>NW_024037073.1:18163333-18570067 GCF_015706575.1 Patiria miniata | reverse complement strand
TTCAGGACCTGTCCTTTTGCCAGCTTGTGGGCCTCATCACAAGCTTCCGAACAAGGTATAGTTTGTGCAGAACTGCCCAGGTTAAGGTACCTTTAGACCGCGAATATACGAAGTTCGTGTCGCGGGCGCTTGCAGGCATTGCTGTATAGACTGACTGCACATAGGGTTATACTGGCATTGATGCGCTAAATCTTGAATTTTCTCCGCAACTGCTGGGTTTCAGGACCTGTCTTTTGCCAGCTTGTTGGCCTCATCACAAGCTTCCGAACAAGGTATAGTTTGTGCAGAACTGCCCAGGTAAAGGTACCTTTAAACCGCGATATACGAAGTTCGTGTCGCGGCGCTTGCAGGCATTGCTGTATAGACTGACTGCACATAGGGGTACTACTGGCATTGATGCGCTAAATCTTAATTTCTCCGCAACTGCTGGGTTTCAGGACCTGTCCTTTTGCCAGCTTGTGGGCCTCATCACAAGCTTCCGAAAGGTATAGTTTGTGCAGAACTGCCCAGGTAAAGGTACCTTTAGACCGCGATATACGAAGTTCGTGTCGCGGGCGCTTGCAGGTATTGCTGTATAGACTGACTGCACATAGGGGTACTACTGGCATTGATGCGCTAAATCTTAATTTTCTCCGCAACTGCTGGGTTTCAGGACCTGTCCTTTTGCCAGCTTGTGGGCCTCATCACAAGCTTCCGAACAAGGTATAGTTTGTGCAGAACTGCCCAGGTAAGGTACCTTTAGACCGCGATATACGAAGTTCGTGTCGCTGGCGCTTGCAGGCATTGCTGTATAGACTGACTGCACATAGGGGTACTACTGGCATTGATGCGCTAAATCTTAAATTTCTCCGCACTGCTGGTTTCAGGACCTGTCCTTTTGCCAGCTTGTGGGCCTCATCACAAGCTTCCGAACAAGGTATAGTTTTGTGCAGAACTGCCCAGGTTAAGGTACCTTTAGACCGCGATATACGAAGTTCGTGTCGCGGGCGCTTGCAGGTATTGCTGTATAGACTGACTGCACATAGGGGTACTACTGGCATTGATGCGCTAAATCTTGAATTTTCTCCGCAACTGCTGGGTTTCAGGACCTGTCCTTTTGCCAGCTTGTGGGCCTCATCACAAGCTTCCGAACAAGGTATAGTTTGTGCAGAACTGCCCAGGTTAAGGTACCTTTAACCGCGATATACGACGTTCGTGTCGCGGGCGCTTGCAGGTATTGCGTATAGACTGACTGCACATAGGGTACTATACTGGCATTGATGCGCTAAATCTTGAATTTTCTCCGCAACTGCTGGTTTCAGGACCTGTCCTTTTGCCAGCTTGTGGGCCTCATCACAAGCTTCCGAACAAGGTATAGTTTGTGCAGAACTGCCAGGTAAGGTACCTTTAGACCGCGATATACGAAGTTCGTGTCGCGGGCGCTTGCAGGTATTGCTGTATAGACTGACTGCACATAGGGGTACTACTGGCATTGATGCGCTAAATCTTAAATTTTCTCCGCAACTGCTGGGTTTCAGGACCTGTCCTTTTGCCAGCTTGTGGGCCTCATCACAAGCTTCCGAACAAGGTATAGTTTGTGCAGAACTGCCCAGGTTAAGGTACCTTTAGACCGCGATATACGAAGTTCGTGTCGCGGGCGCTTGCAGGCATTGCTGTATAGACTGACTGCACATAGGGGTACTACTGGCATTGATGCGCTAAATCTTGAATTTTCTCCGCAACTGCTGCGTTTCAGGACCTGTCCTTTTGCCAGCTTGTGGGCCTCATCACAAGCTTCCGAACAAGGTATAGTTTTGTGCAGAACTGCCCAGGTAAAGGTACCTTTAAACCGCGATATACGAAGTTCGTGTCGCGGGCGCTTGCAGGTATTGCTGTATAGACTGACTGCACATAGGGGTACTACTGGCATTGATGCGCTAAATCTTAATTTTCTCCGCAACTGCTGGTTTCAGGACCTGTCCTTTTGCCAGCTTGTGGGCCTCATCACAAGCTTCCGAACAAGGTATAGTTTGTGCAGAACTGCCCAGGTTAAGGTACCTTTAGACCGCGATATACGAAGTTCGTGTCGCGGGCGCTTGCAGGCATTGCTGTATAGACTGACTGCACATAGGGGTACTACTGGCATTGATGCGCTAATCTTGAATTTTCTCCGCAACTGCTGGGTTTCAGGACCTGTCCTTTTGCCAGCTTGTGGGCCTCATCACAAGCTTCCGAACAAGGTATAGTTTGTGCAGAACTGCCGGTAAGGTACCTTTAAACCGCGATATACGAAGTTCGTGTCGCTGGCGCTTGCAGGTATTGCTGTATAGACTGACTGCACATAGGGGTACTACTGGCATTGATGCGCTAAATCTTGAATTTTCTCCGCAACTGCTGGGTTTCAGGACCTGTCCTTTTGCCAGCTTGTGGGCCTCATCACAAGCTTCCGAACAAGGTATAGTTTGTGCAGAACTGCCCAGGTTAAGGTACCTTTAGACCGCGATATACGAAGTTCGTGTCGCGGGCGCTTGCAGGTATTGCTGTATAGACTGACTGCACATAGGGGTACTACTGGCATTGATGCGCTAAATCTTAATTTTCTCCGCAACTGCTGGGTTTCAGGACCTGTCCTTTTGCCAGCTTGTGGGCCTCATCACAAGCTTCCGAACAAGGTATAGTTTGTGCAGAACTACCCAGGTAAAGGTACCTTTAGACCGCGATATACGAAGTTCGTGTCGCGGGCGCTTGCAGGTATTGCTGTATAGACTGACTGCACATAGGGTACTACTGGCATTGATGCGCTAAATCTTGAATTTTCTCCGCAACTGCTGGGTTTCAGGACCTGTCCTTTTGCCAGCTTGTGGGCCTCATCACAAGCTTCCGAACAAGGTATAGTTTGTGCAGAACTGCCCAGGTTAAGGTACCTTTAGACCGCGATATACGAAGTTCGTGTCGCGGCGCTTTGCAGGCATTGCTGTATAGACTGACTGCACATAGGGGTACTACTGGCATTGATGCGCTAAATCTTGAATTTTCTCCGCAACTGCTGGGTTTCAGGACCTGTCCTTTTGCCAGCTTGTGGGCCTCATCACAAGCTTCCGAACAAGGTATAGTTTGTGCAGAACTGCACAGGTAAAGGTACCTTTAGACCGCGATATACGAAGTTCGTGTCGGGCGCTTGCAGGCATTGCTGTATAGACTGACTGCACATAGGGGTACTACTGGCATTGATGCGCTAAATCTTAAATTTTCTCCGCAACTGCTGGGTTTCAGGACCTGTCCTTTTGCCAGCTTGTGGGCCTCATCACAAGCTTCCGAACAAGGTATAGTTTGTGCAGAACTGCCCAGGTAAGGTACCTTTAGACCGCGATATACGAAGTTCGTGTCGCGGGCGCTTGCAGGCATTGCTGTATAGACTGACTGCACATAGGGGTACTACTGGCATTGATGCGCTAAATCTTGAATTTTCTCCGCAACTGCTGGTTTCAGGACCTGTCCTTTTGCCAGCTTGTGGGCCTCATCACAAGCTTCCGAACAAGGTATAGTTTGTGCAGAACTGCCCAGGTAAAGGTACCTTTAACCGCGATATACGAAGTTCGTGTCGCGGGCGCTTGCAGGTATTGCTGTATAGACTGACTGCACATAGGGGTACTACTGGCATTGATGCGCTAAATCTTGAATTTTCTCCGCAACTGCTGAGTTTCAGGACCTGTCCTTTTGCCAGCTTGTGGGCCTCATCACAAGCTTCCGAACAAGGTATAGTTTGTGCAGAACTGCCCAGGTTAAGGTACCTTTAGACCGCGATATACGAAGTTCGTGTCGCGGGCGCTTGCAGGTATTGCTGTATAGACTGACTGCACATAGGGGTACTACTGGCATTGATGCGCTAAATCTTAAATTTTCTCCGCAACTGCTGGGTTTCAGGACCTGTCCTTTTGCCAGCTTGTGGGCCTCATCACAAGCTTCCGAACAAGGTATAGTTTGTGCAGAACTGCCCAGGTTAAGGTACCTTTAGACCGCGATATACGAAGTTCGTGTCGCGGGCGCTTGCAGGTATTGCTGTATAGACTGACTGCACATAGGGGTACTACTGGCATTGATGCGCTAAATCTTGAATTTTCTCCGCAACTGCTGAGTTTCAGGACCTGTCCTTTTGCCAGCTTGTGGGCCTCATCACAAGCTTCCGAACAAGGTATAGTTTGTGCAGAACTGCCCAGGTAAAGGTACCTTTAAACCGCGATATACGAAGTTCGTGTCGCGGGCGCTTGCAGGTATTGCTGTATAGACTGACTGCACATAGGGGTACTACTGGCATTGATGCGCTAAATCTTAATTTTCTCCGCAACTGCTGGGTTTCAGGACCTGTCCTTTTGCCAGCTTGTGGGCCTCATCACAAGCTTCCGAACAAGGTATAGTTTGTGCAGAACTGCCCAGGTTAAGGTACCTTTAGACCGCGATATACGAAGTTCGTGTCGCGGGCGCTTGCAGGCATTGCTGTATAGACTGACTGCACATAGGGGTACTACTGGCATTGATGCGCTAAATCTTGAATTTTCTCCGCAACTGCTGAGTTTCAGGACCTGTCCTTTTGCCAGCTTGTGGGCCTCATCACAAGCTTCCGAACAAGGTATAGTTTGTGCAGAACTGCCCAGGTTAAGGTACCTTTAGACCGCGATATACGAAGTTCGTGTCGCGGGCGCTTGCAGGCATTGCTGTATAGACTGACTGCACATAGGGTACTACTGGCATTGATGCGCTAAATCTTAAATTTTCTCCGCAACTGCTGGGTTTCAGGACCTGTCCTTTTGCCAGCTTGTGGGCCTCATCACAAGCTTCCGAACAAGGTATAGTTTGTGCAGAACTGCCCAGGTTAAGGTACCTTTAGACCGCGATATACGAAGTTCGTGTCGCGGGCGCTTGCAGGTATTGCTGTATAGACTGACTGCACATAGGGGTACTACTGGCATTGATGCGCTAAATCTTGAATTTTCTCCGCAACTGCTGGGTTTCAGGACCTGTCCTTTTGCCAGCTTGTGGGCCTCATCACAAGCTTCCGAACAAGGTATAGTTTGTGCAGAACTGCCCAGGTAAAGGTACCTTTAAACCGCGATATACGAAGTTCGTGTCGCGGGCGCTTGCAGGTATTGCTGTATAGACTGACTGCACATAGGGGTACTACTGGCATTGATGCGCTAAATCTTGAATTTTCTCCGCAACTGCTGGGTTTCAGGACCTGTCCTTTTGCCAGCTTGTGGGCCTCATCACAAGCTTCCGAACAAGGTATAGTTTGTGCAGAACTGCCCAGGTAAAGGTACCTTTAAACCGCGATATACGAAGTTCGTGTCGCTGGCGCTTGCAGGTATTGCTGTATAGACTGACTGCACATAGGGGTACTACTGGCATTGATGCGCTAAATCTTAAATTTTCTCCGCAACTGCTTGGTTTCAGGACCTGTCCTTTTGCCAGCTTGTGGGCCTCATCACAAGCTTCCGAACAAGGTATAGTTTGTGCAGAACTGCCCAGGTAAAGGTACCTTTAAACCGCGATATACGAAGTTCGTGTCGCGGGCGCTTGCAGGTATTGCTGTATAGACTGACTGCACATAGGGGTACTACTGGCATTGATGCGCTAAATCTTAAATTTTCTCCGCAACTGCTGGGTTTCAGGACCTGTCCTTTTGCCAGCTTGTGGGCCTCATCACAAGCTTCCGAACAAGGTATAGTTTGTGCAGAACTGCCCAGGTTAAGGTACCTTTAGACCGCGATATACGAAGTTCGTGTCGCGGGCGCTTGCAGGCATTGCTGTATAGACTGACTGCACATAGGGGTACTACTGGCATTGATGCGCTAAATCTTGAATTTTCTCCGCAACTGCTGCGTTTCAGGACCTGTCCTTTTGCCAGCTTGTGGGCCTCATCACAAGCTTCCGAACAAGGTATAGTTTGTGCAGAACTGCCAGGTAAAGGTACCTTTAAACCGCGATATACGAAGTTCGTGTCGCGGGCGCTTGCAGGTATTGCTGTATAGACTGACTGCACATAGGGGTACTACTGGCATTGATGCGCTAAATCTTAATTTTCTCCGCAACTGCTGGGTTTCAGGACCTGTCCTTTTGCCAGCTTGTGGGCCTCATCACAAGCTTCCGAACAAGGTATAGTTTGTGCAGAACTGCCCAGGTAAAGGTACCTTTAGACCGCGATATACGAAGTTCGTGTCGCGGGCGCTTGCAGGTATTGCTGTATAGACTGACTGCACATAGGGGTACTACTGGCATTGATGCGCTAAATCTTGAATTTTCTCCGCAACTGCTGGGTTTCAGGACCTGTCCTTTTGCCAGCTTGTGGGCCTCATCACAAGCTTCCGAACAAGGTATAGTTTGTGCAGAACTGCCCAGGTAAGGTACCTTTAGACCGCGATATACGAAGTTCGTGTCGCGGGCGCTTGCAGGTATTGCTGTATAGACTGACTGCACATAGGGGTACTACTGGCATTGATGCGCTAAATCTTAATTTTCTCCGCAACTGCTGGGTTTCAGGACCTGTCCTTTTGCCAGCTTGTGGGCCTCATCACAAGCTTCCGAACAAGGTATAGTTTGTGCAGAACTGCCCAGGTTAAGGTACCTTTAGACCGCGATATACGAAGTTCGTGTCGCGGGCGCTTGCAGGCATTGCTGTATAGACTGACTGCACATAGGGGTACTACTGGCATTGATGCGCTAAATCTTGAATTTTCTCCGCAACTGCTGGGTTTCAGGACCTGTCCTTTTGCCAGCTTGTGGGCCTCATCACAAGCTTCCGAACAAGGTATAGTTTGTGCAGAACTGCCCAGGTTAAGGTACCTTTAGACCGCGATATACGAAGTTCGTGTCGCGGGCGCTTGCAGGCTTGCTGTATAGACTGACTGCACATAGGGGTACTACTGGCATTGATGCGCTAAATCTTGAATTTTCTCCGCAACTGCTGGTTTCAGGACCTGTCCTTTTGCCAGCTTGTGGGCCTCATCACAAGCTTCCGAACAAGGTATAGTTTGTGCAGAACTGCCCAGGTTAAGGTACCTTTAGACCGCGATATACGAAGTTCGTGTCGCGGGCGCTTGCAGGTATTGCTGTATAGACTGACTGCACATAGGGGTACTACTGGCATTGATGCGCTAAATCTTGAATTTTCTCCGCAACTGCTGGGTTTCAGGACCTGTCCTTTTGCCAGCTTGTGGGCCTCATCACAAGCTTCCGAACAAGGTATAGTTTGTGCAGAACTGCCCAGGTAAGGTACCTTTAAACCGCGATATACGAAGTTCGTGTCGCGGGCGCTTGCAGGTATTGCTGTATAGACTGACTGCACATAGGGGTACTACTGGCATTGATGCGCTAAATCTTAAATTTTCTCCGCAACTGCTGGGTTTCAGGACCTGTCCTTTTGCCAGCTTGTGGGCCTCATCACAAGCTTCCGAACAAGGTATAGTTTGTGCAGAACTGCCCAGGTAAAGGTACCTTTAGACCGCGATATACGAAGTTCGTGTCGCGGGCGCTTGCAGGTATTGCTGTATAGACTGACTGCACATAGGGGTACTACTGGCATTGATGCGCTAAATCTTAATTTTCTCCGCAACTGCTGGGTTTCAGGACCTGTCCTTTTGCCAGCTTGTGGGCCTCATCACAAGCTTCCGAACAAGGTATAGTTTGTGCAGAACTGCCCAGGTTAAGGTACCTTTAGACCGCGATATACGAAGTTCGTGTCGCGGGCGCTTGCAGGCATTGCTGTATAGACTGACTGCACATAGGGGTACTACTGGCATTGATGCGCTAAATCTTGAATTTTCTCCGCAACTGCTGGGTTTCAGGACCTGTCCTTTTGCCAGCTTGTGGGCCTCATCACAAGCTTCCGAACAAGGTATAGTTGTGCAGAACTGCCCAGGTAAAGTACCTTTAAACCGCGATATACGAAGTTCGTGTCGCGGGCGCTTGCAGGTATTGCTGTATAGACTGACTGCACATAGGGGTACTACTGGCATTGATGCGCTAAATCTTAAATTTTCTCCGCAACTGCTGGGTTTCAGGACCTGTCCTTTTGCCAGCTTGTGGGCCTCATCACAAGCTTCCGAACAAGGTATAGTTTGTGCAGAACTGCCCAGGTAAAGGTACCTTTAGACCGCGATATACGAAGTTCGTGTCGCGGGCGCTTGCAGGTATTGCTGTATAGACTGACTGCACATAGGGGTACTACTGGCATTGATGCGCTAAATCTTAAATTTTCTCCGCAACTGCTGGGTTTCAGGACCTGTCCTTTTGCCAGCTTGTGGGCCTCATCACAAGCTTCCGAACAAGGTATAGTTTGTGCAGAACTGCCCAGGTAAAGGTACCTTTAACCGCGATATACGAAGTTCGTGTCGCGGGCGCTTGCAGGTATTGCTGTATAGACTGACTGCACATAGGGTACTACTGGCATTGATGCGCTAAATCTTAATTTTCTCCGCAACTGCTGGTTTCAGGACCTGTCCTTTTGCCAGCTTGTGGGCCTCATCACAAGCTTCCGAACAAGGTATAGTTTGTGCAGAACTGCCCAGGTAAAGGTACCTTTAAACCGCGATATACGAAGTTCGTGTCGCGGGCGCTTGCAGGTATTGCTGTATAGACTGACTGCACATAGGGGTACTACTGGCATTGATGCGCTAAATCTTAAATTTTCTCCGCAACTGCTGGGTTTCAGGACCTGTCCTTTTGCCAGCTTGTGGGCCTCATCACAAGCTTCCGAACAAGGTATAGTTTGTGCAGAACTGCCCAGGTTAAGGTACCTTTAGACCGCGATATACGAAGTTCGTGTCGCGGGCGCTTGCAGGTATTGCTGTATAGACTGACTGCACATAGGGGTACTACTGGCATTGATGCGCTAAATCTTGAATTTTCTCCGCAACTGCTGGGTTTCAGGACCTGTCCTTTTGCCAGCTTGTGGGCCTCATCACAAGCTTCCGAACAAGGTATAGTTTGTGCAGAACTGCCCAGGTTAAGGTACCTTTAGACCGCGATATACGAAGTTCGTGTCGCGGGCGCTTGCAGGCATTGCTGTATAGACTGACTGCACATAGGGGTACTACTGGCATTGATGCGCTAAATCTTGAATTTTCTCCGCAACTGCTGGGTTTCAGGACCTGTCCTTTTGCCAGCTTGTGGGCCTCATCACAAGCTTCCGAACAAGGTATAGTTTGTGCAGAACTGCCCAGGTTAAGGTACCTTTAGACCGCGATATACGAAGTTCGTGTCGCGGGCGCTTGCAGGCATTGCTGTATAGACTGACTGCACATAGGGGTACTACTGGCATTGATGCGCTAAATCTTAAATTTTCTCCGCAACTGCTGGGTTTCAGGACCTGTCCTTTTGCCAGCTTGTGGGCCTCATCACAAGCTTCCGAACAAGGTATAGTTTGTGCAGAACTGCCCAGGTAAGGTACCTTTAGACCGCGATATACGAAGTTCGTGTCGCGGGCGCTTGCAGGCATTGCTGTATAGACTGACTGCACATAGGGGTACTACTGGCATTGATGCGCTAAATCTTGAATTTTCTCCGCAACTGCTGGTTTCAGGACCTGTCCTTTTGCCAGCTTGTGGGCCTCATCACAAGCTTCCGAACAAGGTATAGTTTGTGCAGAACTGCCCAGGTTAAGGTACCTTTAGACCGCGATATACGAATTTCGTGTCGCGGGCGCTTGCAGGTATTGCTGTATAGACTGACTGCACATAGGGGTACTACTGGCATTGATGCGCTAAATCTTAAATTTTCTCCGCAACTGCTGGGTTTCAGGACCTGTCCTTTTGCCAGCTTGTGGGCCTCATCACAAGCTTCCGAACAAGGTATAGTTTGTGCAGAACTGCCCAGGTTAAGGTACCTTTAGACCGCGATATACGAAGTTCGTGTCGCTGGCGCTTGCAGGCATTGCTGTATAGACTGACTGCACATAGGGGTACTACTGGCATTGATGCGCTAAATCTTGAATTTTCTCCGCAACTGCTGCGTTTCAGGACCTGTCCTTTTGCCAGCTTGTGGGCCTCATCACAAGCTTCCGAACAAGGTATAGTTTGTGCAGAACTGCCCAGGTTAAGGTACCTTTAGACCGCGATATACGAAGTTCGTGTCGCGGGCGCTTGCAGGCATTGCTGTATAGACTGACTGCACATAGGGGTACTACTGGCATTGATGCGCTAAATCTTGAATTTTCTCCGCAACTGCTGGGTTTCAGGACCTGTCCTTTTGCCAGCTTGTGGGCCTCATCAAAAGCTTCCGAACAAGGTATAATTACGCAGTTCGTATCGCGGGCGCTTGCAGGCATTGCTGTATAGACTGACTGCACATAGGGGTACTACTGGCATTGATGCGCTAAATCTTAAATTTTCTCCGCAACTGCTGGGTTTCAGGACCTGTCCTTTTGCCAGCTTGTGGGCCTCATCACAAGCTTCCGAACAAGGTATAGTTTGTGCAGAACTGCCCAGGTTAAGGTACCTTTAGACCGCGATATACGAAGTTCGTGTCGCGGGCGCTTGCAGGCATTGCTGTATAGACTGACTGCACATAGGGGTACTACTGGCATTGATGCGCTAAATCTTGAATTTTCTCCGCAACTGCTGGTTTCAGGACCTGTCCTTTTGCCAGCTTGTGGGCCTCATCACAAGCTTCCGAACAAGGTATAGTTTGTGCAGAACTGCCCAGGTAAAGGTACCTTTAGACCGCGATATACGAAGTTCGTGTCGCGGGCGCTTGCAGGCATTGCTGTATAGACTGACTGCACATAGGGGTACTACTGGCATTGATGCGCTAAATCTTGAATTTTCTCCGCAACTGCTGGGTTTCAGGACCTGTCCTTTTGCCAGCTTGTGGGCCTCATCACAAGCTTCCGAACAAGGTATAGTTTGTGCAGAACTGCCCAGGTAAAGGTACCTTTAGACCGCGATATACGAAGTTCGTGTCGCGGGCGCTTGCAGGTATTGCTGTATAGACTGACTGCACATAGGGGTACTACTGGCATTGATGCGCTAAATCTTGAATTTTCTCCGCAACTGCTGGGTTTCAGGACCTGTCCTTTTGCCAGCTTGTGGGCCTCATCACAAGCTTCCGAACAAGGTATAGTTTGTGCAGAACTGCCCAGGTTAAGGTACCTTTAGACCGCGATATACGAAGTTCGTGTCGCGGGCGCTTGCAGGCATTGCTGTATAGACTGACTGCACATAGGGGTACTACTGGCATTGATGCGCTAAATCTTAAATTTTCTCCGCAACTGCTGGGTTTCAGGACCTGTCCTTTTGCCAGCTTGTGGGCCTCATCACAAGCTTCCGAACAAGGTATAGTTTGTGCAGAACTGCCCAGGTTAAGGTACCTTTAGACCGCGATATACGAAGTTCGTGTCGCGGGCGCTTGCAGGCATTGCTGTATAGACTGACTGCACATAGGGGTACTACTGGCATTGATGCGCTAAATCTTGAATTTTCTCCGCAACTGCTGGGTTTCAGGACCTGTCCTTTTGCCAGCTTGTGGGCCTCATCACAAGCTTCCGAACAAGGTATAGTTTGTGCAGAACTGCCCAGGTTAAGGTACCTTTAGACCGCGATATACGAAGTTCGTGTCGCGGGCGCTTGCAGGCATTGCTGTATAGACTGACTGCACATAGGGGTACTACTGGCATTGATGCGCTAAATCTTGAATTTTCTCCGCAACTGCTGGGTTTCAGGACCTGTCCTTTTGCCAGCTTGTGGGCCTCATCACAAGCTTCCGAACAAGGTATAGTTTGTGCAGAACTGCCCAGGTTAAGGTACCTTTAGACCGCGATATACGAAGTTCGTGTCGCGGGCGCTTGCAGGCATTGCTGTATAGACTGACTGCACATAGGGGTACTACTGGCATTGATGCGCTAAATCTTAAATTTTCTCCGCAACTGCTGGGTTTCAGGACCTGTCCTTTTGCCAGCTTGTGGGCCTCATCACAAGCTTCCGAACAAGGTATAGTTTGTGCAGAACTGCCCAGGTTAAGGTACCTTTAGACCGCGATATACGAAGTTCGTGTCGCGGGCGCTTGCAGGTATTGCTGTATAGACTGACTGCACATAGGGGTACTACTGGCATTGATGCGCTAAATCTTGAATTTTCTCCGCAACTGCTGGGTTTCAGGACCTGTCCTTTTGCCAGCTTGTGGGCCTCATCACAAGCTTCCGAACAAGGTATAGTTTGTGCAGAACTGCCCAGGTAAAGGTACCTTTAGACCGCGATATACGAAGTTCGTGTCGCGGGCGCTTGCAGGTATTGCTGTATAGACTGACTGCACATAGGTGTACTACTGGCATTGATGCGCTAAATCTTAAATTTTCTCCGCAACTGCTGGGTTTCAGGACCTGTCCTTTTGCCAGCTTGTGGGCCTCATCACAAGCTTCCGAACAAGGTATAGTTTGTGCAGAACTGCCCAGGTTAAGGTACCTTTAGACCGCGATATACGAAGTTCGTGTCGCTGGCGCTTGCAGGCATTGCTGTATAGACTGACTGCACATAGGGTACTACTGGCATTGATGCGCTAAATCTTGAATTTTCTCCGCAACTGCTGCGTTTCAGGACCTGTCCTTTTGCCAGCTTGTGGGCCTCATCACAAGCTTCCGAACAAGGTATAGTTTGTGCAGAACTGCCCAGGTTAAGGTACCTTTAGACCGCGATATACGAAGTTCGTGTCGCGGGCGCTTGCAGGCATTGCTGTATAGACTGACTGCACATAGGGGTACTACTGGCATTGATGCGCTAAATCTTGAATTTTCTCCGCAACTGCTGGGTTTCAGGACCTGTCCTTTTGCCAGCTTGTGGGCCTCATCACAAGCTTCCGAACAAGGTATAGTTTGTGCAGAACTGCCCAGGTTAAGGTACCTTTAGACCGCGATATACGAAGTTCGTGTCGCGGGCGCTTGCAGGCATTGCTGTATAGACTGACTGCACATAGGGGTACTACTGGCATTGATGCGCTAAATCTTGAATTTTCTCCGCAACTGCTGGGTTTCAGGACCTGTCCTTTTGCCAGCTTGTGGGCCTCATCAAAAGCTTCCGAACAAGGTGTAATTACGAAGTTCGTATCGCGGGCGCTTGCAGGCATTGCTGTATAGACTGACTGCACATAGGGGTACTACTGGCATTGATGCGCTAAATCTTAATTTTCTCCGCAACTGCTGGGTTTCAGGACCTGTCCTTTTGCCAGCTTGTGGGCCTCATCACAAGCTTCCGAACAAGGTATAGTTTGTGCAGAACTGCCCAGGTTAAGGTACCTTTAGACCGCGATATACGAAGTTCGTGTCGCGGGCGCTTGCAGGCATTGCTGTATAGACTGACTGCACATAGGGGTACTACTGGCATTGATGCGCTAAATCTTGAATTTTCTCCGCAACTGCTGGGTTTCAGGACCTGTCCTTTTGCCAGCTTGTGGGCCTCATCACAAGCTTCCGAACAAGGTATAGTTTGTGCAGAACTGCCCAGGTAAAGGTACCTTTAAACCGCGATATACGAAGTTCGTGTCGCGGGCGCTTGCAGGTATTGCTGTATAGACTGACTGCACATAGGGGTACTACTGGCATTGATGCGCTAAATCTTGAATTTTCTCCGCAACTGCTGGGTTTCAGGACCTGTCCTTTTGCCAGCTTGTGGGCCTCATCACAAGCTTCCGAACAAGGTATAGTTTGTGCAGAACTGCCCAGGTAAAGGTACCTTTAGACCGCGATATACGAAGTTCGTGTCGCGGGCGCTTGCAGGTATTGCTGTATAGACTGACTGCACATAGGGGTACTACTGGCATTGATGCGCTAAATCTTGAATTTTCTCCGCAACTGCTGGTTTCAGGACCTGTCCTTTTGCCAGCTTGTGGGCCTCATCACAAGCTTCCGAACAAGGTATAGTTTGTGCAGAACTGCCCAGGTTAAGGTACCTTTAGACCGCGATATACGAATTTCGTGTCGCGGGCGCTTGCAGGTATTGCTGTATAGACTGACTGCACATAGGTGTACTACTGGCATTGATGCGCTAAATCTTAAATTTTCTCCGCAACTGCTGGGTTTCAGGACCTGTCCTTTTGCCAGCTTGTGGGCCTCATCACAAGCTTCCGAACAAGGTATAGTTTGTGCAGAACTGCCCAGGTTAAGGTACCTTTAGACCGCGATATACGAAGTTCGTGTCGCTGGCGCTTGCAGGCATTGCTGTATAGACTGACTGCACATAGGGGTACTACTGGCATTGATGCGCTAAATCTTGAATTTTCTCCGCAACTGCTGCGTTTCAGGACCTGTCCTTTTGCCAGCTTGTGGGCCTCATCACAAGCTTCCGAACAAGGTATAGTTTGTGCAGAACTGCCCAGGTTAAGGTACCTTTAGACCGCGATATACGAAGTTCGTGTCGCGGGCGCTTGCAGGCATTGCTGTATAGACTGACTGCACATAGGGGTACTACTGGCATTGATGCGCTAAATCTTGAATTTTCTCCGCAACTGCTGGGATTCAGGACCTGTCCTTTTGCCAGCTTGTGGGCCTCATCACAAGCTTCCGAACAAGGTATAGTTTGTGCAGAACTGCCCAGGTTAAGGTACCTTTAGACCGCGATATACGAAGTTCGTGTCGCGGGCGCTTGCAGGCATTGCTGTATAGACTGACTGCATATAGGGGTACTACTGGCATTGATGCGCTAAATCTTGAATTTTCTCCGCAACTGCTGGGTTTCAGGACCTGTCCTTTGGCCAGCTTGTGGGCCTCATCAAAAGCTTCCGAACAAGGTATAATTACGAAGTTCGTATCGCGGGCGCTTGCAGGCATTGCTGTATAGACTGACTGCACATAGGGGTACTACTGGCATTGATGCGCTAAATCTTAATTTTTCTCCGCAACTGCTGGGTTTCAGGACCTGTCCTTTTGCCAGCTTGTGGGCCTCATCACAAGCTTCCGAACAAGGTATAGTTTGTGCAGAACTGCCCAGGTTAAGGTACCTTTAGACCGCGATATACGAAGTTCGTGTCGCGGGCGCTTGCAGGCATTGCTGTATAGACTGACTGCACATAGGGGTACTACTGGCATTGATGCGCTAAATCTTGAATTTTCTCCGCAACTGCTGGGTTTCAGGACCTGTCCTTTTGCCAGCTTGTGGGCCTCATCACAAGCTTCCGAACAAGGTATAGTGCAGAACTGCCCAGGTTAAGTACCTTTAGACCGCGATATACGAAGTTCGTGTCGCGGGCGCTTGCAGGCATTGCTGTATAGACTGACTGCACATAGGGGTACTACTGGCATTGATGCGCTAAATCTTGAATTTTCTCCGCAACTGCTGGGTTTCAGGACCTGTCCTTTTGCCAGCTTGTGGGCCTCATCACAAGCTTCCGAACAAGGTATAGTTTGTGCAGAACTGCCCAGGTAAAGGTACCTTTAGACCGCGATATACGAATTTCGTGTCGCGGGCGCTTGCAGGCATTGCTGTATAGACTGACTGCACATAGGGATACTACTGGCATTGATGCGCTAAATCTTAAATTTTCTCCGCAACTGCTGGGTTTCAGGACCTGTTCTTTTGCCAGCTTGTGGGCCTCATCACAAGCTTCCGAACAAGGTATAGTTTGTGCAGAACTGCCCAGGTTAAAGTACCTTTAGACCGCGATATACGAAGTTCGTGTCGCGGGCGCTTGCAGGCATTGCTGTATAGACTGACTGCACATAGGGGTACTACTGGCATTGATGCGCTAAATCTTAAATTTTCTCCGCAACTGCTCGGTTTCAGGACCTGTCCTTTTGCCAGCTTGTGGGCCTCATCACAAGCTTCCGAACAAGGTATAGTTTGTGCAGAACTGCCCAGGTTAAGGTACCTTAAGACCGCGATATACGAAGTTCGTGTCGCGGGCGCTTGCAGGCATTGCTGTATAGACTGACTGCACATAGGGGTACTACTGGCATTGATGCGCTAAATCTTGAATTTTCTCCGCAACTGCTGGGTTTCAGGACCTGTCCTTTTGCCAGCTTGTGGGCCTTCATCACAAGCTTCCGAACAAGGTATAGTTTGTGCAGAACTGCCCAGGTTACGGTACCTTTAGACCGCGATATACGAAGTTCGTGTCGCGGGCGCTTGCAGGCATTGCTGCATAGACTGACTGCATATAGGGGTACTACTGGCATTGATGCGCTAAATCTTGAATTTTCTCCGCAACTGCTGGGTTTCAGGACCTGTCCTTTTGCCAGCTTGTGGGCCTCATCAAAAGCTTCGAACAAGGTGTAATTACGAAGTTCGTATCGCGGGCGCTTGCAGGCATTGCTGTATGGACTGACTCCACATAGGGGTACTACTGGCATTGATGCGCTAAATCTTAAATTTTCTCCGCAACTGCTGGGTTTCAGGACCTGTCCTTTTGCCAGCTTGTGGGCCTCATCACAAGCTTCCGAACAAGGTAGAGTTTGTGCAGAACTGCCCAGGTTAAGGTACCTTTAGACCGCGATTTACGAAGTTCGTGTCGCGGGCGCTTGCAGTCATTGCTGTATAGACTGACTGCACATAGGGGTACTACTGGCATTGATGCGCTAAATCTTGAATGTTCTCCGCAACTGCTGGGTTTCAGGACCTGTCCTTTTGCCAGCTTGTGGGCCTTATCACAAGCTTCCGAACAAGGTATAGTTTGTGCAGAACTGCCTAGGTAAAGGTACCTTTAAACCGCGATATACGAAGTTCGGGTCGCGGGCGCTTGCAGGTATTGCTGTATAGACTGACTGCACATAGGGGTACTATAGGCATTGATGCGCTAAATCTTGAATTTTCTCCGCAACTGCTGGGTTTCAGGACCTGTCCTTTTGCCAGCTTGTGGGCCTCATCACAAGCTTCCGAACAAGGTATAGTTTGTGCAGAACTGCACAGGTAAAGGTACCTTTAAACCGCGATATACGACGTTCGTGTCGCTGGCGCTTGCAGGTATTGCTGTATAGACTGACTGCACATAGGGGTACTACTGGCATTGATGCGCTAAATCTTGAATTTTCTCCGCAACTGCTTGGTTTCAGGACCTGTCCTTTTGCCAGCTTGTGGGCCTCATCACAAGCTTCCGAACAAGGTATAGTTTGTGCAGAACTGCCCAGGTTAAGGTACCTTTAGACCACGATATACGAATTTCGTGTCGCGGGCGCTTGCAGGTATTGCTGTATAGACTGTCTGCACATAGGTGTACTACTGGCATTGATGCGCTAAATCTTAAATTTTCTCCGCATCTGCTGGGTTTCAGGACCTGTCCTTTTGCCAGCTTGTGGGCCTCATCACAAGCTTCCGAACAAGGCATAGTTTGTGCAGAACTGCCCAGGTTAAGGTACTTTTAGACCGCAATATACGAAGTTCGTGTCGCTGGCGCTTGCAGGCATTGCTGTATAGACTGACTGCACATAGGGGTACTACTGGCATTGATGCGCTAAATCTTGAATTTTCTCCGCAACTGCTGCGTTTCAGGACCTGTCCTTTTGCCAGCTTGTGGGCCTCATCACAAGCTTCCGAACAAAGTAGAGTTTGTGCAGAACTGCCCAGGTTAAGGTACCTTTAGACCGCGATATACGAAGTTTGTGTCGCGGGCGCTTTCAGGCATTGCTGTATAGACTGACTGCACATAGGGGTACTACTGGCATTGATGCGCTAAATCTTGAATTTTCTCCGCAACTGCTGGGATTCAGGACCTGTCCTTTTGCCAGCTTGTGGGCCTCATCACAAGCTTCCGAACAAGGTATAGTTTGTGCAGAACTGCCCAGGTTAAGGTACCTTTAGACCACGATATACGAATTTCGTGTCGCGGGCGCTTGCAGGCATTGCTGCATAGACTGACTGCATATAGGGGTACTACTGGCATTCATGCGCTAAATCTTGAATTTTCTCCGCAACTGCTGGGTTTCAGGACCTGTCCTTTGGCCAGCATGTGGGCCTCATCAAAAGCTTCCGAACAAGGTATAATTACGAAGTTCGTATCGCGGGCGCTTGCAGGCATTGCTGTATGGACTGACTGCACATAGGGGTACTACTGGCATTGATGCGCTAAATCTTAAATTTTCTCCGCAACTGCTGGGTTTCAGGACCTGTCCTTTTGCCAGCTTGTGGGCCTCATCACAAGCTTCCGAACAAGGTAGAGTTTGTGCAGAACTGCCCAGGTTAAGGTACCTTTAGACCGCGATTTACGAAGTTCGTGTCGCGGGCGCTTGCAGGCATTGCTGTATAGACTGGCTGCACATAGGGGTACTACTGGCATTGATGCGCTAAATCTTGAATGTTCTCCGCAACTGCTGAGTTTCAGGACCTGTCCTTTCACCAGCTTGTGGGACTCATCACAAGCTTTCGAACAAGGTATAGTGCAGAACTGCCCAGGTTAATGTACCTTTAGACCGCGATATACGAAGTTCGTGTCTCGGGCGCTTGCAGGCATTGTTGTATAGACTGACTGCACATAGGGGTACTACTGGCATTGATGCGCTAAATCTTGAATTTTCTCCGCAACTGCTGGGTTTCATGACCTGTCCTTTTGCCAGCTTGTGGGCCTCATCACAAGCTTCCGAACAAGGTATAGTTGGTGCAGAACTGCCCAGGTAAAGGTACCTTTAGACCGCGATATACGAATTTCGTGTCGCGGGCGCTTGCAGGCATTGCTGTATAGACTGACTGCACATAGGGATACTACTGGCATTGATGCTCTCAATCTTAAATTTTCTCCGCAACTGCTGGGTTTCAGGACCTGTTCTTTTGCTTGCTTGTGGGCCTCATCACAAGCTTCCGAACAAGGTATAGTTTGTGCAGAACTGCCCAGGTTAAAGTACCTTTAGACCGCGATATACGAAGTTCGTGTCGCGGGCGCTTGCAGGCATTGCTGTATATTCTGACTGCACATAGGAGTATTACTGGCATTGATGCTCTCAATCTTAAATTTTCTCCGCAACTGCTCGGTTTCAGGACCTGTCCTTTTGCCAGCTTGTGGGCCTCATCACAAGCTTCCGAACAAGGTATAGTTTGTGCAGAACTGCCCAGGTTAAGTTACCTTTAGACCGCGATATACGAAGTTCGTGTCGCGGGCGCTTGCAGGCATTGCTGTATAGACTGACTGCACATAGGGATACTACTGGCATTGATGCGCTAAAACTTGAATTTTCTTCGCAACTGCTGAGTTTCAGGACCTGTCCTTTTGCCAGCTTGTGGGCCTCATCACAAGCTTCCGAACAAGGTATAGTTTGTGCAGAACTGCCCAGGTAAAGATACCTTTAGACCGCGTTATACGAAGTTCGTGTCGCGGGCGCTTGCAGGTATTGCTGTATAGACTGACTGCACATAGGGATACTACTGGCATTGATGCGCTAAATCTTGAATTTTCTCCGCAACTGCTGGGTTTCAGGACCTGTCCTTTTGCCAGCTTGTTGGAGTCATCACAACCTTCCGAACAAGGTATAGTTTGTACAGAACTGCCCAGGTTAAGGTACCTTTAGACCGCGATATACGAAGTTCGTGTCGCGGGCGCTTGCAGGCATTGCTGTATAGACTGACTGCACATAGGGGTACTACTGGAATTGATGCGCTAAATCTTGAATTTTCTCCGCAACTGCTGGGTTTCAGGACTTGTCCTTTTGCCAGCTTGTGGGCCTCATCGCAAGCTTCCGAACAAGGTATAGTTTGTGCAGAACTGCCCAGGTTATTCAATCGTCGGATTAATTTAACTGGGTTGACACTGTTTCAATACCAATTTATTCGGGGCGCAAATAGAATACACTTTGGATGTCCTTTAACCCGTGTACGCCATTGGAACGGGACATTACAGACATTTAGGATGGTACAAAATCATTTCAAAATGGGATATCCGTATTTTCTTTGGAAAACTGCTGTTTTGTACATTATTTGTCAATCGTCGGATTAATTTAACTGGGCTGACTCAGTTTCAATACCAATTTATTCGGGGCGCGAATAGAATACATTTTGGATGTCCCTCAACCCGTGTATGTAATTGGAACGGGACATTTCGGACATTTAGGATGGTACAGAAATCATTTCAAAATGGGATATCTGCATTTTCCTTGGAAAACGGCTGTTTTGTTTCGTAATTATCAACCGTCGGATTAATTTAATTGAGCTGACACTGTTTCAGTTCGGATTTATTCGGGGCGCGAATAGAATACATTTTGGATGTCCCTTAACCCGTGTGTGTAATTGGAACGGGACATTGCGGACATTTAGGATGGTACAAAATCATTTCAAAATGGGATATCCGTATTTTCGTTGGAAAACGGCTGTTTTGTATCGTGATTATCAATCGTCGGATTAATTTAATTGGGCTGACTCTGTTTCAATACTGATTTATTTTGGGCGCAAATAGAATACGCTTTGAGAGTCCCTTAACCCATGTATGCAATTGGAACGGGACATTTCGGACATTTACGATGGTACAAAATCATTTCAAAATGGGATACCCGTATTTTCGTTGGAAAACGACTGTTTTGTAAGTTAATTATCAATCGTCGGATTAATTTAATTGGGCTGACTCTGTTTCAATACTGATTTATTCGGGGCGCAAATAGAATACACTTTGAGAGTCCCTTAACCCATGTATGCAATTGGAACGGGACATTTCGGACATTTACGATAATACAAAATCATTTCAAAATGGGATACCCGTATTTTCGTTTGAAAACGACTGTTTTGCAAGTTAATTATCAATCGTCGGATTAATTTAATTGGGCTGACTCTGTTTCAATACCGATTTATTCGGGGCGCAAATAGAATACACTTTGGATGTCCCTTAACCCGTGTATGCCATTGGAACGGCACAATTCGGACATTTAGGATGGTTTCAAAATGGGATATCCGTATTTTCTTTCGAAGACGAATGTTTTGTACGTTAATTACCAATCGTCGGATTAATTTAATTGGGCTGACTCTGTTTCAATACTGATTTATTTTGGGCGCAAATAGAATACACTTTGAGAGTCCCTTAACCCATGTATGCAATTGAAACGGGACATTTCGGACATTTACGATAATACAAAATCATTTCAAAATGGGATACCCGTATTTTCGTTTGAAAACGACTGTTTTGCAAGTTAATTATCAATTGTCGGATTAATTTAATTGGGCTGACTCTGTTTCAATACCGATTTATTCGGGGCGCAAATAGAATACACTTTGGATGTCCCTTAACCCGTGTATGCCATTGGAACGGCACAATTCGGACATTTAGGATGGTACAATATCATTTGAAAATGGGATATCCGTATTTTCTTTCGAAGACGAATGTTTTGTACGTTAATTATCAATCGTCGGATTAATTTAATTGGGCTGACTCTGTTTCAATACTGATTTATTTTGGGCGCAAATAGAAAACACTTTGGATGTCCCTTAACCCGTGTATGCAATTGGAACGGGACATTTCGGACATTTAGGATGGTACAAAATCATTTCAAAATGGGATATCCGTATTTTCTTTGGAAAACGAATGTTTTGTACGTTAATTATCAATCGTCTGATTAATTTAATTGGGATGACTCTGTTTCAATACTGATTTATTCCGGGCGCAAATAGAAAACACTTTGGATGTCCCTTAACCCGTGTATGCAATTGGAACGGGACATTTCGGACATTTAGGATGGTACAAAATCATTTCAAAATGGGATATCCGTATTTTCTTTGGAAAACGGCTGTTTTGTTTCGTAATTATCAATCGTTGGATTAATTTAATTGGGATGACTCTGTTTCAATACTGATTTATTCGGGGCGCAAAATAGAATACACTTGGGATGTCCCTTAACCCGTGTATGCAATTGGAACGGGCCATTTCGGACATTTAGGATGGTACAAAATCATTTCAAAATGGGACATCCGTATTTTCTTTGGAAAACCGGTCTTTTGTATCGTAATTATTAATTGTCGGATTAATTTCATTGGGCTGACTCTGTTTCAATACTGGTTTATTCGGGGCGCAAATAGAATACATTTTGGATGTCCCTTAACCCGTGTATGCAATTGGAACGGGACATTTCGGACATTTAGGATGGTACAAAATCATTTCAAAATGGGATATCCGTATTTTCTTTGGAAAACGGCTGTTTTGTACGTTAATTATCAATCGTTGGATTAATTCAATCGGGCTGACTCTGTTTCAATACCGATTTATTCCGGGCGCGAATAGAATACACTTTGGATGTCCCTGAACCCGTGTAAGCAATTGGAACGGGATATTTCCGGCATTTAGGAGGGTACAAAATCATTTTGCAATTATTATAATACCTGTGTACGTACGTGTCATAAAAGTATCGTAGAGGGCACTAAACAACCATGTATTTTGGGAAAAGATGATCACGGCCAGGCCTTATGAGTATTAATTTCTATGAAAAAAATGGAAAGTTTTGCAAAAACAGGAAAGAAAGATATGAAATCAGGCCCCCCCCCCCCCCCCCGGGACTCATGCATGGGACCCGGTCCTTCCCGCAACGCAACACTACTCAAGGAGTAGTCTGGCGGATATAGCGCCCTCTCATCGGCTATAATGAGAGTTACTGAACCTTAGTTCAGTAACGTTAACATTTATAACATTAACATTCCCAATTGTGAAAAACAATTGCCACAGTCTTCATTACGATTTACTTTAGAGTCGAATAAACAACATTTTCAGTTATTTAAGGTAATCCACCGTGATAAGAAGTTGAACTTCCTTTATAATTCGTTTTCTCCTAATGTGCATTTGCAATGACTGTTTAGGGCCACCGTAGTGGCAATTAATCCTCACGGCGGTGCGCCGCCGTAAAAATAGTGCCTAGCCGAAAATCCGGCCAGCCGAAAATCCGGCCCGATTTTCGTGCCAAGATCAGCCTGGTCCAAATTTACGTCTGGAAGTTCTGTTTATTTTCAACTTTGCGTTATTTTTCTTCAGTTATGGAACTACGGGTTTTGTCGAATACATCGCCAGCATTTGTTGTCTTATTTTGTTTGTTAGTTTGCATGATCTTTCCAAATGCATTGCCCTCAGACTCAGAGAAAGACACATCAGCAAAAAAGACAGCAGACGACGATGAACATGATGAACATGATGAACATGAAAACAAAATGAACTTGAAGTTTCAAGAGAAGCCGATGCGTGCTTTCACTGATGAAGACCTGTCAGTCTATGATGGATCTTTTGTAAGCAAAATCAGTCGTGTGTGTGGGTGTATAACGTTATTTTTAGCCATTTGGATAAATTATGTTTAAGTAGCAAAGCACTTGACAGTTGGGTAATCCTTACTTTTAGTTTTAGGACACCTCTATTTTGTACGAGTTCTGTTCAAAACTGACTTTTGCAGATGACTGTCCAGTACCAAAGTGACTTTTGCAGGCTAAAGAAGTCTTTTTTCTTCAGACAAACTAATGTTAGTTATAATTTTGAAAGCACTTTCAAAGAAAATGTGACTTTCCTACCTTTTTTTGCAGTTCGCCATCTTGCTTTTTAAATTTATTTTCTGTTTGTCATCGTCGTCTTTAACCCCTCATACAGTGTAAATCAAAACCCTGCCCTCTTTCTACAAAATCAAACCTGCTGATATTCAAGAGGTGTCATTGCCAAATGTTCAAATGTGTCAATAAATATCAGAATGTCACTTTTGAGTGTCATAGTCAGCTGTTTTGGTGAGTCTTTTAACCTTATATAGGAAAGGGGTCCTAAAAGTAAGGATTACCGACAGTTGCCTCGTCCGAGTAACTAGCATGACTAGGACTCTACGAATCCCTTTTTTAACATTTGGACAATGTTAAAAAAGCGATTCGTAGAGTCCTAGTTACTCGGAATAACAGTTGCCACCCTGTATGTCGTGTTTTCTCAGTAAATCAATTCAAAATGCCTTAAAAGTTCCCTGCTTTAATTTTTTATAGGACAGGTTGTACTTTCTGATGGCTGATAAATATACATCATACATGTCAGTCACTGTAGTAGGAAAAAATTAGTGATGTATGGAATTCTTCCCATTGTTTTTTCGGCCTCCATGATTACACAAAACTTTAAATAGGTCAGTGGAACGATGTTTGATGTAAAATACTTACCCCAAATTTGTCCATTTCTGAAAAACAACAAAAGCAATCATTGTAAAACTTGTATATAAAATTATTACCTTTTACTTTAAATAGTAAATTGTGTATTTGAAATTATGATTTTTGTTTATATTTTACCCCTAGGAAGGTAGGCCAATTTACTTGGCTGTGAAAGGTGTTGTCTTTGATGTAACATCAGGGAAGGGTAAGTCTGTATATGTTTTTTTTAATTTATTGAATATTCATACAAACATTAGTGCATTCAACAGTTAGTCATATAAACAGGTATTTGTATTTTCAAGGATTTGATATGCAGATACAAAGATAAGATGAATATATAATTTGGACTCGTTCAAACAACAACAAACATTGGCCTATACCAAACCATGAAAATTCCCAGGTACGGTTAATTGGCACTGACCTAAATATCACAAGGTATGGCACAGCCATTTAGAATTATTATATATGTGCAATTTTCTCAGAATGTTAAGTGTGCCGAATCAGAACTTTCTACTTTTTGGTCTAGAATTCTATGGGAAAGGAGCCACATACAATCCTCTGGCGGGCAAGGACTGCACAAGAGCAGTTGCTAAGATGTCACTGGACCCTCAAGACCTTACTGCAGATGTTGTAAGGGAACGTTTTTGTCTTCTCCATTCTATGTATTCAGTCTTTTAAATTTGAATGACTCATTACTTTTACATTGAAGGTCTGAATCCAGTGTATGTAAAAGGCTCCCCTTAGTTGAAGCTGGTAAGCACTTGGCTGAAGACAATAATTACGTTTTAAATTTTGTTTTATTCCTACAACATCCAACAGCAAAAATTTCATTGACAGGATGGATAAAATCAATATATACATTTTGTTTCCTTTGCTTTTTCCCTAGCTAAGCAATATAATAGTTATTCACTCTTGGATGAGACATTGACTGAAAAAAATCACCAATGTTTAGCTATTGAATTATTTCCTCACAAAATTCAAATTATTAGCTGTCAGACAATAATTCGGCTCAATTCATTTGTCTGCAAAATTAAAGCCCTTTTTCAGAGGTTTGCAGGTGCCAAAAAGTGGGAAAGGTAGGTGTTTTTTTTGTTAAAACAAAACATGCAAATTGAAAATTTGTTTGGAGAAAAACAACAACTTTTAAAAGATAATATAAAGAAGTCTAAAAACAGGTCTCAGAAAGGTCTCAATCTTGTTACAATTTCAGACATTTTTGCTCTTTTGCTCTTTCTGGCAGACTGGCCTCTCCAAAGAAGAACTCGACTCGCTGGATAAAGTCTTCAGGGAGGTGTACATGGCCAAATACCCTGTTGTGGGTCATATGTCATTTACAGCTGTGGACATGGATGCAGAGCCACTATACAGGACGGAATTATAACGTACACTTCCCAACTGGCTGGTTTCCCAGGGAAGTAGTCGAGTCTATCACAAGTCCCTGCAAGTGCCTGCAAGTCCATCATCTCAACTCCTCCAGTCCCAATTCAAATAAGGCAAAAAAAAATAATAGTTCTTCTTCAGGTTTCCCTACCTACCCTATTCTGACAGCCCCTACCCTAATTTTTTTATTGGAAAATGAGAAAAAAACACCCCAAACAATCATTTTATACCTTTTACCCTTGACTTCACGCAGAGGCCTCCATATGATCGTACACAAAAAAATTTGGCAATAAAAAAAATTCCCTACCTACCTACCCTATTTTCGAATGCCATGTAATCGGAAGCAGAACTATTATTTTATTTTTTTTTTGGCCTAAGCTGTTCAAATGAGCTTTGACAAGGGCATTTCTTTGTTATTGTACATCCACTGTCAGTTTCTTGTGACTGAACTTGTGATTTACTTATGACTGGACTTGTGATGGACTTGTGACTGAACTTGACTACATCCCTGGTACTTCTGCACGTGAAGTATCCAGTGACTTCGTAATCTTGAAGATTATTTTGTACTAACATTTTTGTCTTGTAAAGAGTGAGTTTTAGGCTGAGACATGTATTCCATTTTTCTAATGAATAAAATATTGTTACGAAAAAGCACACTGTTACACAGTAAAATAAGCCTAACTCCAGAGCTCTTATTTCGTTTCTAGTGAATTAAATGCATCCTTTTGTAAATTTTAATACCAGGGTTGTTTGACTATCGTACTTAATATTCCAGTTTCACATGATTTTCTACCTCCATCATCTTTCATTGTCCCCCTTTTCTACACCCAATAAACCTGAAACGAGTGAAGATATACACTGTGTGGTGCCTTAAGTAGAAGTTTTGAATATTTAATGTGACACTTACTGCCTTTTTTAAACCCAAATTAATCAAAAAACTTCTGCCTTGTTGATAACATGTATATTTTGAAGGATTCAATTATTAACTTATTGTGTAAACCAAATGTACTTTAAATCTCATATTCGTTGTGTAATTGCAATGAGATTGGACAAAACTCAGTCTCTTGTATTTGCTTTGACCATGCCATGGCTCTTTATCATTTGTATGAACATTATAATATATTCCGTCCAGCCAGCTTAAAGGGAATATACATCATTTGCTTTTGCTGAAATTTTCAGAAATGGATGGATTTGGGGGGTTGGTAATATATAGCAAATATTGTTACACTGACTTTTTTGACGTTTTGGGTTTGTAGATGCTATAAAAACCAAGGAAAACAATAATTTTCCTGTAGTCTAGTTCCCTGACTCCATTTAAGATGAAACGGAGCAATTTATAGACATTGGGGAATTGTAAGGTCAGGGAACCAGTGTAGCTGGCTTGTACCCGTTCATAGGTGTGTAATTGATTGCAGACAAATGCGGACTAACTCAATATGGTCAATTTGGGCCAGTATTTGAAAAAAAAGCCAGTTCTTTCCAACGCTGGTCGGCCTACCAGCGTTGGAAATTGATACAAAATACCACTTGTCTTGAAAATGACAGTATATACCAGGTGCCATGATTTTACAGGACGCTTTACACTGTCATTCACTAACAGTCCAGCAAGGTATTTCAAAATAATTTGTAGTTTTATTTTTTTGGTGTTTGCAAATGTTGTATAGTCCCTTTAATGATGCTGCTGAACCATGTAGATAAGTGGGAGGAAAATCAATGCCTTGGTAAAGTGTTCAACTGTATTCTTAGAAATAACTAAAACGGTGGAATATTACTGCTGTGGTGGTTGAGTTTTTGGTGCTGGTTGGGAATCATCACTGTTGGAATCGTATAACTTCCGATAAAAAAGTCAGTCCTCTTAAGTTATACCATTAAACTTCTCAATCTATCGAACACCAAGACCAAGGAGACATTGCAACTTGATGTTTATGTTTGTTCTGTTGTAAACATTTGTAAACAGCACTGCTCATTTAGTATCTGTGCACAACTTAAAAAGTGTTTTACTGATAAAAGGCTGTTTTGTGAGAAGCCTGCGCCTTCCTACTGAAAATATGTTAAAAGTTATTCAATGTGTACATGGAATTCTGTATTCACTTAAATTATTATCAGCTACTTTTGTAAACCTTTTTTTATACATATGTGAGGAGCAATCTGTTTAATTAAGACTGTTGATGTGTTTTCGTAATATTAAACTGATGGGGAATGAATTCTGAAATTTGACAATTGTAGATGAATGATTTCCTGAGTTTATTAGTTGGTCACTATGACACACAGTTATTCACTTTTGAATAAGACGTTTGTAAACAACCAAAATTGGACTTAAATAGTGTCGTTTGGCTAAAAATTCGTCTGCAGAAATTTGTGGGGCTTTTTTTAAGAACACGGGGCATAGCAGGCCTTTTAACATGTTTAATCTCAAAAGTTTTAACGTAAGACTATGACTTGTCACAAGAGGGCGCTTCACTAAAAAAAAAAAAACGAAGAGACGAATGACAGAGCGGCTTCACGGACGAAACTTTGCCACAAATGGCAGGTGAAAATGACGAAGATGCCACCGTCGACAAATCATTGGTGGTAAATGTTTTGCATAGTCTTACGAAGGAAGTGGCCAGGCTTTTGGAATCCGCCAGAAAACAAGCAAAAGGTATGCAGGGAGTAAATTTCAGGGGTTAGCTAAAAAAAATAAAACTAAAGACAAAAGTGAATAGCTTGTCAAAAAGTATAGAGAGCGCCCTCACTGCCTGCCAATGACTGCAGACAGATTTTGTTAAAGTCATGACTTTAATCAAAACTCCGAAAGGGAAAAAATGTTGCAACCTGATTGCAGGTCAACTCGCCCCCTGACCGACTCGCCCCTTACAAGCTCGCCCCCTTGCCGACTCGCCCCCTAGCCGACTCGCCCCCTCGCCAACCCACCTCCTAGCTGACTCGCCCCCTGACCGACTCGCCTCCTGACCGACTCGCCCCCTGGAAAAAGATGCACCGTACGAGGACATCGTGAAAAAAATAATAAAAAATAAAAGACAGAAATCTTGTATGTGACTATTTTGAAACCTTGTATGTGAAAGCGGCAGCTCAGGAATGCTGCCGCTTTCGGGAAATTTGTGCAGGCAAAGTTTTTCATATTTTGGAAATTGGAATTTGGATGCAGTTTGCATTTCCGTTAGGCAAAGTAAAAAAAAAAACATGTTTAGCGTCCCCGCCCGCTTCCTTTTTAGAGGCCGCCTCCTTTTTTTTTTTTTTTTTTTTTTTTTAAAGACAAAAATTGATAAATTTTAACGATCTCTGACGAAAGAAATCGTATTTTTAGACTTTTATACCGTGTATAAAGCTGTGGAAATAGTCAATGAGTCCAAGTGGCGGCCATTTTGAAAAAAGCTGGTAACCATCTTGAAAAATAGCCCGGCCGCGTTGTCTTGAAAAATGTGTCGGGCGGCCATTTTGAAAAAAAAAAAAAAAAAAAAAAGGGCCTCCTCCTTCCTTTTTGTCAAAGAGGCAGGACGCTAAACATGTTTTTTTTTTTATTTTGCCTTAAATAAAAGGTTGTTTTTTTTGTTTTCTTTTTAAGAAAATCGGAGCCCCCCCAAAAAATAAGAGAAATAAACGATTTTCCTCAGGCCTTGACATTTCTTGAAGTGATTCGACAACACTTGCAGAATGCAGATGATTCATTTCGTCTTAAATTATTCTATAGCCTGCAGACTTCAAAAGAACATGGAAAAACTGGTAGTTAAACTTAAAGTGTATACAAGTGTACTAACAAAGTAAGTATATATGTGACCGCAGTTACCACACATTATACCGGGCAATGTGTTCTCCTCCACTGTCTTTAATTTTTTTTTTTCACAATGTCCCCGTACGGTGCATCTTTTTCTAGGGGGCGAGTCGGTCAGGAGGCGAGTCGGTCAGGGGGCGAGTCGGCTAGGAGGCGGGTTGGCGAGGGGGCGAGTCGGCTAGGGGGCGAGTCGGCCAGGGGCCGAGCTTGTAAGGGGCGAGTCGGTCAGGGGGCGAGTCGGTCAGGGGGCGAGTCGGTAAGGGGCGAGTCGGTAAGGGGCGAGTCGGCCAGGGGGCGAGTTGACCTGACACCTGCAACCTGACGCTACTTTCAGAACGAAAAAAGACAAATTTTTTTGGCTTATCTTGTACCTCGGAGAGTATTCTTTCTTGTAAGAACTGTAAGTGTAAGGAATATGTTGACAAGTTAATTAAGAGAGATTTGTAGGTGAATGTGTGGCCAACCTGGTCTTTGATAATATTAATAGGCCTAGTTAGTAGGGTGTTTGGTCACGTAATAATTATCGGGGACAAAACTCGCACACGAAATACAACTTGAACGCGAAGAGCAAAATTATTTTGGCAAATTTGTTTCTTCCAGACTTTCAATAGTTAAATATTACAACATTATCTTTATGAAAACACTCAAAAACTTATCGCTATTACATAATGCATAACGTTGATGACGAAAAATGTGGCAAAATTGCTTCACCAAGGTTTGCCACACCCATTGGGGTCAACATTCAAATTGTCAATTGTGGTTAATAATAAATTGTTAAAGTGGTATTTGGTAAGTTTGGTGGAAAGATTTCAGTACACGGGCATCGCTATATAAATTTTGAAGCGTCAAAAAGTTACACATGTACGTCCTATGTCGTTGTTTCTCAAATTTTCCTCCTTAACTCTCACCTTTTCCTTCTGTACCCTTGTCTGTTATTAATCAGATATTTGCTTACCGAACATCCATTGGAATTGAACCAGGAGCGCAAGTGTTTTTGTTTTATAGCAAAATGTAATTATAATGTATCTGTCTGTTTGAAGTTTGTTGATCTTCATCATCTGTGCTTCTCTGTGCCAAATATCCCAGATTCACTGCAAGACTTTGCATCAAGCAATGTGAATGCACTCGGAGCCAGTATAGGTTTATACTCCGAAGCATTTCTGAGGTAAATATACATTATATACTGTTCTATTTCATACTGCTTTTACACAGTGCCTTTTTAAAAAAAAAGAGGAATTCCTAAATAAATGTAAATAATTAACCCTAACCCCCTAGGCCCTTGTTGCTTACAACCATCCTCAATCCTCCAAAATCCTCCAAAATTTTTCAACTCCGCCTAAATTTTTCAAAATTGTCAGACAGTCCTGCCTCAAAATGCATTCATCCTCAATCCTCCAAAATCCTCCTCATCCCAAAACTTTGCACTCGTGTTTAAATGAAGGATAACCAACACCAAATCCTTCAAAATCATCAGACAGTCCTGCCTCAAAATGCATTCATCCTCAATCCTCCAAAATCCTCTTGTGCTTCAATCACCATTCATCCTCAATCCTCCAAAATCCTCATGTGCTTCAATCACCATTCATCCTCAATCCTCCAGAATCCTCATTTGATTCAATCACCATTCATCCACAATCCTCTAGAATCCTCCAAAACCGCCAGGAGGATTTTGGAGGAGTGGGGTGGGTTAGGGTTAATGCCTTGCAACCCCGGGCATTTTTGCTGGAAATCCTCCCGAACAGGGTCTAATTTATAATGAGTTTAAAAGTAGTGTTACAATAATTGCATAGATTGAAATGAGAGAAAAAACGAGTACAACTATATCGTTTTGAGCATTGTGTTACTAACTGGAGGCAGCTTCAATATCTGTTTGATCCAGTAAATCTAAGGAGGTATTTCAAAGGAATGAGAGAAAATCAACAAAAGTGAGATTTATTCATAAGATGGAATTTGCGTCGGGGTGATGTAAATCAGTATTAGGTTTTGCCCTTCACCGACGTACATGTATAAACACTGTATACTCAGTGTGTTATCTCTAAAGTGAAAGTTGGAAAAAATCACTCAGTTGGGACTCGAACCCATGTCCTTCTGCTTTCTAGCACAGACGTCTTGCCCATTCGACCATCGAGCTTGCAGGATTGGTTGGCTGGTGAGATTTGAATGCTGGTGTAGTGATCTTGTATGTTGGCAGTCTTTTTGTTTAGGCCAAAAAAATATATATTCGGCCTCTGGTGAGACCAAAGTTCCGGAATTGACTCTGCGACGCGGCTTTTTTTTTCTTTTTTTCTTCAAGCTTGGATTGTACAGACAAGGTGGGGTACTATTTTGCTTTTTTGGTGTCCTCATGTACATTGGTGTCCTCCATAATTTGCCTTGGTGCTTTCAATCATTTGCCTTGGTGCAATTTCCCATTCCTTGGTGCTCTTTGGTAAAAAAGCTGTTGGAGCTACCGCGGAACATTTTGGAAAAAAAAAAGGAAGATTGACGCGCATGATTAAAATCGACACGCGCGCGCTGACCAGAGACCGACTTATTATTTTTTTTGGCCTTAGAGGGGAGGCTCAATAAAAGTCAGTACCTGCCATTACTACAACATGTAATGCCATTGAGCTATTGATCCTTGTTGAAAAATTGACCTGGGTACAGGTAGTTTCAGTTTGGAACACTGAATAGAGAATACGACTTTAATTTTACTTTAATGGGGAAGGTTACTACATGATGAACCTTACATGGACTTTACGTGTTTAGATTTCATGAACATGATTTTCTTTTTAAACACATCAAAGGTTGGGGGTCATCACAAGGAAAGCCTTGGATGAAGTGCTTGGACGTTTCTACCGATATCAAGAAATTCAAAGTGCTGTTGAAGAGCTGGATGATTTAGAGGTATGGTAAGGAAGTTAAGAAACAAATACGTCTGTGAAAAGGCACAACCCAATATTGAATGAAAAAAATATTTATTTTTCAAACAGTCTTCAACTCAGTGTTGTAGTCGAATCCATCACAAGTCCTTTCACGAGACCAGTCACAAGTCCTTCCATCAGTCCAGTCACAAGTAACGGGATGAACAATGACAAAGGAATGCTTTTGTAACAGTTCATCTGAAAAGGTAGTGACTTGACTGGAGTCTGAAGGACTCTCTGATGGACCAGACCCGGGCTCGAACCCATGCCACTGCTGCCTCTGAAACACCAGAACATGAATCCAGTGCTCTTAACCGCTAGGCCGTGACACTACACTTGATAAAATATTTGTGAGGACTTGTGATGCTTGTGACAGACACGACTATAATACTGGTCAATGGTTGCCTCTAATAATGTGGCTCAAGTCCAACCTGGGCTGTTTTAATGGCAAACTGCCAACAGACCAAATATGTTTTTGAACATGGAAATTAGCTTCTTGTATTATCTTATCAAATTGTGCAGAGTGATTGGAATGCCTTCCTCAAAGACACGGAATCACAACTATCGAAGGGTGAAGCCCAATCCAGCCTGTCTATTGGCTCCCCTGGACCATGTGACATTGAGCTAAAAGACGCCAGAACAGGCAGGTGGGTTCCCTGACTCCAGACTCTGTGCAGTGTGGATTTAACCTAGTGAAAATTCTAGTAAAATGCATACATAAAAGTGCCTAGTTAGACAAAACCCCAAGCTCTGTAATGTTCATGACAGAGCTTTTAAGAGCTTGGTGAATAAGGCCAAAAAAAAGAAAGTCTCCAGTTTCTGGTATGGAACTTGCCCAAAAAGTGGTGCGGCGACATGGCTTTTTTTTTTTTTTTTTACCCGATTTTTTTGCTTCAAATGTCGGCTGATGACTGCAAATGGTGCCCGAGTAAACTTAGTGCAAATATATGGGAGTCCAGAGAGGCCACATAAAGATTATTCTCGACCATAACCCAATCTAAAAACACGTTAAAATTGTGCAGCAGCAGGATTCCAGTCAAACCAGTGAGTTTGGCGGTTCTGAGACATCATCTTTCATTGAAAAAAAACCTTTTTCATTTTGTCGACGGGCATGGCTACGGCGACGCGCGCGCATACCAGAAACCGAAGACTTTTTTTTTTGGCCTAAACCTAAAAATGTATTTTTCAAATCTTACACATCCATCATCCAGTACTGGTCAAGGAGATTACTGACTAGGAGTTTTGGGTCATTTCTTTGACTCATCAATTAGACATTGTGGTAAATTGGCTCTGTCGCGCCCATTACACTTGCTTTCGTAATGCTGGAATTACCTATTATGTTTTACTGATGAGGTCTTATATGGGTGATTTAGCTTTTGGATCCGTAAACAGGTGACATCTAATTCAACTTAATAAGTGTTCCCATAACACCTTGCCAATATTTCTTAGTAATAACTTGCCTTTCACGACCTGTAAAATAAATTGTCACTTACGTTTTAAAGGTTAAGACTTTTACTAATAAAGAGACACAATTCAAACAAATTTATGTTGTATTGAATGCGGAAACTTCTAAGTTGCTAGCTGTCTTGTCATGTGGAAATCATGAAATGAAACATTTTTAAACATGGTAGACTGGAGACAAGGAACTCCAAAAGAAATAACAGTTGAAAGGTCCGTAATATGTCATGAAATGTGACCGATTTAAAAAAAAATGTTAAAGGTATAGTCCATCATTTGTAATTTGTGCATTTTGTTCGTTTGAAGCAACAAAAGTGCTCAAAATCTAAAGCAGGGTGCTGAACAACTATCCTGATGAAGTTTCAGCTCAGTTTCAGCTGTATATTTCGAGAAAACTACAACATTCTAGGATCTCCATTTCAAATCAAAAGTTGCTGAATCATGTTTTGAATTGGGCCTGAATTCAGCGTTCGAGACACTTTTTCACTAGCCGATTGCAGCTACGCGATGTCGCGCTCCGATCCGACAAATTATAGCAACTGCGCGCACGTGTGCATCGTGCCAACGCTTGCGCGCGCTTCGCCGAATAAAAAAAACGAACTACTAACAGAAATTTCCTACGGTGCATCTTAAGACGCACCATTGGAAAGACCTTCTTTCGTTGATTTCTTCAAAAAGACAGCTTGCTAGAAAGAATAATTTCACAGGGAGTTTAGTCCCCTTACTATCTTTCAACCAAGTATGTTTTTCAACAATAATCACGCCAGTTACTTTTTGGATAGGTGCAAATGATGGACTCGGGCTTTAACCATATAAAAGCAATCCATATTAGTTCCTTTTGAGCAGGAATTTTTCTCAAATTTTCTTGACCCCTCTACTACAGTAGATTGTTTGGCCAAAATTTGTTTGTGTGTTCAATTGCACATACTCTGTCATTATGATTTTGCATATAACAGATATTTAAAAAAAAAAACTTTCCATAGACCAAGCACAATTGGGAGTTACCTATGCAAAGGAAACGTCATCGTGGTCCTCCTGCGCCACTTTGCCTGACTACCGTGACGCGACCACGTGGCCCAACTCCAGCAACGCGCCGAGGACATCGCCCGCTGGGGAGGCCACATCCTGGTTGTCTCGTTTGGCTCACGAGAGGGCGCTCTACAGTGGTTGGGGATCACCGGGTGCCCATTTGACATGGTTGTGGACGAGGATCGAAAGGTACAGGGACAAAGGAACAATTTAAAAACATAGATGTGTATGTTCTTGACGTGTTCTCATCTAGAGTAAGCATACATTTGCATATAGTCCAATCCAGGTACGATATCAATACTGTCATGAAGGCCCCCTTCAAGCAAAAGCATTGGTTAGCTATATGTATTGTATGGATAATCCATCGCTTGGCAGTTGCTTTGTACCATGGCAAGCGCAATAGTTTCTCCATTGAAGGGGGCCTTGGGAGTGTACAGTGTGAATATGTGCCTGGATTCTGCTATAGCTGCTTTCCCATTTGCTAACTAGCCAAACAAATTGAGTCATGAGTTTGCCAGAGTTTCTTTTAAGTAATGGGCACAGTGGAAAACAAATCAAAAGGAACTCTAACGACAGAATATAGCATATAGACATCAGCCCAAGTTATTTATCAAAATGCAGAGTGCAGTATGCTATTTCTGCAGTGGGAAAAACTTCTTCATTCCTTTGAATGTGTATATTCAAGCACGATTATATTATTTAAACTGTCCAACAAAAAAAACGACTTAAGGTTAAAGATTTGTTATGTGTTAAAACTGATGGCAAACAGAATTTTAAGGTGGAAAAACTGAGGACACAACAGGCTCTGTAAGAAATGGCCTTCAGTTTAATTTGGATGAAAATTTTGGGGAAGGGTCGACTGTTTAAAAACTGATGTTACGTCCTTCACAGTCCCCCTTATTTTCCACTCAGGATTTTACCATTTTGTTAATGTTACCCCTGAACCTTATACATGTAGATGGTGTTGATATGTGTTCCTGTCCAATGTAGGTGTATTCATCTATGGGTCTGGGCCGTTCTATATCCAAGGTGTGGCACATAAGCACCATCACATACTACGCCGAGATGAAGGCGTCTGGAAGGACACTTCCCTCCAAATTGGAAAATATAGAGGATGATCCAACTCAGGTATTATTACTTTATATTAGCCTAATTTAAAAAAAAACAGTATGGGCCGTAGAACCCTTAACTTCTATTTCCTTTAGAATTGTGTCATTTTCATCCCAAACTTTGTTGTAATTTTGCAAAGTTTTCAAATTTTTATCCACAAATTTCCATCATTTCCTTGAATTCAAAAACCTCCTCAGTTTCTGAGGAGTATCCTAAAAGTTTGGAATGTAAGGTCCTGCAGCCAATTTCATGAAACTTTACGCAATGGCATGAGTCCACTTGTGCCACAATTTATTGCAAAAGCTGCGTATCATTTCTACTGCGCAATATTTCAGTTACGACGATTAACAAACAAAATCACACACAAACAACCGCTGTAAATGCTATTAGGCCAAAAAAAAAAATAAGTCGGTCTCTGGTCAGCGCGTGCGTCGATTTTACTCATGCGCGTCAATCTTTTTTTTTTCCAAAATGTTCCGCGGTAGCTCCAACAGTGCCCTCTATTGCCGCACCTCCTCAATTTTTTTACCAAAGAGCACCAAGGAGTGGGAAATTGCACCAAGGCCAATGATCGAAAGCACCAAGGCAAATTATGGAGGACACCAATGTGCATGAGGACACCAAAAAAGCAAAATAGTACCCCACCTTGTCTGTACAATCCAAGCTTGAAAAAAAAAAAAAAAAGAGAAGCTGCGTCGCCGCGTCAATTCCGGAACTTTGGTCTGACCAGAGACCGAATATTTTTTTTTTGGCCTTATCCACATCCAAGATGTTTAGATTATTTAAAATGTTGCGTAACTACGCCAAGTTTCATGACATCGATCCTATGTATATTGCGCAGCTGCGCAATAAATTTGTTGCGTTTTAAGTCCTGCGCATGGCGTAAGTAATGCATTGTTTCGTGAAATCGGTTGCTGAAATATTATTTTTTTTGTTCAGTTTATTAATTCATTTGATCAGTTCCAATGTCTCTCCTAGTGGTCTCTGATTAAAAATTGTTATTTGTTATTTTTCTCTTGGCCATAGATGGGTGGGGATCTTGTCGTTGATCGCCATGGCAACACAGCCTTCATACACTGCAGTAAAACACCTCCCGATAGGCCAGCCGTGGATGACTTAATCAAAGTCTTAAAGGTATGGAAATATTGAAAAATGCACTTGTGATTGGTCGCTAAGAAACAGTTCACATGAAATTTAGAATGAAGCAAATTCATGTGAATAGTGAAAATGGAAAAGTGCTGTTGTTGATATTATGAACCAATCTTTAAAGAAATTAAAATATTTTATTCGTGTAATTGATAACCGGTTGAAAAAATGACATCACATTTCATGGCGCAGGTAAGCACAGAAATTTGCTTAGCACAAAAAAAAAAATGCTAATAGCAAAATACTTAGGCTACCAGCCAACATATGTGATATACATGTATATATGTTTGCTGACTGGTACTCTGCTAAGTTTTTCTAAGCACATAAGTTTGCTAAGCAGGCCTTTCTCCATGAAATTGATGGCCCTTGTCTTTTAACCCATTAACACTTGTACTACATTGTATAGATCTCTCTCATAGAATGCCATCTTCGTAGGAAAATTACAACTGCATGTTCAACACCATCGGGTGCTTGTGCACGCAGTGTGCAAAATAATCTAAACGTGCACGCATGTTGCTCGAAATTACGGGGCATTCATGGAAATTTGGTGCCACAAATGCCGATGCACGTGATAATCTGGAGGAAGTGACGTCATTTGAGAGAAACCTATTACATTGTGTTTATTCATTGAAGAATCAATTAAACTGTAGAGTACTGGGGCCGTTTCGGGCGCTACAGTGGGTAAAAGGCAGGGTGGTTTCAGGCGCTACAGTGACTATAAGGTTAATGACATTCAGAAATCCTTTCTTCTATCAAGTGAAGGTGAAGATTAGTACATGTAGCCGTGATACTTTCCGTTTTTTTCCATTTATTCATTCATGATATCCTGTTGCAGGACTTGGGTAGGATTGTCCTTAGTTTTCCTTTTTCACAACTATTTTTTTTAAGCAGAACAAATTTCTCCAGTACATGCACTTACATGTACAAGGAGGGTTTGAATAAAATTCCTGAGCGTCATTTGATGAGTAAATAAAAGACTTTTCCCATTCCCAACCAGGACCTCCGGAAAGACGAAGAGAAGTCGGTCAGGCAAGATTTAGAAGATGATGGTCCTCCAAGGAAGATTTTCAAGAGCTAAAGTGAATTTAGAGAACAGCTTGTCAAGATCAAAAGTAGAGCTTGGGAGGGTAGGGAAAGGGAAGTCATGAAATGAGTGTGTGGAGAAATATGTTTTATTAAGGGAATAAATGTGTGTTCGGGAGGTATTATCACACTCTGTTTAAGACTGGTTTGAGTCTGGATGGGCGATAATTACCCGGTTTGAGTCTGGATGGGTGATAATTACCGAGGCGAAGCCGAGGGTAATTATCGCCCATCCAGACTCAAACCGGTCTTAAACAGAGTGTTTAATACCGACCAAACACACATTTATTCTCATTCATAAATACCTTTTCGGTCAAAAAATCAAAACAAGTCAAAAACTAGACATTGCTAACTATTTTGCTCAACAATTTTACTTCATGTTGTATCAAACACCCCTCTGACTATAACTATATGGAATGTCCCTCTACAATTCCTTACCTTATAAGGAGATTGACGCGCGCGTCGCGCGTACTGCGCGACGTCGCGCAGAATGCACCTGGGGCGTTGCGTTGTGAATTTAGGACTATAAAATACTGACTCACTGGTAGTATTGCGCATGCCTACGCGAGTATTATGAACGTTCAACCAATAAAACGGTAAGAGGCACTGGATTTTTGGACTGGAGTCCAAATTTAATGTGACAATGGAAAAGTGTTTAAGACCAGCTAGCCATGTCTTTATCATCCGTTTAAGACCGGCCACGTGATGGGCTCTCGACCAATAGGAATGGGTAAACTGTCTTAGGTATTTATGAATTTTATATATTTGAGACGAGCCAAGCCATACTTCAATTAAATTATTGTTTGACCCATTAGCACCTGTACATTATTGTATTACATTGTATTTATTTCCGATGAAACAGTACAGTGCTTGGGTATTAGTATATGGAGTTATAGGCATGGCGATTTGGGGCGGTAGAGGGACAAGTGGGTTAATGACTTATATTTGGGTTATTATTGCTTGGTACCTGTTGCCATGAAAACTGTGCGTATGACGGCCACAAGCCTAAACCATTCACTGGCGGCTTGTGCCTGATGTAGAGACAGTTTTCAAACTGAACAAGTATTAACTCAGTTGGTTCATATTGAGCTTTGACCTTCACTGACATATTATTTATAAAAGGACCGAGTGGGAAGAGAGTGTGTAAACAACAAGTTTTCTGAGACGGGACTTGAACTTACAACCTCTAGTTTACTGGAGATGTTTTCTTATGCAATGTTACATGTATATGCTTTATATCAGCTGTACATTATGCCCAACACTGTGAATGCACAGGCTGTTTTGGGGGCCAACATGTATTTGTGAAGCTTTCAATACAGGGTGTCTAAAAAAAAAAAAAAGGTAATCCTTCTTTAAAGGGATTGTACATCATTGGCTTGTAATTTTCAGAAATGAACTATTTGAGGGGTTACTATAATAGATCAAATATTGTATAACTGACATGTTTGAAATTCTGTGTTCGAAAATGCTTAAAAAACCAGGAAAAACAAAAAATGTTTCAGTAGTCTGGTTCCCTGACTCCACTAAAGATAAAATGGATCAATTCATAGATGAAAATTGTAAAGTAAGGGAACCAGTCTAGCTGGCCTGCACCCGTTCATGAACATGTAACCAATAGCAAACAAAATTTGGACTGAAAAAAAAATTGTGAATTTGGAGCAGTAGTTGAAAAATAGTTAGGTTTTTCCAACGGTGGTCGGCCGACCACCGTTGGAAATGTTAACAAAAATACCATTTTCTTGAAAATTACTTGAAGCCAGGTGCCATAATTTTACAGGATGCTTTAGACTGTCATTTACCAACATCCTAGTAAGGTATTTTGTAAAAACTTGGTAGTTTGGTTTTTTTGATGTTTGCAAATGTTGTATATTCCCTATAAAGCCGAAGCTTTGTGCTTTTTAGTGATCATTGGGTTACATTCCAGGGTCATGCATCATGGAGCACCATTGTCTTGAAGTTGTGGTGCAAAAATGCAGTTGGTTTACTTTCCTGCTGAACAAAATCAACACAGATTTCATGCTTTTTATTCATGGATTTTATTCACGAATCATGAGTAAAACACTGGAAAGATTCCCATATCTAGCCATCAGTAATTTTTCCCTTAAATGACCTATCAGCCATCAGAAAGTGATAATATGTCCTAAAAAGTCAAAATTAGCAGGGACAAATTTTGAATTTTTACGGAGAAAACACGAATTTTCAGACCAGTCCCATAGGGTTTGTGCACAGGGTGACAAGTGATGGCCAGATATGGGAATCTTTCCAAAACACTTAACAGCAGAAGTCTGGGAATGCTTCTCCAAAGGCATCCTGTGTAGCCTGCAAACTTCTGGTTTCATGCAATTTCTTGACCACAAAGACACACTGTCAAAAAGGCCAGAATGAAAGTGAACCAACTGCATTTTTGCACCACAACTTCAAGACAATGGTGCTCCATAATGCATGACCCTGGACTGAACCTAAGGTATCATTGAAAAGCACAAAGCTTCGGCTTTAACCCTAAAAGGGCCGGGTTATTTTGACCAGCTCACAGCAGAGGGGGGGGGGGGGGGGGGGGGGGGGTTGTGATTCTGCACATCGATCCCCCCCCCCCAGATCTCGGCCATCGAGTGACGAAAAATTGTGAAACTCGGTACATGCATAGAACAAATATAAACATACCCAAGAAATTTCATGACTATAGGTCAAAGGGTTTGGGAATTATGGCAAATTAATTATTCATATGTACGAATGGTAATTCTGCTTTGTGTACACTACATTTATGGGGAAATTAAGTTTTCACGGCGCATAGCGGCGGAAATTTCTTTTGCTGCGCGACAACCCGCGGTCCGAACTTAATGTATTTGGTATCAAAAGATGTGCAAGACTCGAGGCTAGAAAGTCAGAACAGCTCGGGGGCGAGAAACTTTTTTTTGCAAGGGTATCGCGGCAAAAGTTCAGGGGGGGGGTGGGGTGGGGGATTCCGTCATTACACTAAAATTGACAATTTTCTAATTGCAAATCTGCAAACCTTTTCAAAGTTCAAAGGTTACAGTACCTTTACATTATTTTGTGTATTTCATGTATTTAAGTTCACTTTAAAAGATATTGCCTTCAATGCAAGAGCAACACTGCAGATTTGTATTTTGATTTTCACAGAGGAACAAGAGTACATTTTCAGCTGGTAAAATGTAATGTTTGCCAGTTGAAGATTGCCCAGTGTTTTTCTTATTTGTAAAAGGGTATTTAGTATACCTACATGTACTTGTTGAAAAACACCTCCATAGTTTTATATAGCCTTTAAGAGGAACTGTTTTCTCTAAATAAGCAATTTGAAATAAATTTCTTCAGCATGTAACACATTTGTTTCCTGCAAATTTCTTCATAATGAAAATGGATGGCACCTCAAATAGGCCTGAATTAGTGTAAACCTGTTGTACTTGTTAGTAAGCAATTATACTAATAACAGTTCCGAGTCGCACAAATTTAAGATGGTTTATTCAATATGAAACTGTACATAGCTGGATGATACCTGGCCAAGGGTATACATGTAGCATGGATTTTATCATAATTCACTGCATAACTACAGATATGGCTAGCACTACTTACAAGGAATCAACTGAATTGCTTCGACTCTTTGACCCCCCCCCCCCCCACCATACATGTACTCTCGCCAAACCTGTCAGTAAATAACACAGCTTGTTAGCTAACAAAGCTACCCATTACACAACCCAGAATGTCTCGTGTGAATGATAACAACTTGGACACCACTTTACCCTTTTTTGTTTAAATTTGTTTTAGTCAAAACAACATTTTCAGAACCACAAAACAGACTGAATACATATCACATTCAGCAATCTTATCTCCATTTAAAATAAACTGCAAAGTACCAGTATACATTACTTCTAATTTCTTTTCAAAATTATATTGGAAACTGTCACGCTGTCAATTTATAGTTCAGAAAATACAAGCATGGAGCAACTTGAAACAAAGGCACAATGTCTACACCTTCATAATGCATGCAGGCTGAAGTTGCAACTTCACCATTTAGAAAAAGAAAGGAAATTGCTCAGTAAATGAATACACAAGTCATGTATCAGTCCAAAATGTTAACATCTGGACGGATGGAATGCATAAATACAGCATTTGCTCAATTGTTAAATCTACATGTATATAGTCGTGTTCCCTAACGTGGCGCACTTCGAAGCTTACTTAACTTTCCTTGTGTAGTGTTGCCAAACCTCTTTGTTAACAAACCTCAAATTCATGCAGTAAAATACTAGTACTTTTACCATATTAATGCTTGCTATTTAGCCTCTGTGAAAAATTTCGGTTTCATAAAATTTAATCCGAAATTCAAAAACGGTGGCGTCCGGAAATTGGGCACAAATTGGCGGAGTGTTCCCTAACGTAGCGCACTTAAATAAATCTGGGAAAATTCCAAATTAACATTTAAGAATTTCTGTACACTTGATAAATTCTGATAAATAATTATTATCTCTAGTTACATACCCAGCCAGATGTTAGTCAGAATTTTTTTTTTCATATTTTTCGGGGCATTTTCGAAGGGTTCACTTTGCACTTGAAAATAAAATCGGAAAATCACGCCAAAATAAATTTTTCTTCCAATTTTATAACGGGTAAATAAACTCGCGATTTATGAACAGGAGTGTTAAGAACTTGATGAAATTTCACATGTAGGGACAGGGAACCAGACTACAAGAACAACTTTTTTCCCCGGCATTCCTGACCACAGAACTTTCAAAGCAGGTCAGTGGAACGGTATTTGCTACAAAATACATGTACTTGCCCCCAGATCTGCCCATTTCTGAAAATAACAGCAAAAGCAAATGTTGTATATCACCTTTAATTGTAGACTGGTACACATGCAAACGTGTGCAGTTAATTTGCCTTTTGTGCAAGACTGCATCGATTACCGTGCAAGTATGAATTCAGATCAGTGTTGTAGTCCAGGTACTTGTGATGGATCCTAAGGACATCACAACTTTGGTTTCAAGTTTGGTCACCAGTCAAATCACAAGTATGGTCACAAGTAACTTATGTGAATAGCTTGTGACTTGACTTATGACGGGATGACTTGTGATGATTTGTGATTCATCACAAGTACCTCGACTTCAACACTGATTTAGACTAAAATTACATTTGGAAACACGAAATAATTGTTAACTTTTTTAAACAATAAACTAAGTACGTAAACCCTTTCTGGTAAAATCTTTCAAATTTTTTTTGTAGGAACATTGATGTTTCATCAGAGGACCTTTGAACATGTAGGACAACGAATCTCAACTTTGACGAAAATGAAACTTGTGCCATTGATGTGATACAAAAGCTTGTCACCAAATGCATCAAAAGCCTTTACAGAATTGAGTTTGGCAAACAATTTTACAAACTCAGATATTCACTTCAATGTACACACTATACATGTACATGTGCATTCACTCCATGCTTATGGCATGATGGCATCAACCAACTTTCCGAATACCTTTTTTTTTCGATTCAACAAGCGCAGGCTCACACAAATTCCGATCGGCAGCCAGTTTAGGCTAGCTTGTTAAACTTGATCAGCGCAATATTCTATCAAGTCCAAATTACAACAATCAACTACTTAATTGTTCGAAAAATACACAGCCCTAGAGTATGTACAGCTGAAATTAATTTACTTGTGGAAATAGTGCTTTCGTGTGGACTTTGGGTACACGGCGGCAGCGTGTGTCTGTCGTATATCTCTCTCGCCGTCACTTTTGAGGTCGTACTTGAGCACCAGTCCACACACACCCTGTGGCATCTGGGACATTATAGGGTGGCGATTACCTACTACGTCCCATTGTGTCTTCTGATTCTTCATCTATATGGGCACTGCCGCACCCAATGATCTGATTCTCCTATAGAAGAGAACACACAAACAAAAAGAAATTGATACCGCTAAATAAATAAAAATTGAAAAAATTCCTGCCTAGTCATTGGAACTACAGGGTGAGTCAAAAAAAAAAAAAAAAAAATGTCGGGACCATTGTTTTAGTGAAGTTCTGCATATGTAGCACTTTCAAAATCAGGATACAAAAGCCAAATTCATGAGCTATCTTTTTTTTATTACAAGAATCATTCACATCACTCATGTACTTTTCAAGTTACGGAATTTTAAACAGAACCGCCATTTTAAGGTTCTGTCCACGGATCACCAAAAATTCAGTGCTCTTTCAGCAAAACAAAAACAAATCACATAAGGATGTGTGTAAATTGTTTTCGTTTTGCTGGAAGAACACGCACCTTTTTTGTGATCCGTGGACAGAACTTTAAAACGGCAGTTGTGTTTAAAACTCCGCATCTTGAAAGTACACAAGTAATTTGAATGATTCTTGTACTTAAAGAAAGCTTATGAATTGGGCTTTCATATCCTAGATTTTGAAAGTGCTACATGCAGAACTTCACTAAAACAATGGTCCCGACATTTGGGTTTCGTGCTTTTTTACTCACCCTGTAGTTAGTGGGATTTAAATCCGGATTCTTTAACATTCCGTTTCGATTTTGGAAAGCGGATATTTGAAAACCAACCTTTACAAAAATAAGACCTTCTATTTTTTGTCACACAGGCTAAACAAAACAGCTGGAACATCCCCGAATTTGCTCCATGGCCTCTGATTGTAACTGCATTCACTTGCTAATGGTCTTTTTGATTAATGAATAGCCTGCCCATTCAACTTATCAGAGAGTTCCCATCCATTGATTTCAACATCACAGCTCTGGAGTGTTTTTGTGAAGGCCCAGTGGTCGTTGAATCCTGCAAACTATACCCAGTCATTGGGAGGGCATTTCATGCGGCACGTCAAGAAAATCCAAATCCTGTCTTGGACTTAGACTACCGAGTCTCTGAATGACTTTCAATGAGTATTTTTATAAAGACTTTTTTTCCAAAATGCGATATATCCATTTGAAGAAAAGTGAAAAAGTTGCACGGTTATGAAAACTTTAAGGACATGCACAACACTAGAAAGCACTCAGAGAGAGCAAACCTCCACCAAGGCTAAACAATTCCCTGCCACACTGTCGGTACACCCAAAAGAAATACTTGCATAAATGGTGAAGAATCCTTAAAAAAAGTCCTGGATCCAGACCCAGATCCGGATCACTTCCAAAATCGAATCGATCTGTACTTGTACCAAGGACCAACCCAAAAATAATTTTCATGAAAATCCGTCCATAACTTTTTGAGTTACCTTGTTAACAGACAAACCAACCAACCAACAAACAAACAAACTAACCAAATCTGATGAAAACATAACCTGCTTTGTGGAGGTAATAATAGCCGGGTTTTTTTTCAATTTTTTTTTTTTCCCATTTGCTGTATTTTTAAATTGTGTTTAAGTGTATAACAACCGTCGATAATAAACTTTGGATAACCAGGAGAAGGCGGGACTCTTAAAAGTAATAAAATAACGTTTATCATGTTTGGAAACAAACTCTACACATAATGTCCTGAACCAAGACTTTGAGGTACAGTTCGTCCAGGCAAGACTTACTCCTTAAATGCAAAACGTAGATATTATACTTAAGAAGACTTACCACAATTAAAGCAAGCTCCGCCCCTGTTGCGGCGGCCCCAGCCGAAGCCATAATCCTCATCCTCGTCTTCATCTTCCTCACTATTCTCCACCTCCTCGCTATGGTCAATATCGCTGTGGTCAATCTCCTCGCTGTCAATCTCCGAAGAGATCTCGATTGGAATCGGGGAGAGGGGTCTCGGGTTAGCGCTGTCAACTGGTGAGAAAGATAGGACTATAGTCGGCTCGGCTTCTCTGTTTTTTTCTTCATCTTTTTAGAATATCTGAATTGTGTTTCGACACGATATTGTATGGACTTCTACAAGAGAATCAATCCTCTGAGTTGTTGTCTTTACAATTTTGTAACAAGTCAATCACAAGTCCTTCTGTTTCAGAGAAAACGCGAGATTTTAAATCTCGCGTCAGTTAACAAGCTAATCAGCTGTGACACAAAATGTATTCCTGTGTCACTTTCATCCCGTGGTACAGTAGAACTTCACTACAATGAACACAACGACTTTCACGGAAACTTGTTTTCTCTATCAGTAGTTCTTTATTGAGATTTTCAGTTCCATATGCTGAGTAAAATACAACACAAAATTCGGAAGCCAATATGGATGTTCAGTATAGCCAAAATGTTCAGGATAGCTGTGTTCGTTATAGGTACGTGCTGCTGTACTCTTTTACACTTAAGATCTAACTTGGGATTTAACTTGTGATTTAACTTGTGAATCAAACTAAACTCCACAAAAAAAATTAGGATACATGTATGTCCGATTTTTGATTCGGCTAATGGCAATATTAGCAATATTAATAATCAACATCAGGTTTTTGTCCTTCACCGATGTATAAACACTGTATGCTCAGTGTGCCTCCCGAGTGAAAGTTGGACAAACAAAATCACTCGGGTGGGACTCGAACCCACAACCTCCTGCTTTCTAGTGCAGTGTTTATACGTCGGTGAAGGGCAAAAAGCTAATATTGATATTCATCACCCCGACGCAAATTCTATCTTATGAAACATATTAAAAATGAAATAATGAAATTACTTGATTAAGTTTATTAGGCCTTCTACATTTATCGAATTGTGGGAGCAGACCACATTTGCTGAATGGTAATGTCAAAACAACAGCTTAAGTGCTCACAGGCAAATGCTGTTCAAGAATGTTTAGGGCCACTTTGAGACTCACGTATCCACCATAAGTAATCATGACTTTTCTGAGGACTCGCTACACTATAGCACTAACCTCTGAAAATCACATCCTTAAAATGTGGTTACAATCCAATTAATTTTGAATCGGCTTCCTTTTTTTTTCAGTACAGAAATATGTCTGAAAACCCCCAATACGTAACAGAACAGGGCCCAATTTCATGCTTAACAGTTAGCAGAAAAGTTGTGCTTACCATAGCAGAAAATTGTGCTAACCTTAAGCACTATTTCACAGTGCGGATGTGCTAACGGTTGCACCCACATGGAGATGTTACGCCATTGATTTAAGCAAATTTGTCCTGTGTGGTTTAAGCATGCTTTCGCTATGCTTACTACCTACGGTCTCCATGACATAGACAGAGGCTCATGAAATTCAGCCCAGGCCACCTCCAGGTCTGTTCAATATTTTAATTAAGCATAAATTACAGTGAAATCTCGATAAGTCAAACTCTGAACAACTCAAAACTACTGTTTAGTCAAACAAAGAATCCATTGCCTTCAGTAGTATAACAATGCTATACAACCCTGCTTAACTCAAAACTCTTCTGAAGTCAAATTTTGAACCCATTCCCTTGAGGTTTGACTTATCAAGATTTCACTGTAGCCCCCGGGGTTTCATTGATTGCAATTTATTGCCGGCCTCAAGATCGGCGCTCACTTTTTCTCTCCTGGACGATCTCTTTGCGTCGTTGCTTCATCTCTTCGCTCAGCCGCTCCACCATCTTGTCGATGTAGTTGTCCAACACGATGGAGTGGTTGTGGGAGGTGATCGCGGCACGGCAGACCGGGCACTCCCGCTTACGCTTCATCCAGCTCTCGATGCAGAAGTTACAGAAGGAGTGGGAACAGTTCAGCGTGGTGGCCTGGACAAAAATAGAAAACATGATGTTTGAAAGATACCAAGATGCCTGGGTATTGACTAAGAGAGACTTGGGCGAGACGGCAAGGAGAAACTCTTGAATGCATTGCCGCTGTACACCTGGTGCTTTCGCGAACACAATATGGGTTTGTGCACAATCAAATGAGTTGTTCATATTTGCACTAGACACATGCAAACCAGTACACAAACATGCTGTGTTCCTCCCACAGGGGCCCCAAAGTGGTCATAATGTATCACCTGTTGTTTAAAGGGGCACTAGGTCCTGAAATCCCCGAAAATTGCATGTTTTGGATCATTTACTTAGTCCTATTTCAAACATCTGGTTCAAAGGAAACCAACCTAACCTGTCTTACCCTTCCCGAGAAAAGACAAAAAAACCTTGGTTGTTTACATCGGACACGACGGAGTACGAATACGCTTTTCCTGTCGTTTTCACTTTCAGTCAATGTACGTACAATATTATGTATACACATACAGCACCGTACTCGCGAACAGCACGCGGTGACCATTTACCAACGCACAAAATATGGTTTCTTATACGTCCACAAAAGGCAAATCACTTTACGGATGAAATCACAACTAGCATCAAAACAGCTCGAATATTTGGGGTTGCAAAAGTGGACCCCGAAATTTGTTCAGGCACGCATAATACAGGAATAACACAAAAACGCCCAGTTTTGAAAGGATAGTTGTGTCGATGTTTACATCCTACTTTTAAATGTTCTTTCAGATTAACATAATTTCTTTCAAAGCGCGTTTTGTAGCCCAATTGGGCTGTTCTAGGACCCAGTGTCCCTTTAATGTATGAAGTTCAAAGGCATTAAGGCTATGTGTATGGAACATGTGGAGGGTACTATTAAGTCTATTCACAATAGCCAAATGAAGAATCTCCTAAACATTGATAAAAAAGTGATAAATATATCACAATAATCAAGCTCAATGCACGAGCAATCAATGTTGAAGTCGTATCCATCACAGGTGCTTACAAAAGCTTAGAAGGCCATTAAAAGTCATCCAGTCCAAAGTCCCAAGTCTCAAGCTATTCAAATGACCTATGAAATAAGGCATTCCCTTGTAACTGTTCACCCACTGTTACTGGGACTGGACTGGTGGAGGAATTTGTGATTTACTTGTGAACCGACTTGTGATGGTCTTGTGATGGGCTTGAGTACAACACCGGTCAAGTCACAAGCTATCTGAAGGAACCATGACAAAGGCAACCGACTAATGATCCACCTGTGACTGACAGGGTTGTGCTCGGGGTACCATTGATTGACCACAAGTACATCACAAGTTCGATCACAAGTAAATCACAAGTCAATTGACGCGTCCAGTCTCAAGTAACAAGGGATGAACGAAAACCAAAAGGAAAGCCTTTGTTACAGTCCATTCAAAAATCCAGGACTTGATGACTTGTGACTGACTTGTGACACCTTATTTTTGACATGTGATTGATTTGTGACTGACTTGTGATGGACTTTTGATGACTTGCGATTGACTTGTGACCACTTATGATTGACACATGTTTGATCTGCGATTGACTTGTAATTAACTTGTGATTGACTTTTGATGACTTATGATTGACATGTGATTGACTTATGATAGAATGTAACTAATTTGTGATTGACATGTGATTGACCTCGGATGACTTGTGATCAAGCACAAGCACCTGCAAACAACATACCTTAATGAAGAGCTCCGAGCAGATGCTACATTGCAGCTCATTCTCCATGACGTCAGTGATGTTCTGGAGTGCCTCCTCTTTTGCCTTCTGGATGCAAATCTCCTGCGCTTCCTTTTCAAGTCGACTTGCTGTCAGCTAAGATACATAACACAGAAATCCTTTATGGTCAATGCTTATAGCTGAGAGAGTTTGCATCATCGGTGCTGTGGTGTGTCCACTTACGCGAACAATGCAAACGTTTGCCAACATTGGTTACATTTGCACAAGTTGGACCGACTGTTCCGACCGATTGTTGGCCAACGTTAGCAACAAAGGCTAGCGGTCTTCCTGAGTATTTGGCTATGTTTTCCGAATTGGTTGACACACTCAGTGAACGTAATGATCCTGTCGGAGCTGAAATTTTCCCTTTTCTACCAGCCCAGAAAGTTCATATACATTACTGGCAATATTTTACTTCCAGTCACAACTAATTATATAGATATATTGCCACACATAACCATTTTTAGTCCTCATGCTGATCCAACTTCAGAGCTGTTTGATTTTGACTGTCTAGAACCAATCCTACCGTCACCATTTAGCAAAAGATATCGGAAGAGCCTTTAACCCTAACCCTCCTCAATCCTCCAAAATCCTCCTTGTGGTTTTGGAGGATGTTGGAGGATTGAGGCTGAATGGTATTTTTTTAGATAAGGATTTTGGAGGATTGAGGCTGAATGGTATTTTTCAGAAAAGGATTTCGGAGGATTGAGGCTACGGTATTTTGAGGCAGGACTGTCTGACGATTTTGAAGGATTGAGGGGCTGGGTACCCTTCATTTGAACATAAGTGCAACATTTTTAAATGAGGAGGATTTTGGAGGATGGAGGATGAATGCATTTTGGGGCAGGACTGTCTGAAATTTTGAAGAATTTAGGCGCTGTTGTAAACTTTTGGAGGATTTTGGAGGATTAAGGATGGTTCTAAGCAAAAATGCCTAGGGGGTTAGGGTTAAACACACCTCAGTCTGTAGCTCTCCATATTCTCGCTCCTTGTTGGCGATGACTTCTTCAAGTTTGGCCTTCTCTCTCTCAAGCCCAGCCTGAAGGTCCTTATCCTTCTCCTCCAACTTCCGTTCCAGTTCCTTTTGCAGGCTGAGTTCCACTTTGGCTTTCTCATTCTGGAAGAAAAAAGAACTTGAAGAGCTTCAAAGAGGTACTCGGGATGATCTACAGAACGCGACAATGTTGATGCATTGACATGAGTATTCTCTTCTAATTTTCTGGATATGGGAATGATTAATTAAAGAAGTCCAAACCTTTCCAACTAAATTTATTGTTCATGCTGACACTTTCTTTAGTTATAGTAAACTAACCAAATGAAAGTTTTGTAAACTAATGTAACTATAAATGTTGTAAGACCATTTTGTGCAATTACTGTAAAATTAAAATTCACATTGATGTTTGACTCCTACCTGTAGGGCCTCACGCTGTGTCTGCAGTTGCTGCAGCATCATCTCTTCCTTCTTCCTAATTTCCTCCTCCAGAGTTGCGTTTAGGTCTTCCTGCATCTTGCCAAGTGTCTTATCCTTCTCCTCCAACTTTTTGCTCCACTCCTCCTGCAGGCTGTTCTCCACCCGCATCTTCTCCTTGAGAAGCTCCTCCCGCTGAGCCTTGAGCTGTTCCATCATGATGGCCTCCTTCTCCTGGACCTGTGCCTCCAGGGTGGACTTCATCTCTGCCTGGACCGCATGGAGCTGCTTCTCCTGATCCAGCAGCCGTTTCTCCCATTCATCCTTCAGTTTCTTCTCCAGGGCAAGCTTCTCATCGGCAAGAGCATCCTGCTGCTGTTGCAGCTGCTGCTGAAGCTTCTGCTCCTTCTGCTGGACTTGCTGCAGGACAGCCTTCTCCATCTCCTCCTGGAGTTGCTTCTTCTTATTCTCCAGCTCTTCCTTCTCCGATTCCAGTTCCCGGCTAATATCCTGCTCCTTCTGCTTGAGCTGCTTCTCCAGAAGTTCCCTGGCTGACTGCTGCACAGCCAGCATTCTAGTAAGCTCCTTAAACTGTTCTTCAGACTCGGCCACTTTCTTCTCTGCCAGCCTCTTCTCCTTAAGGAGCGTCGCTGACAATTCCTGCTCAGTTGCAGAGGACAGTTTAGTTCTCTTGGCAGACGGTGACCCAGAGGAGGGACCTGGATTTTCATTCCTGTCCGTGTTTGTCGCTGGATAAGTGCCCATCTTCCTCTTTTTCTCTTCCTGATCTATCCTACCCTGGGCAACGCCGTCGTTACTTTCACTAGTTCTTTTGCAAACCATACGCTGTGATTCCTGACTCTCCTTACGACTGTCAGTTCTTCCCCCTGCTCCCCTGTTTCTTTGGCTACTGTAGGAATCAAGGATTTGTGAAGCATCCTCTGGCGTAAAGCTCTCCTGTGTCAATGTGAAGACAAACTCTGCTTGGTCCTCCCCTACGGCAACTACTCCAAGTTGCACATGGTCCCCGTTTCTGAGAACATGAGGCTCCAGAGACTTTATTCTGGACGAGTTGACATGTACACCATTGAGACTCTATAATTCACAATGCAAAAAAAATTTCAGTCAAGATATCTATTCAATTCAACTGTCAAGAATAATGTGTACAACAAATCTCAGCAAAAAACTAAAGTGCGCTCTCTTGGCTATTGTGACTATGCAAATAGTGCCCTGTTTTAATGCTATGCCGTGTGGAAATTGCTTGGGTATGGCTAGCAGTAACACTTGTCCATGGGAAGTGGCTTCCGGCATTCCCATAGATTGATGCATAATTGCAAGCCACAGCCACTTTATTCTGATGCAGCCGTTTGTGTAGTGGGGTCATGGAGAAATACAGGGGTTCTTAACAAGACTCGTCACTCATCTATTATAAAGACAGTAACACTTCAAAATTTCTTTGTACTCTAAGAACTAAAGATAATTTTATTTTCCCAATTCATGGCATTGCTTTAAGCTCGGTTCATATTTCATGCGAATGTGAAGCGAAGTTGACGTCATGAAACATTCGCTGCAAAATTCGCCCGAGTTGAAATACGTTCAAGTTTTACGAATTCGCAGTGCAAATCCTTGCCATGACGCCACAAATTCACGTTCGCTTTCGCTTTCATGCCAAAAATGAACCGGGCTTCACAATGGCTATTGGTTAAAGCCAGAGTCCATCATTTGCAGCAATCCAAAAAATAACTGGCGTATTTATTGTTAAAAAACATACTTGGTTGAAAGATAGTAAGGGGACTAAACTCCCTGTGAAATTATTCTTTCTGGTAAGCTGTCATTTTGAAGAAATTAACGAAAGAGGGCCTTTCCAACGGTGCGTCTTAAGAAGCACCGTTGGAAATTTCCGTTTATAGTAGTTCGGTTTTTTTTTCAATAGGCGAAGTGCGTGCAAGCATTGGCACGATGCACACGCGCGCGTGGTTGCTATAATTCGTCGGATGATCGGTGCGCGACATCGCATAGCTGCAATCGGCTCAGTGAGAATTCAGGCCCAATTCAAAACATGATTCAGCAACTTTTGATTTGAAATCGAAATCCTAGAATGTTGTTTTTCTCGAAATATACAGCTGAAGCTGAGCTGAAACTTCATCAGGTTAGCTGTTCAGCACCCTTCCTTAGAATTTGAGCACTATTGTTGCTTCAAACGAACAAAATGCACAAATTACAAATGATGGACTATACCTTTAACAGAAAAGGTGCACTTACAATGACAGACACAAATTTGATAACCTTCAAGAAACGTTCCCCATGCTATTTTCGGGTTTCACCTCGAAAAGCAGATGTGCTGCTTTTTCAAATGCTATTTTCCTAGCAATATAAAAGTTATTCACTGTTAAATGAGACATCAAGCAAAGAAAAACACCTTCAGATATTTATTGAATTATTTCAAAATTCTAATTATTGGCTGCCAGACAATAATTTGGCTCTTGCAGGGCTGCTTTGCATGCAAAATGAAAGCCCTTTTTTTTCAGAGGGCTGCAGATGCCCAAAATCGGGAAAAAAGGAGATATTTTGTCACAACAAAACTTACAAAACAAACTCCCATTTCGGGTCAAAATTAGGAGACAAATTTCACCAGAAGGTTGGAAGGAATCATAGCGGAGCTGCAACTTTTGCGAAAAAAAGTGAACAGTTGGGCGAGTGAAAACATATGCCGAATATCAGGCCGAATGATTCTGTTGAAAAAAAAGACATCCTTTCAAGAATTCTATGTAGACTGAGTAGCATGGCCGATTGGCCAAAGTTTAGAGTTAAGTCCAGTGAGTGGCCCTAGAATGGGACTAAGACACACGTACCTTATTATCAATGACCGCCCACTGCCCCCGCGCTGTCTCCTTAAAGATGGCATGTTTTCTTGACAGCATCAGTGGATTCTTCTTTGGTAGCAGCATGACAGTCACATCCTGACCTCGACCTAAGGTCACCTGTATAGAGATTTCAGAAAATTGTTTTCTTGAAATGATTTTGAATGTTATGTATCCAAAACAGTTTTTTTTTCAAAAGCAGCACAAAAATAGACTGACATTTTGAAGCAATAAGTAATTTGTAAAACAATGTATGAACTGCACAGGTAGCACCATAAGCTGCATTAGCATGACTGTATGCACAGTTGGGAATTTTTTTAACCGTGATAAATTTTTACCATGATGAATCTTGATCTGTTTCTGCGCTTACATTGTCATTGTGATTTTGTGTTTAAAGAGATGGGAATCAGACCAATTTTGGCCTTTATTTCCCATTGAAAAAAAATCCTCCAGAGCCACATATCAGAAAAAGAAGAAGAAATACTCTGCAATTAAATGTAGGATTTGATTTAATTGTGCACATGATCAACATTCGACGATTTTTCTTTCGGGATAACATTTCATCGTAGGCCTATACGTGCAAAAGCGTACCAGCAGCACAAATTAAAGAGCTTGTACACAAGTTGATACGCCTAGTTGTTGTCGTTGTGTTCTGAAGTAATATTTTTCAAAAAATAATTGGACAGCGAAGTGTTTTCTTTAATTTAAGCCATGTCTTGTCAATATGTCATGCTTAGTGTGTCCTAGAACCGAAAACGTGGCTTGTAAACTACGCCACGCTCTTGTCATGCTTGTACATGTTCGAACCAAGCGAAATCGTCCTTCCATGACAAAGACTGAACATTGCCTTACTGTGTGATAAGTATTCACATATCAAGCTTTCTTGAACATGTTGAAATCTGCTTTTACACCAAATCTGGCATTTGAACGGTATTCGAGGTAAAATCTGGCAAGATCTCGACATCCTGCAACCTCCTCCTGATGCATGTGATTTACCATGTGATAAATGCTGCAGATAATTTGGTATCGCACTGATGCTCCGGGCACTCCTGATGTCCGGATCATAAGTGCGATTCCAAATTATTAGCTGTGTTTATCACGTGGTCTTGTTATTGGCCAATCAGACGCCGCCTACCATATGCGCCACATGAAGCAGACGGGTAGCTCGGAGGGCTCCGATAATTTTGCACGCAAATGACCCTGGGTACTCGTCCAGGGTCATTTGTCAGGGTCACTTGTCAGGTTAAAATCTAATTTCTACACGTTTGTATGGGTCTCTGTCACGCCCCAACTATCGCATCGGTCCCAACTATAGTTGGGCCTGTCCCAACTATAGTTGGGCCTGTCCCAACTGTAGTTCCACAGTTGGGCTGGCCCAACTATAGTTGGGCCTGTCCCAACTATAGTTGGGACGGTCCCAACTGTAAGTTCCATTGTTGGGCTGGCCCATCTATAGTTGGGCCACTCCGATCTTTTTAGTTTGCGGCGTCCCAACTATAGTTTACATTGATGTACAACCATAAAACGTTCCCTACAGTTCTGATACACGTCTGACTTTACTGGGGACCACTGAAATTAGCTATTGATGGGGCGAATCTATAGTTGGGCCACCCCAATCTTTTTATTTTGCGGTCCCAACTATAGTGTACATTGTTGTACGATTATAAAACATTCCCTACACTGCTCTAATACACATCTGACTTTACTGGGGACCAATGAAATGATCTATGGGTGGGGACCATCTGTAGTTGGGCCACCGCAATATTTTTATTTGGCAGTCCCAACTATAGTTTACATTGATGTACGATTATAAAACATTCCCTACAGCTCTGCTTACATGTCCGACTTGGGACCTTTGACATTAGCTATGGGTGGGGCCCATCTATAGTTGGCGGGCCATGGCAATCTTTGAATTTTGCAAAATGTTGCTGGATAATAAAACCCAGCAGCTGGACAACTCATCCAACTAGGCAGTACCACATGACCGGCCAGCCTTGCGGCATGCATGCACGACGAATACATGGTGCCAGCGCCGCGGAACATTTAATCCAACAAGATCTATCAAGCATGAAGCATCCGGCGCAACTCCAGTCCTAACTATAGTTGGGCCGACCCAACTGCCGCACTATAGTTGGGACAGTCCCAACTACAGTTGGGACCAATGCGATAGTTGGGGCGTGACATCTTCATTGATGGCAAATTTCGTCGAAATGACACATCCTGAACACGCGGACAGGCAAATTTAGATTTCTAGATGAGTACTCAACATCCATACGAAATTATGTATGGCGGATCGATTTCGCTAGGTTCGAAAATACACAACAGCGTGGCATTGTATATCGATACAACGCCACGTTCACGGGCATGACGGGTCTTGCATTGTCTTGTGTCCAAACTGTGCAAACGAAAGTTTCCATCGTCTTTCAAATTGTATGAAAAATTTCACAGAATGCAGATTCGGTTACAATATCCCCCATAGCCTTTTTATGCATTTATCTACTGCGTTTATCCTGGAAAAAGTGAAAGAAAAATAGTCGAATCTTGTGCACATGCGCAGTTGGAATACCAAACTGGCTCCATTCGCATAACACTATTCACTAATCTGTAATTTTACCTCAGTTCCCGATGGAAGGGGAATAACAGCATACTTTTTACTCTGACTGCCGTAACGGCGTAAACACCACTCACAAGTGGTCGTCATTTTGGCTAGACTTTACTGGAAATAGACAAACATTGAACTTTTTTTAAGCTCGTCGTCAGGTCAAACGGTCAAACTCGAAGTCAGCCATTTTCCGCTGGTGCGGTCTCGATCTCACGTACATCTAGGGCAGGGTGACCGTAAGGTCAGAGCCAAATTCTGCTAAATGCACATCAAAAATCTGTCAGATTTATCAAAATCTGCCGAATTCCTCAGAATTACTCGAAATACACTATAAACACTTAAAATCACATGCAGATTGGTAGTATTGCCTTAATTAAGATTCAAATTACATAATTAGCAAATCTAGTCGCATAAAGATGTTGTGAAGTTATTGGTAAATTTCGGGCAAAATGCTGATCAGGTGACAAAAGTCCGTTTCCCAATGAACCTCAGCACCTAGACCAGCCAACCTGTCCCATTATGCAAGGGTTTGTTTGAAAAGGATTGAAGCTTTTTTAAACAAATGTACACTTTTTTGTTCAAATTTGCTGTTTTTCTGTCAAATAACCATTTTTGCAGAATCTGCCAGAAATCTGCCCAAAAAATCAATTCTGTCAAATTTTCTGTCAAACTCGTTTTTTAACAAAAATTCTGTCAAAGTTAGCCGAAAATCAGCTAAAACGGTCACCCTGATCCAGGGTGACCGCAAGATAATGGCAAAATTCTGCTACTGCTACATTTAACAAAAATCTGCCAAATCGCCTATTATGTTTTCCCGGCTATTTTAACACTTTTATCACACAAATTCCCTATATCGATAATTCAATTTCGTCCCCGATTATCGCCAAGCTCACTTCTCAATTTGAATTTCAAAAAGCCACCACTAGATTTCATTTAAGGTTCAGTATAATTCAAATTGTTAGCCTTCCGATTTAATTGGTCCAAAACCTTTGAATTTCGTCACGTGAAGTAATCGGCGTTGAATTGACAAAGCAAATACGTTTTTTGCCATTCGTTTTCATGTTGTTATTACATTTCGTTTCTGGTGACTTAAAGTGTGTACGATTAAAAAATGCAGCCAATCTTTAGACTTATTTGAAGAATTGTGCGCATTAAAACAATGATAATTTCAACACGTATTACCGTATTATGTATAAATAAAAGTTGTTAGCTGTATAAGGTATGCATTTTTATTTCTGTGTTTCACAATTAACATTAGAGTCAGGAATTGACATTTTACAATATGACACGAACACCAAACATTAGGCCTAAGGTCAAACGCCTTCTTAATGTTGCTCTTTGATAGACATACCTTATTTCTGTTGTTATATTCATATACATATATCAAAGAGCAACATTACGAAGGTATTTGATGTCAATGCTTAATTTCCATATGCTAAACAAAGAGCATATTGTGAAAGTTCTATTTCTGATTTCAATGTTAATTGTCAATGAAAACTCAAAACTTACAGCTAACTTCTTTCGTTTATAAGGAATCATTTGTTAACAATTTAAATTTAATTAATGTGCACAATTCTTTAAATAAGTCCAAAGATTGGGCACATTTTTAATCGTAATGTTTTGAGCCGCCAGAAACGAAATGTGATGATAACAACATGAAAATGAATGACAAAACCGAATTTGCTTTGTCAATTCAACGCCGATTGCTTCACGAGACGAATTTCAGAGATTTTGGACGAGTCGGTAGGGTAAAAATTTGAATTATACTGAACCTTAAATGAAATCTAGTGGTGACTTTTTGAAATTCAAATTGAGAAGTGAGCTGGGCGACGAACATTTTCGGAAATTTTGCTGCCAGCAAAAAGCGTTCCGTATTCCTGCAGCAAAATTTCCGGAAAAGTTTTTTTTCATTCCGTAAAATAAACAGACCCTTAACATGAGTTTGGACATGGTGTACACGGTTGTGGGTGAAATAACAATATGTACTTGGATGTACTATATTATGTGTAGGTGTTTGGGCCGATGTGGTTGATTGTAATCACGCTAATTAGCATAATTAATATTTGCATTTACGGAAAGTCCGTAAAATTACGCCGAAAATACGGAATATTTCACTTTACGGAGTCCGTAATATTTACGGACATTTTTAACAGTGTAGATTTAGTAAAGCAAGATGTTCGCTTGGTAGGGGCGGATCGGGGGGGGGGTCGTGGGTGCACGCCCCTGTTTTTCCTGAAAAAATAAAAGCAAGATATAGAGAAGGGCAGAGACCCCAAACGAGTCAGACCATAGCCTGTTGGGACTAGTTGCACACAAGACAACAATAATATTATTGGGGTCTGTAATACTTTTATAGTTTTACTAAGATTAAAAAGTAACGGGATCAAAAACTGCGACAAGACAGCGCGCGCGACGAAACCTATGCTGTTAAATTATGTCGTACATAATTATACAGGAAAATGCACCCAGACCTCTCTAGCATACAGGACGCACGGCGGACAAGCCTTCGGCGTCAATCGGGAGGCAGTGACGTTTACCAAGGTCGTTTTTATTGGGGGAGGGGGGATTAAAAAAATTCTTGAAAAGGGCACTTGCTCATCCGTGCTGAAATGTAGACACATTTTTTTCTCTGGACACTTTGCCTCCCTAAAATCAAATAGTGGGGGGCGGGGGAGGGGGCTGGTAACATCTGTCGATGGGGGCGCTGTTCAAAACCGACGATTATGCACACTAACGGAGTATGAGGCTTTTCAGAGCGATACATGAAATTAAAGAAGGCACCCGTAACGGCCAATGGCACAAAAAAGCACGACTTTCTTCTTAAAAAGGGCACTTGTTCCAAAAAACAGGGCACTTGTTAAAAAAGGCACTCTTTAAAAAATATTGGGGGGGGGTAAGCGCTGGTTAAAAAAAAGGGCATTTGAATGGAAAAGGGCAGTCTTTACAAAATATTGAGGGGGGGTTAAATACCCGTTAACCCCCCCCCCCCCCCCCCCCCCCTGGCTACGCCTATGGAAGGGGGGAACATGTCCCCCGCCCCCACATCTCTGAACAGTCGGGGGGGGGGGGGGTATCATATCGTTTGTCCCACCCACTTTTCCTTCGTCCCCGGATAAAATGTAGTACTACAGTTTGATTTTAGAGTTTTCAGGATAGCTGATTCAATGACAGGACTCCAAACTCGATATTTAAACATTGATCTTTTACTCAAAAAAAATTGTTTAAGTGGTCAGATATTGCCCGAGATCGCACCACAGAACATCTGGAATCCAAAATTTTCCAGGGCCCTTAATAAGCGGGCTACGGACCACACGCCATTACGGCTTCGTCACGCGCTCGCATTACTTTTAATCACCCCCTCCTTTTTGGCCTTCAGCGTAGGCGCCACAACTTGCCTTCACCATTACATTTCACGACCCCCCCCCCCCCCACATTGGAAAATCCTGGTTCCGCCCCTGGTTGGCGTTTGTGAAGGCCGGCCCGGTCAGACTTGCTCACCCCTGTAATATTTACAACTTAACAACAACGCATGCTAATCCCTTCGTACAACGTCATCACAACGTCACGGCTAAAACATCACAGCAACGTTGTGAAAATACCAAACTACACTGTCATGACTCGACAACGTAATATTTACTACTTAACAACTGACAGCGTTATGATAATACCTTAATATTCAACATCATTACGACGTCATCTCGCAGCAGCGTTGTAAAAATACTAAACTACAACGTCATGACATTGTGAGATTAACAACATAACAACAACGTTATGAAAACACCCACATACAACGTCACCACAACGTCATGATTAGAAAATCACAGAAACGTTGTGAAATACCTAACTTCAACGTCATAACAACGTGAAATTCACAACATAATAGGCGGCAAAAATGTAGAAGATGGAAACATCGAAAACATTCGATCTGATTTTCTGCTCCTCGAGCAAGAGCTTGTCACTTTTGTCGCTAGCAATTACGCAGGAAAGTAAAATGTATTTTTCAGGTAGCAAACAAGCAGAAAAGTAGATGTGATTTAACGTAACTTCTGCTTCAGTTTTCTGGTAGCAGAAAGGCAGGAAAGCAGAAAAAAATTGAACTTTCAAAAACGTCCCATTTGATTTTCTGCTATTCTGAAGGCAGAATTAGCACATGTACATAATAGGTATGCGTTCTTGCTTGGTTACGGTACTCTCTAAAATCATAATACAATCTATCACGCCACTTTTTAGTAAATTTGTTTGAATTTGATTAGTAAAAACGCATGATAAATCTGTGTGTTGTTTCTTCCAGAAATATAACTGGAGCATTACAGACTAGTGGTATCTTCACATCAATAACTGTACAAATGCATTTCTCGTGGTTTTTATCCCAGGATATTGAAAGCAATACCACAGGGCAATGGCGGCGCCTACAATTTGGGGGAAGTGAGGGACAAAGAAATTATTTGGGGGCAACAGAGAAAAATCACAGGCAGTTGCAAATTTGAAGGGGGGGGGGGCTGGGCATCATTTGATGCTTGGGGGCGCTGTTCAAAATCATTCATATACGTTTCCGAACACTGCATCATTAAAAGTGCGCCCGGTGACATTTCAAATAAATTCTAACCAAAACAAAATTGAAAAAAGTATGACTGCTGCAAACTGCTTACTGACTGGGTGGACCTGAAATATATAAATCTAAAAATTAATGTGGCCTGACGTTGCGAACTTTGCAAGTTCTTCTTCAGAGGCTAAAACAGAAATGACAGAGGTACATACATTAACATGGGGGTGCACACAAACATGCAGGGATGAAAGAAGAAACACAAAAGGAGGATTAGGTGGGAAAGGTGTGGAAAGATGCAGGGGAGGGTGGATGAGAAAACAAAGAAACAAAGGGAGATGGCAAACCACAAGGGGTCTGGTATGAACAGGGGAGGGACCAGAAAGGGGAAGGATCAAAGGTCACAGGGAGTGGGAACGGACAAAAGAGTGTGGGAGTGAAGGGGGATTATGCGGGGGGGGGGGGGGGGGAACAGTATGGAGGTGGAAAGGGATGAAAGATGGGGAAAGAATGGGGAAACACAAACAATGAAGACCAGGTGGATTATCTGTAACAGAAGACAATGGAGGAAGAAAAATATTAATCATTTCCAAGTTGGATGTTGAGACCATGTGGTTGAATAGTTCGAAGACGATTCATCCACACTTTCTCTCTGCTGAGGCGAACTGAGTCCTTGCGATGGCCAAGAGATTCAATGCCCTGCAAAATCATATCAGAAATGGAGTGGTTAGGCAGGTTGAAGTGATGACCAACAGGGGTGTCTAGTTTCTTGGTGTTGACCGTTGACCGGTGGGCATAGAAACGCTTCTTGAGCGTATTCTTAGTCTCACCTACATACTGCACTCCACAGACCCTGCAAGAAATAAGATATATGACATTAGGGGTGTTACAAGTGATGTTACCAATGGTTCTGTGGGTAGTGACAGAAGAGTGGCCAAAAAAGGAGTCAGACTCCTGGATATGAATCTGGCAGACAACACATCTGGAACTGCACTTGAAAGTACCCTGCTGGGTGGGAGGGGATGCATCTAAGGATGGGACTTCAGCTCGAACAATCAAGTCCCGTAGATTTCGAGGACGCCTGTAAGCCAATGTGGGGCCGTTGGGGATGGCGCGGGCAAGGCGATCTGAAGTATGGAGGATATGATGATTGTCATTAGTGATTTTGCGAAGGGGAGGGAGATTGGGGTGAAACGTGGTAACCAAGGGAATCATGGGTTTGGCCATGGCATCATGGGCCTTTCCCGTGAGAGCTAGATTTCTGGGGATAGCTTTAGCTCTGGCAATGGCACGATGAACTTGGCGAGAGCTGTGACCCCTGGCCACCAAGTTGTTCCTCAGTATCTGTGTATGGCGGGAGAAATCGGAATCATTAGAACAAATTCTTCTGAGTCTGAGTGCCTGGCTAAACGCTATGCCAGTTTTGCAGTGCCTGGGGTGACAGCTGGAGGAGTGGAGGTACTGGTGGGTGTCTGTGGGTTTGGAATACAGGTCAGTGGTTAGTGAGTTGCCTTGCTTGCGGACGGTGACATCCAGAAAGTGGGTTTGGTGAGCCGAGAACTCCGATGTGAATTTGATGGTTCTGTGGAAGGAATTGATGTGGTTAGTGAAGGTCAAGAGACTGTCCTCATCGCTGGTCCAGATGAAAAAAACATCATCAATATATCTCCACCAGATCCAAGGGCGACATGGGGCCGAGGCAAGAATGTGTTCTTCGAGGTCACCCATGAAGAGGCAAGCCATGGATGGGGCCATGCGAGTGCCCATTGCAGTGCCGTGTACCTGTAGATAGTGTTCACCAAGGAAGGAAAAATTGTTCTTCGTTAGTATAAGTCTCATGAGGGTGCCAACATCACTGATGGGAGGAGTCGTGTGTCCTGCCTTGGCCAGAGCCAAGGAGCAAGCACGAACACCCTCCTCATGGGGGATGTTGGTGTACAGAGATGAGACGTCGAAAGTCCCAATGATGGCCGTGCTGGGAATCTGGTCCTTGATTCCTTCAAGCTTGCGTAGGAAGTCTGGGGTGTCGTGAATGTATGACGAAATCTGTGGGACAAGGGGTTTGAGAAAACTGTCAATGAACAGGGAGATGCGTTCCGTGGGTGAGCCATTACCGGAGATGATGGGTCTACCGGGGTTGCCAGCCTTGTGAATCTTGGGTAGAAGGTAAAATCTGGCAGTCCTACAATCAGAGGGAGAAAGAAATTTGTGAGCTTTCTTGGACAACTGGTCACGTGATCGCATATCGTCAAGTACCTGTTGTATATCTCGACAGAAAGTGCCTGTGGGGTCAGAGTCAAGGCGGGTATAGTTAGTGCGATTATCCAACTGACGGTGGGCCTCATCAATGTACTGCTGACGATCCATGATGACCACAGCTGAACCTTTATCTGCTGGCTTGATGATGATGTCGGTGCGAGAGCGCAAGGAGTTGAGAGCCAGGCGCTCCTCTCTGGGGAGATTATCATGAGTCCTGTGGGGGAAGTTGTCCGGGTTAGTGACTTGGGAATTTATAACTTGAACGTATGTCTCTATGGCTGGCACACGATTCTTGGGGGGTACCCATGAACTCTTGACTCGAAAAGGCTCTGGCTCACACGGTTCACTGTCCAGGAAAAACTCACGCAGACGGATTCTACGGTAGTATTCCGTGAGATCTTGGCTGAGCTGAACCTGGTTCACAGAACGGGGAGCGGGACAAAAATTGAGACCCTTGGAGAGAAGTTTGTGCTCTGCGTCAGATATTGATGAGGAAGAAAGATTAATTACAGTGTTGACAGGGGGTTCTGGTGGTGGCGTGGTAGATGGGGACCTAGGACGTCTGAAACGTCTGTGTCTGCGTTGTTGTTGCTTGGCAAGCAAGCCACCAATCTTCTTGTTACTCCTGTTGAGTAGGACAGAGTCAAGGTTAGACAAACCCCTTTCAATCTCATCATGGAAATTCCTGTACGTGGAATCAGAACAACTGGATTTGAGTTGGGAGTCAAGGTGGGAAATGTTCTGATGGAGGTCCTCACGTGTAAATTGACACTGCTGAGAGAGAATATTGATGAGTTTAATAGAGGCACCATGCATAACTTGATTCCATCTCCTTTGAAGGTGTGGTGGGAGGTTTCCTAAGCAGGGAGTGTGAGACAGTTGCAAACCTTTGGGGATAAATCGAGAGAGGGAGTAAAAACTGTAGTTATCCTGATGGTAGGAGAAGCGTAAGGCCTTTTCCTTTGCCTTTCTGAGCTGTTGGAAAGTGCAAATGGTGTCACTCATATCTGTAGAAAGGGAGAGAATAAATGGTTAATACAATAAATCAGTGGAGGAACACGAAGACAAAAAGTACAAGTCAAATGGAGTTGCTCATGCCTTTTGACGGGACAGAGCAAAACAAAACAAAATTGTGGGTACCTGTAGAGTGTTTGAACAAAATTGTTCAACAAGTTCATCATGATTACATTCACCTCTCCATTTTATTTTAAACAATGGGTGCAAACAAGGTGTCAAATGCTTTTAACAAACAAAGCTATATAGGGCTAAATGCCATATTTGATGCTCTTCATTTTTTTGCAAGAATTTGTAATTATAACAAATTTGTTAGACCCAAAGATTTTGAAAATAACACCTCAGTATACTTAAGTATGTGAGCAACAATAATACAGTGACTATTAAAATTAAGGTCCATGTCAGATTCATTTCTCCTATAAAGAAAATCACTACCAAACTAACGAAATTATTATATAAGCCTATACATCTAATATCCATTTACTGCAATAAACAGCGAGTAATTTTAGAAGCAAGTGCAACCATGTTACTTAAGCATCACATACAACATTGAGTGAGCAAAGTTCTGACATTAAAGGAACCTATATTAAAGGGAAGATACAACTTTTGCAAACATCACAAAATGAAATGATAAAATTATCACACAATACCTCACTGGATTGTTAGAGAATGACAGTCTAAAGCATTTTGAAAATCGTAGCTCCTGGTGTGCATTCATTTTCAAGAAAACCGGTATTTTTCCAACGCTGGTCGGCCGACCAGCGTTGGAGAAAACTGGCTATTTTTTTTCAAAAACTGCTCCTTTATTTTAATAATTAGTTATTCCGCATTATTTTGCAATTGATTACACAACTGTGAAGGGGTACAAGCGTGCTAGACTGTTCTCTGACCTTACAGTTCCCAAAAGGCTATACATTCTCCGTTTCATCTAAAGCGGGGTCAGGGAACCAGACTACAAGAACATAAATGGTCTTCTTGGTTTTTCCAGCAACTACAAGCCCAAAACGTGAAACAAGTCATTTATCAATATTTGCTAAATTAACATACTCCTCCAAATCCATTTATTTCTGAAAATTGCAGCAAAAACAAATGTTGTACATTCCCTTTAACACCATAATCGATGGTCTATTTCAATATGAGGTCTATTTCAATATCATTTAAACACAAAGACAACATCAATGGAAACCAGAAGAGACGCCTGTTTTAGTCTAACATGACACTGAACAACACTCATATTGCTTTAGAAGTAAGACCAAAATTCATTAGTGTAAACCAAAGTAAGTATCAATCAACACAATCGAAATTAAGCTTTCTAAAAGTGAACGAAACGTTTTGTAAACTTTTTGTTATCAAAAGTTTTGAATTAGTTATTAAGAAAAAATAACAAGAGTACTATACCTTGATTTGAAGCTGGACTAGTTACCCAATAACTGTTTTCAGCACATGCATGGTGAGCCGATTTTCAAGTAATTTTCCGGCTGAATTCAATAATGTGATTCGCGTGTAATTACATTGCTCCCTGTCAGATAATTTTTGTGTGAATGTGATATAAATTTACATAATGTATAAAGCCTTCAGAAGCAGGTACAAAAAAGCTAACTGAAGGTATAATTTCGGCTCTCACAACATCAATCCATGTTGACCTGTTTTTCTTCATCATATAGGATGACCCTTTTCGTATTAATACTCTCTAATACTTTGCGATCTAAAACATCGCATAGCAACCATAAATCTAGTGCATAGAACTCATTAGCATGTGCGTTTTCAAAATACCCAATCAAAGTCATCATTATTAGACAAAGGATAACTGATAAAAATAATGAAACAAACTTTCTGTGTAAATTACGAACATCTACATGTACATATATTATGTAATCACTTTGTTTAAAAGAAACTGTGCGTAGTCTTAAATAAGGTTTTGGTTTTGATGCACATTGATCTGGTACACGGTACCCTGTGGAGACGTGCATAATAGGGAACAAAAGATTGTATCCGTCTCCACAGGGCAATTTTTTTATAGATGAATACGTCTCCATAAGGTTATCACGAAATAGATATATGGATTTTACTCAAAAACTAGGAATTTCCAAGGTGGGTTGATTTGTCGCAAATTGAAGTATTTTATAAAAGGGATATTAAGTCCAAATTTCAGCCCAGGAAATTAATTCTGGTTAAAATAGGAGCATTTTGAAACTGCACTTTCAAACTCGAAAACTTTAGTACACGAGAACAAAGAAATGACTCCACAAGGATACACATTCCAGAATGCGTGTCATCATGTATCATCAGGTTAAAAAATGTTATCCCTTATATAAAAGCCTGTGCAAGATTTGTTTAGTTGTTATTAGGATAGTTGTAAAATGAAAGATCAAAATAACAAACCCTGTTAATCCATTACATTAACAGCACCAATAAAACCAAATTTATACCAAAAAATTATATAAAGTTACCAGTCTGCTTTGATGAATAATTTAAAATTTGTGACTAAACACACCCTATTGTTGTAAGCCACATTAAAAAAATTATTGAAAGTGAGGCTGGGAACGCACTCCAATCATAAAATAGTCTGGCACCATCCCAGTCAACAATTAACAATTTATGAAATAGATTCAGGGAACACGATTGAAAAGGGCTTCCTCGCAAATAAGGTCTAATTCGCGTGGCATGGAAATTTTTAATGCAAGTAATGAATTTTTGGTACATAAAATTATAAAAACTATTAACAAACATGACAGGTATTTTGTCGGTACATAAAAGTTGTTTACGCACGGACTGTACCCGAGCTGTTGCGAATATATCCGAGTGTTAACGAAAGGTATTCGGTAAACTTCGGACATTTTCGGAAACGGGCAGAATCCTGCCTTTTTTTTTTAAGACGTGGCGGCTACCTGACCTAACTTATTTGATAGTCAGAATCGTTTGGTCTGGGAACCGCACTTATGTAGGCATATTATCAACATCTACAGCAAATCAAATGAAATTTCATAACAATCAGTCATGCATTTCCAAGATTAGAACAGGGGAGGACCCTACCCCGCCCCTCCCCCCTCCCCGGATATAAGATGATCGACACCCCCATTTTAATGTTAGTTCCGTTGTTGGTATTTAGCACCATCATAGTGCTTGTCTGCATCCCTTTCTATATGCAACTGCAGGGTTTGGGCATGAATGGCGCGTAGTTATATGCATACATTATTTAATCAGCGCCCCCTGGAGTCCGTTGAAGTCCATCCCCCACCCAACCCCTCCTCCTCCTCCTCAACCCGCCCGAATTTGCAAAGCTGCTGGACCCCCTCCTTTCCAATGTTGACAAGAAACCGTAGCTCCTGGTACCATAATAGGCCTATTATTTATTTTTACCCCCTTCAATAGCCGTAGTTTCCTATATCCCCCATGATTTCAATCGAATATACAGACTCTATTCGTCGCAGTAAGTGTAAAAGATCCAGTTAACATCGTACCAAACTGACGTTATACCAATGTACTTGACATGAACCCGATGTGAATCATCGTGGTACTCTATGAAGGGCGCCACCTCGTGGCCGCGACCCACCTTGATAGTCCAGCTGTCGTAAGTTAGCCAAAGTCGGCGGTACTCGTGTTCACTCATGATCCCAGGTATGTCAACCCTTGCGTGAAAATGTACACTGTGTTTTCGGGCCCGGATGATTGTCCTTTGGTTGTTCCAAGCAGCTATGTCTGATTAATTAAAAGGAATCAATACAAAATACGGTAGTAGTGTAGTTATTAAGCACACCCCTATGTTTTACAAGTTTTACAAGTTCGATATGCTTTATAGACAACCCGCAAGCAAGGACAGTCGAAAGGACTACTTCCTGCCGAGAACTACAGCAGAATAGAACCTCTTCCCAGCATCTGCGCGAGAGCCCCCTTCGCTTGATGCATTTAAGGAAAGTCTACTGAAACTAAACTTGTTCAGTATAAAAAGCAGAGCTTATTATAAGTGCCCCCAGCCACACACACCTGCAACCTATACATCCCATAACGGGAGATTGCTTGCAGTACTGATCCAGATCCAGATCCAGATCCAAGTTCCGTTCATGAATCCAAACTCTGCCCTCTTTCCACAAAACTAAGCTAGATGATAATCAACATTGCATCTTTGCAAACTATTAAGTTGATTTCAAACACACAAATTGACTTTCCCAGCTGCTTCTAATAATCCTAGCCAAATTAATGTTTAGGTATTAAGTCCCTAAAAGATGTGTCTTTTCGTTCTCTTATAGGGAACGGGCCAATACATGTATACACGATTATCAAAAATATTATCACTTTTAAATGTGTTGTACTTCGATAAAGGCTCGGGGCGCGGCCAGATGCTTGACTCGTGCCCAGATATACATGATGTAGTAATACCTGATTTTGTTTTTAACCTCTTCCCACCTCATCTAGCATATTATAATTATATATTATAATACCTACCGATGTCATAAAGATTGTTTTCATTTGTCTCTTCAGAGAGAGCGAATATGGCATCTTCTTTCCCTTTCACAGCGAAGTCCAGTCGATAGGGCTCGCCTTCCTTGGGAGGTGGCAGTACGAAGAACTTGTATTTGTATTCCTCTGTAGTCTCATATTCCAGACACTCTAAACAAAATGGGACGAAAATGAGTGATTAAGGCTCATAAAGTGGTCTCACGATTGTCAAGTCTAAAGGTAGAAGGATGGTTTTGTTTTAGTGCATTTGTTTTTCGTTTGAATCAACAAATTGCTTAAATCTGAGGAAGGTCACGTAATAACTAACCTGTTGAAGTTTCAGCTTTATTAGATGTTATACATTTTGAGAAGAAAAAAAAAGAGAGAAAAGTCAGGCAGATTTTTTTGTGGCCCAGTTAATTTTGTTTCTGAGTGTGAATTACGCCCTCTCGCGGTACAATCCCTGAATCAGCAATCGGGAAATGATTATACACAGCCGATAAGGATCCGCCGATGCAAAAAGCGGCAAACAGTATATCATTATGCATTCTCGTCAAGCATTTCTAGTTCTTTAAAGATAGCGAGGGCAATATTTTAAATTCTCGATATTAAGTTATATTATTTAATAAATATGGAAGCCGGTTCGGGCTAGGTTTAAAAGCGAAAAAAAATTAACACAATAATTGTTTTTTTCTGGAAATAATGTAATAATTTTTCGAAATAAAGCAATAGTATTGTGAAGTAACGCAAACGTTTTTTTCTGGTCTATACTGCACTGGCGCACAGAAACAGATTTAACCAACTTTGAACAATACCGTCCCCACTAATCATCTTCAATTATTGTTGTTTTCTTCCAAACGACACCAATTTCACAGATCAGCCCTATCTTCGCTTTGGGCAAAGTTTTAGTAATTTAATCGATAGGTATACGTTTCTCGGTAAATGCAAAATGATCGTACGTATACCTTCAAATAAAGCGCATTTCTCACGAAAGGACACCATTCCTGATCAAAGGGAACGATCATGGACAAAGTGGCGCTCCATTCTTCACGGCGGCACAGTTGCCGATGTTCGTGCGACATTCAAAACAGGGCACGCGTGAAAAAAAGGTCACTCGTGAAAAAATAAATGGGGGGGGGGGAGCCTGGGCTATGTCGATGTCTCTTTCGAAATTCAATAACTTTTATCTTGCAAGAAAGTGATAAATTAAAAAAAAAAAAGGAATCTACTTTTCGGTATGATACTCGAAAATAGCACGGGGAACGCCACTATCATTCTATTGTGGTCTGACGTCCTGACGCCGCGATGTTTGTATAATGATATTAGTGTTAGGCCTACTCCTTTGGGGGAAAACGTTTTGCATCTTACCAGAGGCCATTCTCATTGAACCAATAGGCACAGACATTTTCCAAGCCCAGAAAAATAACAGTGGCGTATCCAGCTTTTGATGTCGGGGGGGGGGGGGCGCACTCGCACAGCCGCCGAATTGTGGACATGTTTTTTTCTCGGGACACTTTTTTTTTGCCCCCTCCCCAAAGAAATTGTGTTCTGCCCACTTGTTCCCAGCTGATTTTCGCTTAGCACATAAAACTGCTGAGCAATAAGCCGGCTACGTTTGGAAATGACACACGTACACGCCTATAAGCGGCTGCAGCCATAGACTCGTGTGGTATTTCCAGCCGTAGCCCAGTCATTCGAACGCGGCCTATATTTTCTGCTTAGCAACTCTTTTCAAAATTCACCCTGGAGATTGACAACAGATAAAGTCCATTTACTCTTTCTCTGCCATTTCAACACAGTGCACGAGTACATTTTTTGAAGTCGATTTTCTTTTTACCGACGTCTGGTTATTAATTGCATCTTGTTGAAACACGAATTATTGGGAATATTTCAATAAATTCTGTTTTAGAAAAGTGTTATTAATTAATTCCTGATTCCCATAGACTTTGTATAAACACAACCAATAAATTGTCGTTCAGGGAGGCGACTACTTGTTTTTGTGGAGTATGATAATAATTGAAAAGGATTACTTACTTCCGTGCGGTCGTTCGTCGAAGTAAAGACAGCCATTCGACGGAAACAAGTCGCTCATGTTCCGGGAGACCACGGCCAAGTTGAGCTGGCACAGACCACCATCTTGGCAGAAATTGAAGGATTTACAGGCATCGTCGCGTAGGCACTCCCCGGCGCACGATGCGTGTGAGCGCGCCGTGTGGTTACGGTAGGCCTGGCCGACGAGCGCGTGGTCCCGCAGCGGTCCCCGGTAAAACCGGTGGAGTTCCCCGCCTTGCACTCGATGCTCGCGTTGACTTGGGAGGCAGGATTTTAGGCCCGATTCCCCGGCAGAAACGACGGTCACAGCCGCCAACAAGTCGAGGCAAAATGTGATAAGATTAATCGCTGATGGTATCATATTGAACACGAAAATGGACACAGAATAATATTATGGCAATTATTGAGAAAAATGAGTAAAATGTTTCGTCAGAGCTGATCTGGAGCTCCTGCGCCAGTTAAATCATCTCAGTACTGCCTCCGATTGTCACTACAAAGTCGTCGCGATAACCTTCACATTGGGCAATGAACGTTGATTCATTGCCATACTCAGCCTTGTCTCAATATGAGAGATTGGATGAGAGATGCGTATAATATTGTTTAGATACCAATGGTATTAAATTTAACAACACTGTGTTTGATGTGTATTGGTAAATACCTCTTTGACATTTCACGAATAGACGCGCCGGCTTCAAAAGTCGGTCATCTCTGAACAAAATATTGATTTTTCCACTCCAGTTTTGGCAGTTACTGAATCTGAAAGGATATACCAGAGACAGTTTAGTTCCGGTCATTTCTTTTTTATATCTTACTTAAAAGTTTAATATTCTTGGCATGTCCACACTATCAAACGAAATCGATCGACTCTCTGTTGTTGAAAGGCGCATTGTTGAAACCCCGTTACCTTCAACATTTCAAAATTAATATCGGAGGTTCAAACGAAGGTCTCGCGGGAGTTCTTCCTTAAGTTGCTCTTCAGCATATTATATTGTGTTTCCCCTAACGAATTTGTTTTTGTTTTATTTAAGCAAACAATATAATTTTTTTTCATTATGGACTTTTCCCCCACCCTCTGGATATACGCTTTATGCGCATGAACATTCATATCTTCGAAAGATAAACACGGAAACGGAAGGAGCAAAAATATATACAATGGCATGTATCATGTTTTACGGATAAAATTTGCAGTTACCCCAATTTTTTTCTGCGGCCAAAACATTTGGGCAAATTTCTTTTGAAAAAAAATCAACTTCTAACAAATTTGCGCCACTGGTTAGTTTATCTACACATTCGTGCCACGATGGCTGATCACATCAGTGAATGACGTGGACTTTGCCTACCAAACCCATCGCTATTATGGTGGTCTCTTCAAGAAATAAATGTCATGACACTATATCAAAGATTTCGAGCTTGTGTCTTTTGTTTTCCTTACTGCACAGAGGGAATGAATCCCATTAAGATGTACTAATTCCAGACATATACCCTTATATACCCCTACACTGAATAAAAGAAAAATAACAATATACAGAGACATTGTGTGAAGTTTTTGGTTTTCCAGTGTCATGACATAGAACATCCTATTTAACTTTTGTGTGTTTTGAGAGACTGCAAGGGCTTGCGTGCTTGATTTGAGTGAACCCCTGTCCAAACATAATCCAACTAAATCCAGCTAATCCACCTGCAATCCATCTGGTTTCCTTCCAAGCAGATGTGCCGACGCAAAAAAAAAAAAAAAACATCACGAGCAACATTCACGCATTCCTAATCACATTCAGTACCAACAACTGACGCTCGCTCCTAATGATTCATGAAAAGGTGCCAATAATGAGTTGCTTCCGACGCTAAAAATATCTTTTTTTGGAAGATCTGTAGTGCCGTATTTAAAGCAACACATAAAGAAAACTTGACCCCGGTGTCTCATTGACAAGACAAGCGACACGGAGTGCGGGCTGTACTTCCATTGCCTCAAGCCTGCAATGCATTCGATTAAATGAATGTTATTTTCTTCTGTGAAACAGAGATCGATGTAGCTCCGTACAGTTGCAAATACGTTTTTATTCATTTTTTGATAGGTGATCTTTTTGTGCAGCAATTAAGTCACTGCTTGAGAAGATTTATTTTCAAGAACAGGCAATTGTTCTGGATATCCTTCAGACTTGGCTTGCCCTGGCTGTTCATCGATTAAGCATCTGTTAAGACACAGATGGCAACACGGGTAAGACTTCTGGATAAATTTTGTTTGAAGTGAATTCCGAAAATGGCCCCATTTTCTTTGCAAAAGTAAACATCGATCATTTTGGCATTCCTATCCACAGTCAGTGGGCTTTTTTTTGGGGGGGGGGGGCCATATGCATACTTGGGTACAATCGTTAGAACTCATGATCTTTTTTGGCTACAAGTGCGTGCAAAACTACTTGATGCCAATTTTTCGACCCTTTCAAAGGCGGGCCGTGATTTTAAAAAAGTGGGCACTTGATGTAATATCGGGATTTCGATAAATGCACTTTTCTACTTTGCCTGTAGAATTAAAAAATCCAGCTGTAATAGGCAATTGTGGTGCTACTTTTTATTAAATATTTGTGCACGAAGCTAGGTAGAATGTTTACATGTCAAATCAGAATTCTTACCCTTCAGGGCCAAATCATTATGATTGTCCCCTTTAAAAGGAGCTTCGAAGAATAGACCTCCCAGTTCTGTTTTCTAATTTTAGGGACACAAAATGGCTTTTAATTAAAGTTGTCTTTGCTTTTAGTTATCCCCATTTTTTATCAAAATCTGTTCCATCATTCTGCTATAGAGACCACTAGAGTCGGATATGTGTTGCAATTCTCCAAGTGCCAAGTCTTCCTCAATTACTGCTGCCCAGAAAAAAAACTTTGGAGCAGCTGCAAAAACGTGCGTGCAGAACCATTTTGGCAGATCGCTATGCCTCATAATTATGCAGATGCAATGCAGCTCTGCGGGTTTGAGTCTCTTGCTAAATTGTTATCAAACCTTGTTGTTCCATCCGCAAAAAAAATTTAAAATAAAACTTTGCTTTTAAATTTTATCACATACTCGGCCACAAAAAAGTCGTTCCGTTGAACATCTTCATTTTGGCATAAAATATCCCCAAAACACTCTGCCTGGTCGGGGTGCATCAAGTGGATTTTGTTTTTTTTCCCCTCTAATAACCCCTGGAATTTTCAGGGATTGTACCCCAAACTGTATAGGACATACCCGAGTCCTCTGACTTTTAACAAGGGCATTATATTTATGTAAACGACTGGGAAGTAAGAATCCTTAAATTTTCCAAACTTGTACATTTGAAAAGCGGGGAGGGGCGCGTTTGATACCATACGTCACTCGGCTGAATACCCAGACAAGGTCAATATCGATTCCGCGTCATATGAAAATAAATGGGGGTTTTCAGCGTTTGTCTCTAAATTGAAGACATTGTGTAGATCTCCTGTCTGAGACATTTGAAAGATGGTGAGAATTAAAACGATACAAAAAATGGATGTGCACCTTTAATGATAGTTATTCCCACATTCATCAAGTTGATATCTTATGCACTTACGCAGCGACATTATCAGCCGCTCTTTTGTTAGTTTCACCACACACTCGTGCCACGATGGCTGATCACATCAGTGAATGAGAGATGGACTCTGCCTGCATGCCAAACACATCGGTACAGACCTTTATCATGCTGCCACCATTTCAGTCATGTTCTCTGTATCCAATAAAAGAACTGAATGATAATGTTTCTTTTGTTAAAAAAGGAAACAGACAATTTGTCCTTCCAGCCTCGCTTTGGTTAAGTTGATCTGAATGGGAACACATCAAGATGGCCGCAACATGATAATGGTCTATTACGGTGGTCTCTGCAAGAAATAGATGTATTGTCATTGTCTCAAAGAGTTTGTGTGGTTTGTATTCCTTAATGTACAGAGGGACTGTATCCCATTAAGATGTACTTATTCCAGACTCTCCTGCTTATATACCCCTACACTAAATAAAAGAAAAATAACAAATAACACTAGAATCGTATGTGTTGCAAAGCCAAACGTCCGACTCGAACGAGTCTAGTCTGAACTTTTTGGTTTTCCTGTGTCATGACGTAGAATATCCTATTTAACTTTTGTGTGTTTTGAGAATATATTTGCAAGGGCTTGCGTGCTTGAAGGGAGTGAGCTGCTGCCCAAGCGTAGTCCATCCAAATCCACCTAATCCATATAATCCACCTAATCCGTCTGGTTTCCTTCCAAGCAGATGTGCCAATGCCAGAAACATCACGAGCAACATAGAGGCATTCCCAATAACATTCAGTCCCAACAACATTACAACACACGCTCCTATGATTCATGGAAATGCGCCAATGTGTCGCTTCCGACGCTAAAAATATCTTTTTGAAAGATCCGTATTATTTCGGTATTAACATCAACACATAAAGAAAACTTGACCGGGGTGTCTCATTGACAAGACAAGCGACACGGAGTGCGGACTGTACTTCCATTGCCTCAAGCCTGCAGTGCCTTCGATTAAATAAATGTTATTTTCTTCTGTGAAACAGAGATAGATGTAGCTCCGTACAGTTGCAAATACATTTTTATTCATTTTATGATCGGTGATTTTTTTGTGCAGCAATTAAGTCACTGCTTGAGAAGATTTTTTTTCAAGAAGAGGCAATTGTTCTGGATATCCTTCAGACTTGGCTTGCCCTTGCTGTTCATCGATTAAGCATCTGTTACGACACAGATGGCAACACGGGTAAGACTTCTGGATAACACATTTTGTTTGAAGTGAATTCCGAAAATAGCCCCATTTTTTTCTTTGCAAAAGTAAACATCGATCATTTTGGCATTCCTATCCACAGTCAGTGGGCTTTTGGGGGGCCCATATGCATACTTGGGTAGGCCTACAATCTTTGGAACTCTCATGATCATTTTTGGCTATACAAGTGCGTGCAAAATACTTCAAGCCAATTTTCCGACCCTTTCAAAGGCGGGCCGTGATTTTAAAAAAGTGGGCACTTGATGTAATATCGGGATTTCGATAAATGCACTTTTCTACTTCGCCTGTAGAATTAAAAAATCCAGCTGTAATAGGCAATTGTGGTGCTACTTTTTATTAAATATTTGTGCACGAAGCTAGGTAGAATGTTTACATGTCAAATCAGAATTCTTACCCTTCAGGGCCAAATCATTATGTTTGTCCCCTTTAAAAGGAGCTTCGAAGAATAGACCTCCCAGTTCTGTTTTCTAATTTTAGGGACACAAAATGGCTTTTAATTAAAGTTGTCTTTGCTTTTAGTTATCTCCATTTTTATCAAAATCTGTTCCATCATTCTGCTATAGAGACCACTAGAGTCGGATATGTGTTGCAATTCTCCAAGTGCCAAGTCTTCCTCAATTACTGCTGCCCAGAAAAAAAACTTTGGAGCAGCTGCAAAAACGTGCGTGCAGAACCATTTTGGCAGAGCGCTATGCCTCATAATTATGCAGATGCAATGCAGCTCTGCGGGTTTGAGTCTCTTGCTAAATCAAGTGGATTTTGTTTTTTTTTCCCTCTAATAACCCCTGGAATTTTCAGGGATTGTACCCCAAACTGTATAGGACATACCCGAGTCCTCTGACTTTTAACAAGGGCATTATATTTGTGTAAACGACTGGGAAGTAAGAATCCTTAAATTTTCCAAACGTGTACATTTGAAAAGCGGGGAGGGGGCGCGTTTGATACCATACGTCACTCGGCTGAATACCCAGACAAGGTCAATATCGATTCCGCGTCATATGAAAATAAATGGGGGTTTTCAGCGTTTGTCTCTAAATTGAAGACATTGTGTAGATCTCCTGTCTGAGACATTTGAAAGATGGTGAGAATTAAAACGATACAAAAAATGGATGTGCACCTTTAATGATAGTTATTCCCACATTCATCTAGTTGATATCTTATGCACTTACGCAGCGACATTATCAGCCGCTCTTTTGTTAGTTTCACCACACACTCGTGCCACGATGGCTGATCACATCAGTGAATGAGAGATGGACTCTGCCTGCATGCCAAACACATCGGTACAGACCTTTATCATGCTGCCACCATTTCAGTCATGTTCTCTGTATCCAATAAAAGAACTGAATGATAATGTTTCTTTTGTTAAAAAAGGAAACAGACAATTTGTCCTTCCAGCCTCGCTTTGGTTAAGTTGATCTGAATGGGAACACATCAAGATGGCCGCAACATGATAATGGTCTATTACGGTGGTCTCTGCAAGAAATAGATGTATTGTCATTGTCTCAAAGAGTTTGTGTGGTTTGTATTCCTTAATGTACAGAGGGACTGTATCCCATTAAGATGTACTTATTCCAGACTCTCCTGCTTATATACCCCTACACTAAATAAAAGAAAATAACAAATAACACTAGAATCGTATGTGTTGCAAAGCCAAACGTCCGACTCGAACGAGTCTAGTCTGAACTTTTTGGTTTTCCTGTGTCATGACGTAGAATATCCTATTTAACTTTTGTGTGTTTTGAGAATATATTTGCAAGGGCTTGCGTGCTTGAAGGGAGTGAGCTGCTGCCCAAGCGTAGTCCATCCAAATCCACCTAATCCATATAATCCACCTAATCCATCTGGTTTCCTTCCAAGCAGATGTGCCAATGCCAGAAACATCACGAGCAACATAGAGGCATTCCCAATAACATTCAGTCCCAACAACATTACAACACACGCTCCTATGATTCATGGAAAGGCGCCAATGTGTCGCTTCCGACGCTAAAAATATCTTTTTGAAAGATCCGTATTATTTCGGTATTTACATCAACACATAAAGAAAACTTGACCCGGGTGTCTCATTGACAAGACAAGCGACACGGAGTGCGGGCTGTACTTCCATTGCCTCAAGCCTGCAATGCATTCGATTAAATAAGTGTTATTTTCTTCTGTGAAACAGAGATAGATGTAGCTCCGTACAGTTGCAAATACGTTTTTATTCATTTTTTGATCGGTGATCTTTTTGTGCAGCAATTAAGTCACTGCTTGAGAAGATTTTTTTTCAAGAAGAGGCAATTGTTCTGGATATCCTTCAGACTTGGCTTGCCCTTGCTGTTCATCGATTAAGCATCTGTTACGACACAGATGGCAACACGGGTAAGACTTCTGGATAACACATTTTGTTTGAAGTGAATTCCGAAAATGGCCCCATTTTCTTTGCAAAAGTAAACATCGATCATTTTGGCATTCCTATTCACAGTCAATGGGCCTTGTGGGCCCATATGCATACTAGGGTACAATCTTTGGAACTCATGATCATTTTTGGCTACAAGTGCGTGCAAAACTACTTGATGCCAATTTTTCGACCCTTTCAAAGGCGGGCCGTGATTTTTAAAAAGTGGGCACTTGATGTAATATCGGGATTTCGATAAATGCACTTTTCTACTTTGCCTGTAGAATTAAAAAATCCAGCTGTAATAGGCAATTGTGGTGCTACTTTTTATTAAATATTTGTGCACGAAGCTAGGTAGAATGTTTACATGTCAAATCAGAATTCTTACCCTTCAGGGCCAAATCATTATGTTTGTCCCCTTTAAAAGGAGCTTCGAAGAATAGACCTCCCAGTTCTGTTTTCTAAGTTTAGGGACACAAAATGGCTTTTAATTAAAGTTGTCTTTGCTTTTAGTTATCCCCATTTTTATCAAAATCTGTTCCATCACTTCTCCAAGTGCCAAGTCATCCAAACATGTTTCAAAACTAAACCCCCACCACATGCCGAGTCGAGCATTGAGGAAACCCTCTGAACTTTGTATCCGAGGCAAAGATACTTGGAGTCTGGCTACAGAACGACCTTCGATTGGAGAAAAATATCAATGAAAGTTCCAAGAAAGCCAAAGTTCCAAAAAAATTGTATATGCTCCGCCTGCTTAAGTGGTTTGGATTCAATGTTGATGAGCTCATATCATTTCATAAAAGTTATGTGAGGCCTGCTGTTGAATATGCTGATGTTGCCTGGTCTTCCTCAATTACTGCTGCCCAGAAAAAAAACTCTGGAACACCTGCAAAAACGTGCGTGCAGAACCATTTTGGCAGAGCGCTATGCCTCATAATTATGCAGATGCAATGCAGCTCTGCGGGCTTGAGTCTCTTGCTAAATTGTTATCAAAACCTGTTGTTCCATCCGCAAAAAGGTTAAAAATAAACCTTTGCTTTTAAATTGTATCACATACTCGACCACAAAAAAGTTATTCCGTTGAACATCTTCATTTCGGCATAAAATTTCCCCAAAACACTCTGCCTGGTCGGGGTGCATCAAGTCGATTTTGCTTTTTTTCCCCTCTAATAACCCCTGGAATTTTCAGGGATTGTACCCGAAACTGTATAAGCCATACCTGAGTCCTCTGAATTTTAACAAGGGCATTATATTTGTGTAAACGACTGGGAAGTAAGAATCCTCAAATTTTCCAAACTTGTACATTTGAAAAGCGGGCGGTGGTACGTTTGATACCATACGTCACTCGGCTGAATACGCAGTTAAGAGAATAATAGTGTAATTGTATTGGTGATTGGTTTAAAACAAAATACATGTACATGTAGATGCCTTGTCGCTGATAATGGCGCTCGCCTTCGGCTTGGGTCATTGTTGGTGACAAAACGCTTATAACTACCTACTCATTAAACTATCACTCCCATTTGTAAATACCTTTTTGGTCAACAGCTGCAAAAGGTAAAAAAAAAATCCCAAGGTTTTTGTTTGCCCATGCACTATTGTAACGGTATACATGTATTGCTGTTCATGTTCGGAGCCATTTCTGTTAACAGAGCATGTGTAACTCATTTACCACGAGTTGCAAAATTTATCGACATCATGTGAGGATTTCATACATTTCTTTTCAGCCATATTTATGGTGGCTTTGAAGGGACATCGCAAATCAAGAATACTGACGTCAATGTTCACGACATTCCCCAAATCGCGAATATGGACTTTAATATTCGTGTCAACAATTTCACGTTTCGCTCTTCGTTGGCAAATAGCGGTCGCAATTTTTTCCCAGCAAGCTAGGCATGTTGACACGTTATGTCGATACACTGAGGTTAACCTGTAGGCTTGATCCCGTGTCGGTAATTGGCTGGGATGGGTTTGCACAGTCTACAGTTAGGTCAGCCATATGTCACGTGACACATTTGTCTGGTTCCCAGACTTCGTGACTATCTAGCTTGCAAAAAAAATTCCAACAAAAAGTTTGCGACCGAGAGCAAGACAAGTCGTGATAATATGTTTTACGCAAATATTGACGTCATTGTTTGCGACCGGATATAGTCCATGAGCCAGGGGCTGAAATTTCACATATTGGTACCATCTCAAGGGACTAATCGCCACTATGATTTTTCTTTCCTACATGTGTATAGATGTCAGAAAAGTATGATAGACTGTTGTAGGTGGTAGCTTAATGTGGAATTTGGGGCATGTTCTATCAAACAATAACAACAAACTTTATTTTACTCCATAAAACACTTGCTTGATATCTTCTACGGCATCCCAGCATTAAATAGTTTCAAAAGGTTACAATTATTTCACCTGTATTTGGCTAAACACTGTATTGAGGCCACCTGCCTAATGTGGCCAACATGTCATTGCATGTCATAAGCTCATAAAAGGGAATGTACAACATAGCTTTTCCTGTGATTTTCAGAAGAGCTGTATTGGGGGGGGGGGGCGGGGGGGGGGCGGGGAGGTTAAGTATTTTATACTTGTATGAAGTTTTGTGTTCATAGATACTGGAAAACCCAAGAAACAATCATTTTCTTGTAGTCTGGTTCCCTGACACCTCTTTAAATGAAACACAGCAATTTATAGACGCCAGGGAATTGTATGGTCAGGGAAACAGTCCAGCTGGCATATACCCGTTCAAAGGTGTGCAATCGATTGCAATCAAAATGTCGACTAACTAAATATGGAAAATTGGGGGCAGTAGTTGGCGGAACACAGTTTTTTCGACCAGCGTTGGAAATTGATACAAAATACATGTACCACTTTTCTTGAAAATGACAGCAAATCAGGTGCCATGGGTTTTACAGGGTATGCTTCACTAACAGTCAAGTACAATATTTCATAGATATTTGGTAGTTTTATTTTTGGATGTTTGCAAATCTTGTATATATTCCCTTTAAACTGCTCACTTTGCTTTTGAAACTGCACTCGAAGACTACTGACCCATGCGTGTTATTTTGATGAAGCGCATTGCAGGCTGCCGGGGCAGATATAAAGGGAGGCAGTTGTTTTTCTTGGGGGGGGGGGGGGTTGGTGTAGAAGGTTCATTTCAAATTAGCTTTTGAGTTGCCAATGGCCACATTCTACAGGTTGATGGTTGAGGTGAAAATGTATTAAAATTGGTAAAGAAGTCGAATGTGTAATCTTAAAAGAACTTGTCCATTTTGGAGGGCTGAATTTTCTGAAAGCCATGGTTGTTTCCTTGTACTATAATTGGCAGGTTTTATTTTCATGAAACTGTAACTATTAGATCATGACAGAGATACCTACAAATGGCTTACATATCTGTTATAAAAATAAGTGCACATGTATTTCCATAAATTTGCTGCACAGAAAATGTGAGTTTTCATGGGAAAACAATTCAGTAATTTTTGGTCTTCTTGTCTTCTTGCTACTGCTGGTATTCTTATATAGGTTTTCCCGGCCAATTTTGCAAAAATAGCATTCGAATTCATCTTGATAGGGGCCAATTTGAAGCGGGTATAGCGCCCTGCTGTCATTCCCGTAGTTCGTATTAGATTTCAGGCGGTCAAATTCGTTTAAATACCTGACATTTTCATGTTTAACACATCCTAAATTGAAGTTATGTCAGTCGGTTTAAGTGATCATTCAATTTAGCAGTCGGTTTGATCAAGGGTTATTTGCGTGAGATTCTTTGATTTCTTTTTACATATCCGTGCATTCTATTTAGCACTTTTTGCATTTAAAAAAATAAATAAAACGAAGGCATACGACGCGAGTCTTTTAATTTCTTCCACCTTTTTTTTCTGCTTTTCCGTTTCATTTTTTTCAAAGTGTCTACTATCTGTCTCTTTCTTCTAAAGAAGTAAAAATGTAAACAACTTAAACAAAAAGGGGGCGTCAATAAACATATATGTATATATATGAAATAATAAACCTATAGGCAACAGTAAACTTCAGTGGATCTTCTGTTTTCAATTGTGATCTTGGTCATATATTTGTTTATATCTCTTAAACTTTTTAGATGTTTAATTATCTTAGAGTCCCTTTTTGTCTCTCTTTATTTTGGAATGATGAGGATACTGTCTCCTGGTACAGGTCTGTTAGCCATCGATCTCTTGCCGTGCCAAGCATCTACATTTGAAATTCTCATATAACGCCCATGAGCTGCCATGTTGATATTTCTAGTGCTTCAAGCTAACAGTGTGCACGGTGATCAGAGTATTGGCAGAATTTTGTTGGAGACAGATTTTTATATCCATACTTCCAAATTGGAACAAGGGCACTCCATCTAATTCTAACAAACAACGTAATGACATAAACCTATTTCGAATTCATTTGCTTACTTTTCACAAATGCCTGCCTAATGGTGAATTTGAATGACCAAACTTACACAGCTGGAAGCTCCGGCGAATTTGGATGCTCGTTTGTACAATTTTTATTTGAGTGCCCTGTTGTTAAAATTGCATAGTTAAAATGTGAAATCGCATGCTCCAAATGTTAAATTGGTTGGTGTTTTTAGCTATTAATTGAATGTTGATCTCAACGTGCATTCAAATTCGTGCGAAAATGAGTGATTGGTCACCAATTTGGCCGCCAAATCTGCTAACTTGGCCGGGAAAACCTATACCTTTATAAATGTAATAAATATAGTATATTTTGCAACCAGATGGAACTTTAGTTCTTTCTACATACTGCAATAGGGCTTATCTGATTTAATTAACCACCAAACCCTCCGAAATGAGCTTAATAATTATGAACATTTATTAACTTAAAAATTGTGATGCCTGTATATCACTTTTGATTCTGATGAAACTCCATGACAATCATTCAAGTTTACTCGAATTCAGAGTCAGAGTCTGTATTTGAGTTGTCATAAAGACAGTCCTGATCATCTTTGTTGATTTAATTGTCACAATGTAAGTTGTTCCCTTGTTGACCTCCTCTGTTCTGTACTACAACCTGCCAAATCTTCATCACTCTCAACTTTTGACATGCAGTTCATGTTCATGTAGTGAAATAACTTTTTTTTCAGTGTAATCAATTGAGAAATTAATTTTCAAAGATTTCGCCCGCCAACGTGAACATGTGTGTGTACATGTAGTTTCATTCAAAATAAAGTGTTATGTAACCTTTAGAAATCGCCCTTAGCAGCCACATGACTGTTAGTCTATTTCCAGCGCGGTATATGCACTATAGCTGTAATAACATGAAAAACAATCTACATGGTGTAATTTAAACGTGTCTTGCTTACACTGTACTGACCATGTTCACGGACAGAAATCATAATCAGCAGTCTCAGGTTTCAGTTCAAATCTTCAGCTTGTTCCTTGGGCCTAATCAACCCTGTTAAGAAAAATGAGAGTGGGGGTTTACGGTGATATACCAACTCCAGTCCACGGGGACTGTGCCCCTTTCAATTATTTCTCGTTTTATTCAATTTCTTTTTTAATTATTCCCCGGCTTTTTCAGGAGCAAAGAAAACCCACGGGTCTGCTGCAGCTGCTACCTCTGGTGATTTTGTTGCTTTGGCTTTCAAGTAACCATTGTGTCGCTCAAGAAGAGCCCACAGACTCAAACTGTTGCAGTGCTTGCTTCCAAGGCCCGGCCGGAACACCAGGTGTTCATGGAATCCCAGGAAATCCAGGAGGAAACGGGATCCAAGGACCTCTTGGTCCCAAAGGTGACCCTGGGTTTGGCCTTCCTGGACCCACGGGAGAGACCGGTGTCCAGGGACGGAAGGGAGATCGAGGCGAGCCAGGGATGTTGGGACCTCCAGGGAAGCAGGGACTCGCAGGTCGCAACGGAGACATCGGTGAGAGGCAGAAAGGTGACAAGGGGGAGCCAGGGATCCAGGGACCGCTAGGTCCGCTTGGTGGAAAGGGGCAAAAGGGCCAGCCAGGAGATGCTACCCTTGTCACACCAACACCACCCTCTGCCGTCGCATTCACCGCTTACATCACGTCACCGGTTTCAGGATATAGTGATGATCAAGTCATCATCTTTGACAACATCATGACGAATCTGGGCGGTGGGTACGACTCGCAAACGGGATTGTTTACCTGCCTGATACCCGGGGCCTACTTCTTCACGACCAGCGTGCAAAGAATGCTATCATCTAGGAATCCTTTCGTACAACTGAAACATAACTCGGCCTTAATCTTTACAGCGTATGACAACCACCACAACCATTACCACCAGTCCAGTAATTCAGCAGTTCTTGTTTTGACCAGAGGAGATAGGGTGTGGCTTGAGGTAGGGGATGGCAATGGTATTCACAGCAGTACCAACCGAGATTCTTCTTTCTCTGGCTTTCTGATCCAAGCAATGTAACGGTTGCGCAACTATAATTATAAACATCCCCGTGTGAATATTTTCTGAAACCAATTGAGCCTCATAATTATGTTTAGACGCACTGATTTAGGAGTGGTTTTGGCCGCATGTTTGGAAGGGGTGTCTTATAAACTAATCAAAAGCTTTGTAAACTTATCGAAGAACAGGAGTAAGAGCAATGTATGGTCAACAACTGTGGTCTGCAAACAGAAGTAAATATTAAAATCTGGTTGGTGTTTTGAAGGTTTAGTATTGACTATGCTATACTCTGCCCCTATCTGTTTCTGGCCTCTGCCTATTTGTGATATTTTTGGTGTTTCATTAGAAGTATTTTGAAACCAAGCAATGGGTTATCCAGTGGTGCGTTCCAGTTTACGCGAACGTGTTTGCGCTCGTTACGCTAGGTCCAAACCCAAATGGATGGTTAACGCAAACTGTTTTCAAAATGGCGGCCCTGTCTGCAAGTCGTATATACAAGTGACACTGTTTGGATAGCAGCTTGCAAATATTTGACAAAAAAAACATTGTGACTGGAAGCGAAATGTTGCCAGTATACAATGAACTTACTGCGGATATAGAAAACGGAAAATTTCAGCTCCAACAGTTGTATACGTTCATTAAGTTGCTAACGGCATGTTGCTAGCGTCCACCAACGTCAGCCAATGTTGGTGATAAACGGTCGGTCTCACTTGCGCAAACGTTGCCAACGTTGGCAGCGTTAGCATTGTTCGCGTAAATGAACGCACTCCAAGCCAGAGAGAAAGTACGCCGAAAGATGCTGTGACGTCATTGTCAGGCATTAACCACGCCCATTTTACAAGATCTGCTCTTTCAGATAAATTTCATTTCGTTAGAAAGAATATTATATGAGACTTGTAGGCTTGTATGGTGGACATGAACAAAGAATGGAAGGTTTGCGGTAACACCACGCGAATATCTTTTGAGTTGTGTGGTTCTAAGAAGAACCAGTTGTTTTCACTGTGTATGTTGGTTTTAACTTGTTTATAATCTTCAAGAGAGTAATGACTTGCGAAGTATTCCGTATACTGATTAATCTAACCTTTGTGCCCAAAGAAGCAAACGAATGACTCATCATGTCTGGTCATTTTTTTTCACAACTAAAGCAATGTAGACCTATTAACATACCATTTCCCCCTATTAACATCCACCTTGTCAATGTAAAGTTATATAGGGCACCTCAACATTAATGTTGTTTTTAGATTGGTGCTCATATCGCGCAAATAATGTACACACAGATGGCTATTGCATGGTCGCTTTAAAAACACATTATAAAAAAAAAGCATGCTGTTTGACAATTTTCAAATACAGACACTTCACTCAATTCGATTGAGTATGTCCTCTTGTTTTAATAAAAATGTAAAACAATTTAAACTTCTGTGTAAGTGATGCATTTATAAGTCATGAGCATGGCAAAAGCTGCCAATTAAACGCTATTTATAGTTCTAGAGAAGTCATCTGAACATTGTAAACAACTGAAACGGCCTTTTACCCTTTTTCAGCAAAGAAAATAGCTGATGGGTTTACAAGAACGAACCTTACACATGGACTTATTGTCTACATGCTAGAAGGTCTCAGTGAGATTATGCAGAGCATGCCGACTCGAAGCTGCCATGATTTCGATTAATAAGAAACAATCCAAGAAAAACACGCGAAACAGACCGCGCTCCTAAAATTTATGCGAGTGTTTATTCCAAAATTAAATACTAAAGCTGAGACATTGAGGGCCCATGGTAATTCGGGCGATTCACAATGCAGTGCGCCACCAAGAGTTTGCCATGGAGAGTTCATTTTTCTCAGTGCATTGTGGGAGATGGTCGACAAATTCGCCGCGCGGGACATTTGAAATTGTTCGTTTTTTTCCGGTCAGTAGTTTCGTAAGCGTATGATTCGAGGATCTGTTTGCCCTTTTCTTTTCTTCTTATCAATACGGTGTTTTTTGTAAGGCGGCAGAACGCTATGCCCCAATCATTAACATATTAGCTCAATTTTTCTACTGACTTTCATTCAAATGGGCCATGTTTTGTCGACCGTAAACTTGAACAATTGACTCTCCGTGGCAAACTCTTGGTGGCGCACTGCATTGTGAATCGCCCGAATTTATTGACCATGAATGTATCCGTTAAATGTTTTCGTCCATGAATGGACGCAAATTAATTCAATTCAAGCCGGTCCTAACACCTCTATATTTACCATGACTTAGCTAGGCCTAGTTCATTTTTCTCAGTGCATTGTGGGAGATGGTCGACAAATTCGCCGCGCGGGACATTTGAAATTGTTCGTTTTTTTCCGGTCAGTAGTTTCGTAAGCGTATGATTCGAGGATCTGTTTGCCCTTTTCTTTTCTTCTTATCAATACGGTGTTTTTTGTAAGGCGGCAGAACGCTATGCCCCAATCATTAACATATTAGCTCAATTTTTCTACTGACTTTCATTCAAATGGGCCATGTTTTGTCGACCGTAAACTTGAACAATTGACTCTCCGTGGCAAACTCTTGGTGGCGCACTGCATTGTGAATCGCCCGAATTTATTGACCATGAATGTATTCGTTAAATGTTTTCGTCCATGAATGGACGCAAATTAATTCAATTCTAGCCGGTCCTAACACCTCTATATTTACCATGACTTAGCTAGGCCTGCATGGACCATTCACAATGGCATTTGTACTTGATGGCTATTCCGTGGTTTCATTATTTTGTGTTATTCTATTACTGTACTGATGGATTCAGTATTTCATCGAATCATGCACGCGCGCCCTAAATCATACTCACGTTTCTCTCTAACGACCTTATACTGTGATTATTATAACTACCAATGCCAAAATGACACAGCCAGCGTGTAATGCATAACCTCTGCTACATTAAATTATCATACCAAAACGTTGCGACAGGAATTCTCGAATTAATGCTAATGTGATTTGGCTAAAGCACTAAATATGGTCAAAAAATGCTCCAAGAATTCGTCCACCGAAGAATGAGCAGTCGAGCACTGGAATACGCTGTATAAATACAAGGTTTTTATGGTTAGGCGGGTAAAACCTCCGTCGATCGCAGTGACTCCTCCACGCTGGTATCAGATAGTCCTCCGCTGGACATAGTTGTATACTTCTTGAAACGGAAAATCTCGTTATTTCCTTTGGAATGAACAAAGTTTTGTTCGAGAAACGGAACAGTGAGCTGTTACGCCTCTACCTCAGCCTTATTCCCTGAATATTCCGACACTGGTCTCACGTTCTGGGAGCTGATCTGCCTGAAGAATCAACCACGATGGCGTCACTGGTAAGGTTATTTTTCTCCCGATTCAAAAAAAGTAATTGACGAAATTATTATAAAAAAGCTTACTCGGTTTAAAAATAGTAATGGCACTAAACTCCCCGTGAAATTGTTCTTTCTGACATGCTGTCATTTTGAAGAAATTAATACAAGAAAGCCTTTTCGTTCTCACGAAGAGACGGGCATGTCAAAATTGACAATTTTTTTGGATTTCGAGTATTTTCAATATTTTGCTTTAAAACATGGTACTTAAGCATTCTGACATGTTTCCGTAAGCAAAACATCATTAGTTCCTGAATAACATTAATGACGTCAGGGCAGGCATCTCGATAATTGCATTTTACGATTTCACGAAGAGACCCGAACATGCCTGCCCCCGTGAACACGAACAAAACGTATTACACGGAAAGGCGGTAAAAAAGTAGGTCAACGGAGATTTTCGTTTTCACGAGGGGAAGGGCATCTTGTTACATTCTCAGCTGCGCGCGCGAAATCGAACACGCGCACCCTTCCCTGTGGAAAAGCACATTTAATTAAACAAGAAGGGCGTAAACGTGGAACAGTTGGATTTTCGTTTTCACGAAGGCACGGGCATCTTTACTAATTAATTTTGGCTAATTAACACTGTATTAATTATAATTATTGGTTACAATCAAAGTTTATCTATCAAAGAATTACGTCAAGGTTTCCTTATTGCATAAACTTTTTGCAAACGTCATGCATATGCATTGCAGTGGCTGCATATTATGAATATTCGCTTGAAAACGTCTTAGTCAAGTCTTTAGACACAGACTGACCATGCCGCGCGGTAGTACATGACTTTTGCATGAATGGTTGTAACGCTCACGTTGCATGAACGGCAGTGGCATGGTATGCGGATTCTGGCGCTGGTGACGGACATAAACCACTATAGTCTAACGACTTGTCATCAAGTCTATCACGTTGCATTAACGGCGGTGTCATGCGGATTCTGGCGCTGATGACGGACATCAACCACTATAGTCTAACGACTTGTCATCAAGTCTAATGCAGAAACTGACAACGAGTTATTCAAGTTATTGCAGCACACGCATGGGATCGCACACGCATGGGGTCGAAAATGTACGTAGCGTCCCCGCTACTAGGACAGCATGCGGTACGTCGTACCCCCGGCACAGAGCTTGGCAGTCGCGCGCGGCGGACGGGATTAAAACCTACGGAAGTGTATTTAGGGACATGACCAAAGAAACATTTCCGGCCCTCTATTTTGCCGGGCGGATTACTATTTCGCCCGGACGGATTACTAATTCGCCCGGGCGAATTATTATTTCGCCCGGGCGGATTATTAATTCGCTCGGGCGAATTACTATGTCGCCCGGGCGGATTACTATTTCGCCCGGGCGGATTACTAATTCGTCCGGGTGAATTAGTAGTCTGCCCGGCCGGGAGAATTAGTAATCCGCCCGGGCGGAATAGTAATCCGCCTGGGCGAAATGCTAATCCGCCCGGGCGAAATGCTAATCCGCCCGGTCGAAATAGTAATCCGCCCGGGCGAAATAGTAATCCGCCCGGGCGAATTAATAATCCGCCCGGGCGAAATATTAATCCGCCCGGGCGAAGTAGTGGGCCTAAAAAATATTTTCGGTCATGTCCTAAATACGTTTCCGTAAAAACCACTCATTACAGACTTGATTTCAAGTCTAGTCCCTTCGTGAAACCGGTGACAAAGTGACGCATTGCGGTTGCTACTATTCGTCAGTTCAGTGCGTGACATCGCTAGCTGCGGCAATCAGCTGAATGAGAACGTGTCCGGACGCTGATTTTGGGCGCATATCAAAACAAGACTCTTCAAGTTTTGAATTGAAACCAAGATCCTAGAATATTGTATTCTCGGAATGTACAGCATTCACTGAGCTAACATCAGGTTAGTTGTTAAGCACTCTTTCTATAGCACTTTTGTTGCTTCAAACGAAAACAAAAATCACAAATGACAAATGATCTACCCTACCTTTAAACGTAACATGCAACATTTTGCACACATTTAAAAAACCTACCAATTTTCTTTGAAATACCTTATTTGACTGTAAGTATAACAACCTCAGGCATCCTGTGCAATCACGGCACCTGGTGCGCTGTCACGTTTAAGAGAAGTGGGATTTTTTTTTGGCAATTTCCATCAATTTCCAAGATGGTAGCCCGATCGCACCATCGTTTGAAAAAAAACCTTACTATTTTCATTTACCAAATTTAGTTAATCCACATTTTGTTTGTAATGGATTACACATCCTTGAACGGGTGCAAGCCACAATGGCTTGTCAACTTTGTACTTTCTTTCTAAAAAATATCCTCCTAGCCAAGATGATTAGTCACATCCATAATTTCCTTCTAAAGAAATTCTCCTAGCCAAGATGGTTAGTCACCTCCATAACTCCCTTCTAAAATATATCCTCTTAGCCTAGATGGTAAGTCACCTCCATAATTCCCTTTAAAAAAAAATCCTTCTAGCCAAGATGGTTAGTCACCTCCATAATTCCCTTGTAAAAATATCCTCCTAGCCAAGATGGTTAGTCCCCTCCATATTTTCCTTCTAAAAGATATCCTCCTAGCCAAGATGGTTAGTCACCTATGGAGAAGGATTAATCATCTTGATTAGGAGGATATTTTTTAGAAGTGACTAACCATCTTGGTTAGGAGGATATTTTTACGAGGGAAAACATGGAGGACACTAATCGTCTTGGCTAGGGGGATACTTTTAAAGGGAGGTATAGTTGAACTAACCAACTTGGCAAGGAGAATATTTTTAGAAGGAAATATGGAGGAAACTAACCATCTTGGCTAGGAGGATATTCTTTTAAGGTAGTTATGGAGTGGATTAACCATTTTGGCTAGGGGGATATTTTTTAGAAGGGAAATATGGAGGAGATTATCCATCTTGGCCAGGAGGATATTTTTTAGAAGGGAATTATGGAGGTGACTAATCATCTTGGCTAGGAAGATTTTTTTTTTTTTTTTAGTAAAAACTAATGTGACCCTTGCTGTAATTTTGGGCCGAGTATAGATCGAGGCAGTCGGCAACAACAAAGTATCTCAGTTTTGCTGGTTTAATTCTGTGGGACGAAGACGAAACAATGTTGGTGAGTGTACGTCAAAAATCAGTATCAAGTAAATAAGTTAAAAGTAAAATAATAGAAATGAAACAAATAGAATATTTAACACTCTGCAGTTCGTGCCAAAATTACGGCAGCGGCCGCCATCTTGAATTATGCATCGGTTATAAGCCAAATCAACGTAAATGATTCTAACATAGGCCTAATAATGCAAATACCGACAAAATCATCATTTATCCGATCTCTTCAGTAGTCAAAGAAGCAAGTAACTTAAGAAGGAATAATTAAATAATCGGAATAGTCCTGGAGGTGATAAAGATGGAGATGGGGAATTGTCTCTGGGTGTGTCATGCTTCATTACTGGAGTGAGTACTGGAGGTGACAGTGAAGGAGATATCGTTTCCATCGGGAAGAAAGCAATGTCTATCTCTTCATCACTGGTCTCGTTGTCTTCCATGGCTGACTTGAGGACGTTCTTACTTGTATCTGTTTTCACCTTACTTGAGGCATACACAGACGTTTCGTCCTCCATCTTGTTATCCTCTTCTACGGGGAGAAACATGCATGGAGTGAGGAGATTCCTGTGCACAGTTCTCTCTTTGCCATCGTCAAGGGAACGGACGGTGTAGACAGGTACGTTTGTGTGTTTACTGATCACGACGTATTATATAAGGCTGTGGCTCCCATCGGTCGGCTAATTTGCTGGTTCCAACTAGGTGTTAATTCTGAATCAGAACCCTGTCATCTGGATGTAGAGGAGCTACTTGGGTGCCTCTGTCGTACAGACGTTTCTGTTTTGCCTTTGCCTGTCTGACGAGGTCGCTGGCTCTTTTGTAGGTAATGTGAAGTCTATTTCATGAGCTGTTCTGTGTATTTGTCGTATGCGGGTGTGTCTTGTTCCTTTGCTTTCAGTCCAAACATCAGATCTACTGGTAAGTTGGGGTGCCTAACAAACATTAAGTAGAAAGGGGCATATCCTGTGGAGTCATGGCGAGTCGAGTTGTATGCGTGAGTCATCACTCCGACGTATTGCTTCCAGTCTTTCTTTTGGTCTGCTTCAAGTGTACCGAGCATGTTCAGTAGTGTGTGGTTGAAGCGTTCGGTGAGACCGTTTCCTTGAGGGTGATAGGGGGTTGTACGACTCTTTTTGATGCCTGAGATTTTGCAGAGTTCCTTGATGAGCTGGCTTTCAAAGTTTCTACCTTGATCGGCGTGAATTCGGACTGGAAAGCCGTAGTTTTGTATGATCTTCTCCCAGAGTACCTTTGCGACTGTGTCGGCTTTCCTGTCACGCGTCGGGAATGCCTGGGCGTACTTGGTAAAATGATTTGTCACTACCAAGATATTTTCAAAGCCGCCTTTGCTTCTCTCGAGCTTGAGGTAGTCTATACAGATAAGTTCCATTGGCTCACTGGTGTTGATGTTGACCAAGGGCACTCGGGTTTTGGTGGATGGAGTTTTTCTAAGACAACATCTCTTGCAGCGTTCGCACCATTGTTTGATGTCTTGTGCCATCTTTGGCCAGAAGAAATGGTTTCTTGCCATGTCCAGAGTTCTGTCATAACCAAGGTGGCCGAAGTCGTTGTGTAAACCCTTCATAACGACGGTCTTGTATTGTTGAGGTAGAGCAAGTTGTTGTGTACTTGAACCATCAGGTGTCTTCCAAACACGATGCAGCACACCATCTCTCATCTGAAGCTTCTCCCACTGTCGCAGGTACAGGAGACAGCCAGGCTGCTCACGAGACTTCTCAGCTGGAGTTGGCTTTCTACCCTTCTCCAAGTAGTATATTACTCTGGAGATGTCTGGATCGGCTCTCTGACCTGATATCAGATCTCGCTGCGTAACTTGAGGTAGCTCATTCTCCGCGATTGGAGTGTGGCTTTGTGTCATGACGTCACATCGAACAGCTGGTGTTTCCATAAAAGGATGAGATACCGGTGGATGACAGTTACAGGGCCTGGACAATGTGGGAAGTGATTGTGATGGCATCCTTCTGGAAGGTATGGGAGTGTCTTGAGATGTCGGCGTGTGGCTTTCTGGAAAGTGCGTCGGCAGCAGCGTTGTTCTTACCGGGCTTGTACTTCATGTCGAAATCGAACTGGGATAGAGCAGCAACCCATCTTTGGCCTGTTGCATCTAGTTTGGCTGAGGTGGTGACGAAGAGTAGAGGGTTATCATCCGTCAGAACTGTGAACTTGTTACCCAGGAGATAGTCTCGCAGTTTGTCGGTTATGGCCCACTTCATCGCTAGGAACTCTTGTTTGTGTGCAGGGTAGCGTGATTCTGCAGGGTTGAGGCTTCTGCTGATGTAAGCAATCACTCTTTCTGTTCCATTCTGCATTTGGCTAAGGACAGCTCCCAATCCTACCCCTGACGCATCCGTCTGCAGTATGAACGGGAGTTCATAGTCGGCGTACGCAAGGATTGGGGGAGACGTCATGTGCTTCTTCAACAGATCCATGGCTTTCTGGCAGTCTTCCGTCCAGATGAATGGTGGTGTTAAAGATGGAGACTGTCGTTTGGTTCCCCTTTTCTTTCGTCGTGGGTCACCGGCTGTAATACGCTGGTACAGTGGAGAGACTATCTGTGCGTACCCTTTAATAAACCGTTTGTAGTAGCCTGTGAAGCCAAGAAAACTTCGCAGCTGTTTGCGGTTTGAAGGAGTTGGCCAGTCTACCACTTGTGCGGTCTTGTCTTGATCAGTGGCAACGCCTTTGCCTGAAACGATATGGCCAAGGTACTTCACTTCTTCTTGAAGTAGATTGCACTTCGAAGGCTTAAGCTTCAAACCATGCTGTCTGAGACAGGAGAACACTTTGCCGAGACGTTCAATGTGCTCTTCGAAGTCCGCTGAAAAGACGATTATGTCATCGAGGTAGAGTAGGCAGGTGACATAATTTTGTTCTCCGAGGCAGGCCATCATGAGTCGTTGGAAAGTGGCTGGTCCGCACCTGCCAGTAGCCTGACGTAAGATCTAGCGTGGTGAACAGGCGAGCTTTGCCAAGGGCATCCAGGGCTTCTTCGATGCGAGGAAGAGGGTATTGCATCGCGTACCGTCTTGTTGTTGAGTTGACGGTAGTCGATGCATATGCGTAGGGAACCATCCTTCTTGTGTACTATCACGATAGGGGAGGCGTAAGGACTGCTGCTCCTGCGAATGACATTTGCATCTTCCATTCCCTTTAGATGATCCTTTACTGCTTGATACTGGGATGGTGGGATTCGGCGGTGAGGAAGACGGAAGGGTGGCCATAAACGATGAACAACAGATTGCTCTTTGAAACTTAATTAATGTCACTCTTCCGTCTTACCATAGAGCTAGTCCGAGTAACTTGGACCCAACTTATCGCCTTTTTAACATTCGGACATGGTCTGGCGATAGTAGGGTCCAAGCTAATCCTTATATGCCGAGCAACACAATTCTGTCATTGACTCAAAAACCCAACAATACCCCCCCCCCCCAAAAAAAAAAAACCCATCAGATTTCACCCTCAAAATGGCCTCCAAATGACTAGAAATTTGATTTTTAGCAAATATCTCGGCCAATATTGCAGCTAATGTTGACAGAAGGGTTTTTGATAAGCAATAATGATCAAAGTTTATTTTAAGCCATCATATTCAAAATAAACTTTAATATTGGCTGAAATTGAATATAATATTGGCTGAAAATCAATTTTTTGATAAACCGGCAATTTAGAATTTACATATGTTCATGCCAAAGACACACATAGTTACTTCGTGAATGGTCTTCTAATGATACCTGACCCTCATAACATGGGTTTAGACACCTTACTTGTGTAGTTAAGTGCAATATTGGCCGAGATATTGGCTAAAAATCAAATATCTGATAAACCGACACTTTATAATTTACATATTTTCATGCCAAAGACACACATAGTTACTTCGTGAATGGTCTTCTAATGATACTTGACCCCAAAAAACATGGGTTTAGACACCTTACTGGTGTAGTTATGTGCTATATTGGCCGAGATATGCCAAAAACATGATTTTCCGGTATTAGCGGCACTATTTTGCATATTCCTATGCCACAGACACATGTGGTCACTTCCAAAATAGTTTTATTGTGATCTCTGACCTTGAAAACATGGGTTTAGACACCTAGTTCGTTCAGTTATCTGCAATATTGGCTGAGATATAATTAAAAATAGATTTTTCGGTAATGGCGGCACTAATTTGCATAAAAACAATACGTGGGACATTTTTTGAATTTTTTAACATAGCAAATCGTTTTCTACGCATTTTTTCTGACCTAGAAACGTTGATTAGAAATTGATTTCCGAGGGTGCACGATACCCCCCTTTTCCGACTGAACTATGTACCTCAGGTGGCGTATCTAGTAATTTGGAGGCCGTTTTGAGGGTGAAATCTAATGTTTTTGTTGGGCAATGTTGGGTTTTCGGGTCAATGACAGAATTGTGTTGCTCGGCATATAAGGATTAGCTTGGACCCTACTATCGCCAGACCATGTCCGAATGTTAAAAAGGCGATAAGTTGGGTCCAAGTTACTCGGACTACCATAGAGCAAGGACTCTTACTGGCCTTCAGCGGGCAATTTTGGGACAAATACAATGTGGTACACGGTATGTAATCAGACGAAAATTGAATTCGGCGAAAATTGCGCGGTCTATATCATGGAGCAGCAGTGCTCATTTACTACTTTGCGCGTGCTCTTGTAGTGCGCAATTCTAACATGTGCGAATATAATAGTTGCCTGCTAAATTTGTGCTGCGCAAGATTCCAAAAAACTGCGCGCGATGCATTAGCCTGGCTCGATGCGTACAGGCATGAACAACTTCTCGACGATTTGTACACGTTCACGTTTTATTTCACAGTGAATTTTCACTGAAAATGAAAGCAGATTTTTAAAAGATATTCAAGGAGTTGTTAAAAGTACCAGGAATATATGAACGGACTTTCAGCTTCCAACATTAGGTAAAAATAGTGGAAAACAGCTCTTGAAATGTTGTTCGCATTATAAAGGCGGTTTATGTCCAGAACGTCAGTAGTAGTGGTGGTGCAACGGAGATTGACATCCTACCAGTGCTATGCACTCGTACGGTCCCACTCGTACAATATCCTCGAGTCACCATAATCGGCGCAGGTAACGCTTGCGACGCGCGCGCGTTGTCCAACGCAAATTGAATGAGAGTGCGTCAAAATAGGAGCGTCGTTTTAGGTGGACAGACGATACACGCAAACGGGCACGCACGTGACGTAGGACGTGTTTAGACACGTTGTTTGCAGGAGTCAATTCAATCATGACAGTCAATTCTAAAGAAGTTTTAAAAGACTTACCAAGTTCTAAAAACTCTTGAAAATCTTCTCTATAAGGGACGATCTTCCGAAGGTTGCTACCACACGCAAACTCTTGCAATTGGCATCTTGTACTTTTATTGACTGTGCAGGAACACGATCATGATGATATTCCGCAACCGAAATCCAGAACGCGAAAGCGCGCGTAACGTTCGCCAGCGATATCCCATAATTTCTTATCGACCAATCAGAGGGCTTTATTTCACACACGCATGCGCACTAGGTCAAATTTAACACCAAAAGTTCGTAACACCAGTACTTGATTTGAAATTAATGCTTCAAGAATCATTTTACTCCATTTAAACACCAATTTTCATTCCAAAAGATTTTAAAAACATTGGTGAAAACAGTTTTTGCAGTGTAGATGAGCGTATCAGATCTCTGCGGTCCGTCGGTCTTTTCAAGTCTTCATACAAGCAAGCTTTTATCTCCCATAATGCATCTTAGCCTTCTCTCATAATTGAGTATACTGGGTTTATTTATTCCTCACATATTATAAGTTTTGTTTGTTTATCTTTTTTTTTTGCTCATACAGCCTTTTGACATCTTTTCATCATTGCCTCTGTCAACAGTATATGTTCCTTGTCTCGTGTCTGCTTACCATTGTAATGTCTTTGTTTGTTTGCTTGTTTGTTGTTTGTCATGTGTTGTTTCTGTTGGCTGTTTTCAACAAGCTTCTGCTTATTAAACAGCCCCATGCTCTATTTGCCTCTTTTATTTTGCTGTTAATTTGATGTTCACTGCTGCATGGTTTAACCCTTTGTATATATTTTTTCTATGGAAATAAATGTGAAGTTGAATTGAAGAATTAAAATAATGAGCTTGGTCCTAGGGCCCAATCAACCCTGTTTAAAATGAGAGGGGAGTTACGGTGATACACCCACTCCAGTCCACCGGGACTATACGCCTTTTCATTATTTATCAGGACATTTTATTCAATTTCTTCTTACTTTCCCCCGGCTTTTTCAGGAGCAAAGGAAACCCACAGGTCTGCTGCAGCTGCTACCTCTGGTGATTTGGTTGTTTTGGCTTTCAAGCAGTCATTGTGTCGCTCAGGAAGAGCTCCCAGAATCAAGCTGTTGCAGTTCTTGTTTCCAAGGACCGGCCGGAACACCAGGTGTTCCTGGAATCCCAGGAAATCCAGGTGGAAACGGGATCCAAGGACCTCTTGGCCCCAAAGGTGACCCTGGGTTTGGCCTCCCTGGACCCAAGGGAGATACCGGCGACCAGGGACGGAAGGGAGATCGAGGCGAAACAGGGTTGCAGGGCCGTCCGGGGAAGCTGGGACCTGCTGGGAAGCTGGGACCTGCAGGTCTTGAAGGAGGAATCAGTGGAAGGCAGAAAGGCGACCAAGGGGAGCCAGGAGTCCAGGGACCGCAAGGACCGCCTGGTGAGGGGCAAAGGGGTCAGGAAGGAGGAAAGGGCCAGGAAGGAGAAAAGGGCCAGCCGGGAGCAAAGGGCCAGCCAGGAGGAAAGGGTCAGCCAGGAGAAAAGGGCCAGCCTGGAAGACCTAGCTCGGCTTCACCAACATCGTCCGCTGCCGTCGCATTCAGCGCTTACCTCACAACAAGTGTCTCAGGAAATCGTGGTCATGTTATCATCTTTAACAACATCATGACGAATATCGGCGATGGGTACGATTCGCAATCGGGCGTGTTCACGTGTTCGATACCCGGGACCTACTTCTTCACGACCAGCCTGCAAAGAATGACACAAACTAGGGATCCTTTCGTACAACTGAAAAAGAACGGGGACATTATCTTTTCGGTTTATGACAACCACGACCATTTTCACCATCAGTCCAGCAATTCAGCAGTTCTTGTCTTGGCCACATGGGATAGGGTGTGGCTTGAGTTAGGTAGGGATGCCACTGGTATTCATAGCGGTTACAATAAGGATTCTCACTTCTCTGGCTTTCTGATCCATGCAATGTAACTCAACTACTGTGGAACATGCCCGTGTGAATATTTCCTGAAACCAACTGAGCCTTATTATGTGTAGACTCACTGATTTAGGAGTGGTTCTTGGCCAGATGTTTGGAAGGGGGTGTTTCATAATTTAATCTAAAGCTCTGTAAACTTATGTAATAACAGAAGTGAGAGGAATGGTCAACGACTGTGTTTTGCAAACAGCAGTCAATATTAAAATATGGTTGGTGTTTCGAAGGGTTGGTGTTGACTATGCTATACCCTACCCCTGTGTGTTTGACCTCCGCCTACTTGCGATGTTTCATCAGAAGAATTTTACAACCAAGCAGTGGGTTATCCAGTGGTGCGTTCCAGTTACGCCAACGTGTTTGCGCTCGTTAGCTTGGCCATGCGAACGTGTCAACCCGAAATGGATTGTCATAAAAAAATGCTTTCCAAATGGCGGCGCCCTGTATTTCAATCCTGTATGTCAATTAAGTATCGCGGTTTGGATCGCAGCTTTTGAAATCTTGGAAAAGATTAATTGTGACTGGAAGTGAAATGTATATACTTGTATATTGGAACTTACCAACCCAACTGATGTAGAAACGGAAAATTTCAGCTCCGATATAAGCATACGTTCATGAAAATTTAGTGTGTCGGCCATTTTGGGAAACATAGCGACTGACCCATGAGAATGCAGGAAGACCGTTGGGTTTTGTTGCCAACGTTCCCTAACGTTGGTGGCAAATAGTCGGTTCCTCTGCATAAACGTTGCTCACGTTGACAAACGTTGGCATTGTTATCGTAAATGAAACGCACTCAAAGCTAAGGGAAAGTATGAGGTTGCTGTGACGTCATTGTCACCATAAACCACGCCCATTTTACAAGATCTGCCTTCAGACAATTTTCACTCCACTTTTTCACTTCAGTGCAATGTGGTTATAATCGGGAAAACGATTTTTTTCACACGCTGATAAATTGTTGCTTTCATGTTGTACCGCACATGTAATGTATATTGCATGATCGCTTTAAAACACAGTAAAAAAACATGCTGTTTGACGACAAGTTGTGTTTTTTCTTCAAAATACAGACACTTCACTCTACTCCATTGAACTGTTCTACTTTAATGTTTCAATAAAAAAATGATATAATTATAATTTTGATCTGATCTTAAAGTGATAAATTTACAGTCACAAACAAGGAATGCTGCTAATTAGACGCTGTTCTTTAAAGTTTTAAAGAAGTCATATGCAGATTGTAAACAACTGAAACGGTCTTTTTACCCTTTGGTCAGCAAAAATAGTTTACATGCCAGAAAGTCTCAGTGAAATTCTGCAGAGCAGTCGACTTGAAGCTGCCATGGTTTCGGTTATAATTTTTTTTTTTTAGGACAGTTCTCCAAAACAAAACTATAGGCCTAGTTGCTATACAAACGAAACAGACGCTCTCCTTAATTGAGACGTTCAATGCTCCGAATTGGAATTCCGATTTATGCGAGTGTTTATACCTAAATCAAACAAGCCGGGCTGTTTGTGCCAAAGAAAATTGATGACCAGGAATGTAGCCTTAACTTTTGTCGTAAATAATAGGCCTAACTGTAATTCTTGCTGTTTCGGTGTTTACCAATGTCATAGCTGGAGGCCTAAATGGGTCCTTTTTATGTGAGTGCTTATAAAGGCCATTCCATGGTTCAGTTATTTGCATATTTTATTTACTGATGGATGTACATGTAGTATTTCGTCCAAATAGCATACCTTTCATCGTACCGTTAATACTCTAACTCTAACGACTTCTGATTAGAACTACCGACGCCAAAATACCACAGAATGTAACATATAACCTCTGCTGCAGTCAATTATCATTTCAAAACGTTGCGCCAGGAATTCTCCAATTAATGCCAATATGATTCGGCTAAAGCACTTAATATGGTCGAAAAATGCTCCAAGAATTCGTCCCCCGGAGAACGAGCAGGAAATCGCTGTATAAATACAAGGTTTTGTGACTGGGCGGTTAAAACCTCCGTCGATCGCAGTGACTCCTCCACGCTGGTATCAGACAATCCTCTACTGGACACTGTTGAATTCTTCTTGAAGCGGAAAATCTCGCTATTTCCTTTGGAAAGAACCAAGTTTTCTTCGAGAAACGGAACACTGAGCTGTTAGGTCTCTACCTCAGCCTTATTCCCTGAATATTCCGACACTGGTCTCACGTTCTGGGAGCTGATCTGCCTGAAGAATCAACCACGATGGCGTCACTGGTAAGGTTATTTTGCAGCCGATTCGACTTAGTCCAGTAAGAATTGGCATGAAAATTACCCCACCCTAACATTTTAGTTAATTGATATTTTTACTCAAAAACCTTTATACGGTTGCCATGAAAACACACAAAACTTATTGGTGTTTCCAAATACAAACATTGTGAGTATGTGTGTCGGCAAATACACTCCAAAACGTCCCTGGTCATATTGACATGGAATCCGGGTTCTGTTTGCCCTTACCCTTTCCGGCCACAATAACAGTTTTCAGTGTAACAAAATGACACTTTTTCTGGTCATTTTTACCCGGTAACTTTGGGGGAAATTTCAAAATTATTTTGACCCGCAAAAGTATCATTTTGACCCGGAAAAGGGCAAGGCCAATTAGAACCCGGATTCCAGGTCGCGTATTTGTTTTTGCAGCATACATCGTTTTTTTTAACCAATCACATCACGCACCCTAACATGAATATTTATCACGCTGTGTGGATGGAAGGCACTTAGGTTCTCGTAATTTTTTCCCTTCAATTAAACTTATCCCAACCAACAAAGAAATATTTGATGAAAACGGGCATGGGCTCGAACCACAGATAGTGCGTTTTATAGTTCACTGCACTATCCACTAGGCCACAGTCTGTGGCAGCTTGACGAAAGCCGTCATTTGAAATGCTTGAATGTACATGTCTGAGTGATAGTAATAGTGTGACGTCATTGTTATTTCCTTATGAATTAACATCAAACTAGCTGAATAATCATGATCCATTGTCGATGTGTGCTGCAAATAAAAACACCGCTTCCGGCGTAAGGCCAAAAAAAAAGTCTCCGGTTTTTGGTATGCGCGCGCGTCGCCGTAGCCAAAATGAAAAAGTTTTTTTTTTCAATGAAAGATGATGTCTCAAAACCGCCAAACTCACTGGTTTGACTGGACTCCTGCTGCTGCACAATTTTAACGTGTTTTAATATGGGGTTATGATCGAGAATAAGCTTTATGTGGCCTCTCTGGACTCCCATATATTTGCACTAAGTTTAGTCGGGCACCATTTGCAGTCATCAGCCGACATTTGAAGCAAAAAAAAAAACAGGTAAAAAAAAAAAAGCCGCGTCGCCGCACCACTTTTTGGGCAAGCTCCATACCAGAAACCGGAGACTTTTTTGGGGGGCCTAATCTGACCAGGGATTTTTTTTTTATTAAGAGTGTATGCCGGTGTAGCGTGAATATCCGGCTCCATGAAATATGGACTCATTGGTAGTATTGCGCATGCCTAAGTACGATAATATACCATTTTTAGGATCATATATAGGAGAGTGACCTGTCACGTGCTAGGGATTAACCAATGATAGGGAAAAGGAGTCCGATTTCATATAACACCGTAACGAGTAGCGCCACCTTTTACCCACTGACCGGTAGCGTATAAGATCGTCCGCTTTGAGCAGTCATGGTGTCGCACCACGCTTTTTGATTTGGCGACGTTCGGGTGACGAAACAATTCCTTGCATATACCTTCCAGCACGGAGGGTCTGCACTCTACAATTCACTGGAAAAGAGTTAGGCCAGATAGAACACGGATTTAGGGTCAATCTGTCCAAGGACTTTTTAGAGCGTCTTGCCAAATTTACTGACGCACCACATTCAAATCGGTCTGGCGATGCCCCTATCCCCAGGTCTGTACAGGCAATATCAGGGATATTTTGGACCACTGCACTAGTCTTGTTTATGTTTCTCTAATCTCCTTTGTTTTTATTATTATCAAATACCCTATAGGTGAAAAGAAGGCCTACCGTTATGTTTCTTTTGATTCTGCTGCTTTGGCTCTCCAGCAGTCATTGTGTCGTTCAGGAGGAACCAACAGGAGCAACTTGCTGTGGTGCTTGCTTCCAAGGACCGGCCGGAACACCAGGTGTTCCTGGCATCCCAGGAAATCCAGGTGGAATTGGGGTCCAAGGACCTCTTGGCCCCAAAGGTGACCTTGGGTTTGGCCTCCCTGGACCTAAGGGAGATACCGGCGACCAGGGACAGAAGGGAGATCGAGGGGAACCAGCGTTGCAGGGACCTCCAGGGAAGCAGGGACCTGCGGGTCGCAACGGAGACATGGGTGAGGGGCAGAAAGGTGACCAGGGGGAGCAAGGGGTCGAAGGACCGCAAGGTCCTTCTGGTGAAAAGGGGCAAAAGGGCCAGCCTGGAGAAGCTACCTCGATTACCCCAAGAGCCCCCTCTGTCGTCGCATTCAGCGCTTATCGTACGACAAGTGTCACAGGCGGTGGTGGCGATGTCATCATATTTGACAATATTGAGTCCAATCTGGGCGATGGGTACGATTCGCAATCGGGCGTGTTTTCATGCTCGATTCCCGGTGTCTACTTCTTCACAGCCACCCTGCAGAGAATGTCATCAGTGCATCCTTTCGTGCACCTGAAAAAGAACGGGGAGCGTATCTTTGGGATCTATGACAATCATGGTGGTTACCGGCATCAGTCCAGCAATTCGGCAGTTCTTGTTTTGGCCACGGGGGATAGAGTCTGGCTTGAGTTTGGCAGCAGTAACAAAGGTATTTACAGCAATAGCGACAAGTATTCTTTCTTCTCCGGCTTTCTAATCCATGAAACCTAACGGAAGTGTGGAAAGACTTCACTTGAGTATTCCTGTTTTTGATCTACTGTTGCTTGCATTGCAGAGGAGTAGTTCTTTGCTTCATCATTTTCCCCCTATATGGACTGATATAACAGAAAGTGCCTTTCTTGCTCTTCAAAAATTCATACTACCAGAGACAGTACCGCCAGATAGTATTCTGACTTTTAATCCCTAAAAAAATACATCACGGATAGAACAATAACACACGATGTTTCCTGTGAATATATACATACCAACGTATTTGTTAATTGGAAGCTAATTATAGTATATATATCTTGTATATCGAACTTTTTATTTATTTAGAGTTTTGGTTTGAACTAAGAGCCCTGAAGGTACCTGTATAGTTTTTAATAGCCTGTTTATAGTACTTAAAGGTAGAGGGGACCATGTTTTGCAGCTATCCAAAAAGTAACCGATCAATATTATCGTTGGAAAGCTCACTTGGTTTAAAGATAGTAATGGCACTAAAACTCCCTGTGAATTATTCCTTGTGGCATGCTGTCATTTTGAAGAAAACATTGAAAGAAGGGCATTTCCAAAGATGTGTCAAGTGACACACATGCGCGCGCGGCTGCTATGGCTGTGTCCGAATTACTTGACTGCGGCTGGAAATAACACACGAGTTGATGGTAGTGGCTGCAGCCACTTGCCATATACCCGTGTGTAATTTCAAGTCAGAGCCAAGTAATTCGGACGTGGCCTATTATCGGTTCAGTGTGTGACATCACGTAGCTACAATCGGCTGAATGAGAATGCTGATTTCGGGATTGTGTCACGAGAGGGCGCAATTCAAAATATGACTTGGCAATTTTGAACTGAAGACGAGATCCAAGATATTGTGTTTTCTCGAAATATACAGCATTCACAGAGCTAAAACTTCATTGGGTTAGTTGATAAGGAACCGGTCTTTAGATTTTGAGCACTTTTTTTGCTTCAAACGAAAAAGAAAGCACAAATGACATATGAATCGGTAGATTTTGCCCTTCACCAACGTAGTAACACTGTATACTCAGTGTGTTACCTCTCCTGCTTTCTAGTGCAGACGTCTTACCACTCGACCACTGAGCTTGCGGGATCGGTTAGCTGGTTCGAAGGGCAAAACCTTATACTGATTTACATCACCCCGACGCAAATGAAATAAATGACAACATTTGGGTCCAAATATGCGAGCTCCTTTGGTTGCAATAATGTTCTCCCGGGCTTTTTTCAAAAGACATGTTTGATTAACACTCTTTGAAGCCTTCATTTAGAGAATATTTGGAACTCGTTAAACGGGTTTTGTAAGGACATACGTATATATTATGTTTACAAATAACTATTAACATGGATGTTTGAACAGTTAGGACCACTAAGGCCAAAAAAAGTCTCCGGTTTCTGGTATGGAGCTTGCCCAAAAAGTGGTACGGCGACGCGTTTTTTTTTTGTTTTTTTACCGTTTTTTTCTTTAAATGTCGGCTGTTGACTGTAAATGGTGCCCGACTAAACTTAGTGCAAATATATGGGAGTCCAGAGAGGCCATATAAACCTTATACTCGATCGTAACCCCATCTAAAAACACGTTAAAATTGTGCAGCAGCAGGATTCCAGTCAAACCAGTGTGTTTGGCGGTTTTGAGACATCATCTTTCATTGAATTTTTTTTTTTCATTTTGCCGACGCGCATGGCTATGGCGACGCGCGCATACCAGAAACCGGAGACTTTTTTTTGGCCTAATCGAAAGTGGATGACGATATCCAATCCAAGCAAAATCCGCGTTGTGATTGGTTAACCTTTCAGCACTCTTACTTTTGCATAAAACAATTGAATAATTCAACAAAATCAAGGTAGAAAAGGCCTCGTGGCTTCGCCTCGTGCGCGCTGAATCTTCGCTCCAGCCGCTCACAGCTTCGCCGCTTTAAGCCACGATGGTCTTGGCGAAAGGCTAGGTGGACACGAACAAATAATGGAAGGTTTGCGGTAACACCATGTGAATGATTTGTCTCTTGAGTTGTATGGTTCTGAGAAGAACCAGTTGTTTTAACTGTTTTAACTTGGTTATAATCTTTGTGCCGAAAGAAGCAAATGAATGAACTCATCATTTTTGGTCACGTTTTTATCACAACAACTGTAGACCTATTAACATACTATTTTCGGCCAATCAACATCCGCTTTGTCAATGTAAAGTTATATAGGGCACCTTAAAAAAGATACAATTGCATTGAACCTAAATGTTGCTTTTAGATTAGTGTTTATATCGCGCATATATAATGTACACACAGGCTATTGCATTATCGCTTTAATAACACATTACAAAAAAGCCTGCTGTTTGATAATTGTTTTTAAAATACAGACACTTCACTCAATTCGATTGAACTGTTCTTTATTTTAATGAGTATTTCCTCTTGTTTAAGTAAAAATGTAAAACAATTTAAATTTCTGTTAAAGTGATACATTAATAAGTCATGAGCATCGCATGCTGCTCATTAGAAACTGTTTATAGCTCTAGATAAGTCATATGAACATTGTAAACAACTGAAACGGCCTTTTACCCTTTTTTCAGCAAAGGAATTAGCTGGTGTGTTTACAAGAACGAACCTTACACATGAAGTTACTGTCGCCATGCTAGAAAGTCTCAGTGAGATAATGCTGAGCATGCCGACTCGAAGCCGCCATGATTTTGGTCAATAAGAAATAATTGAAGAAAAACACGCGAAACAGACCGCGCTCCTAAGCTGCGAGTGTTTATTTCAAAATTAAAAACTAAAGCGGAGATGTTGAGGGCCAATGGTAATTTGTTACCAGGAATGTATCCGTTAAATGTTTTCGTCCACGAATAAATTCAATTCTAGCCGGTCCTAACACCTCTGTGTTTACATGGACATAGCTAGGCCTGCATGGACCATTCACAATGGCATTTTTACTTTGATGGCCATTCCGCGGTTTCATTATTTTGTGTTATTTTATTACTGTACTGATGGATTCAGAATTTGATCGAATCATGCACGCACGCCCTAAATCATACTCATGTTTCTCTCTAACGACTTCTGATTAGAACCACCGATGTCAATATTTCAAAGTGTGTAATAAATCTCAGCTGTATTGACTTTCTTAATACCAAAACGTTGCGCTAGCGATTCTCGACTTAATAATGATTCGGTTATGGATTATGGTAAAAAAAAATACACGCAAAACATACCGCGCTCCTGTGACGTTTTCATTAGACCATTAACCCTAACTCCCTAGGGGGTTTGCAAAATCATATTGAAATTGGAGGATTCAGGACTGTTAGGGCTAAAGGAACATGGGAACATCTGCCTTTTGTGCATTTCTGATTTTTGTTTGAAACAACAAAATTGCCAAACATCATAAGAACGGTGCATATACAGAGAGAACGTGTGCAGTTTTTGGTGTCTTAACTGGATTTCGATGCCAACTCACGTGGAAATCTGTGCCCTCGGACACAGATTTCTAAGAAAACCTTCAATGATTGTTTTCTTCCGAATGACACCATTTCAGACGGAATAGTTTAATAGGGTGTTTGGTACCAGTCCTATCTTCACTTTCAGCAAAGATCTCTCGTTAAATCGTATAGATACGTCTTCGGTTATTGCAAATAACCGAAGTGGTCACGCCAAAGATTAAGCAAGCGATCGGTAGATACATGTATATACATCTTCGGTTAGTTGCAAATAACCGTATAATGCAAGTGGTCTCGCCAAAGATTAAGCAAGCCTAAGATGTTTAAAAATTTGCGACCAGGAATGTTGCCGTCAATTTTTTTCACCAATAAAAAAAACTCCTACTTCAACGGTACGATGCTTTAGGCCTACATGGACAAGTTACATATGAACGTCTGTGTATTGCAGGCCGTTCAGTGCTTACTGCATGTGTGCTTTACTGCTTTACTGATAGATTCATTTTTGGCGAAACACGCACACCCTAAATCATAGGCCTACACAATCTTTACCTAATACTGTGATTATTATAACTACCAATGCCAAAATGCCACAGAATGTAACATATAACCTCTGCTGCAGTCAATTATCATTTCAAAACGTTGCGCCAGGAATGTTTTAATTAATGCCAATATGATTCGGCTAAAGCACTTAATATGGTCAAAAAATGCTCCAAGAATTCGTCCCTTGGAGAACGAGCAGGAAATCGCTGTATAAATACAAGGTTTTGTGACTGGGCGGTTAAAACCTCCGTCGATCGCAGTGACTCCTCCACGCTGGTATCAGACAGTCCTCTGCCGGACATAGTTGTATACTTCTTGAAACGGAAAACCTCGCTATTTCCATTGGAAAGAACCAAGTTCTTTTCGAGAAACGGAACACTGAGCTGTTACACCTCTACCTCAGCCTTATTCCCTGAATATTCCGACACTGGTCTCACGTTCTGGGAGCTGTTCTGTCTGAAGAATCAACCACGATGGCGTCACTGGTAAGGTTATTTTTCACCTGATTCGACTTTAATAGTCCAGTAAGAATTGACATGAAAAGTACCCCACCCTAACATATTAGTTAACCGATATTTTTACTCAAAAATCTTTATACGGTTGCCATGAACACACACAAGTTTCTCTAATCTCCTTTGTTTTTTATTATCAAATTCCCTACAGGTGAAAAGAAGGCCTACCGTTATGTTTCTTTTGATTCTGCTGCTTTGGCTCTCCAGCAGTCATTGTGTCGTCCAGGAGGAACCAACAGGAACAACTTGCTGCAGTGCTTGCTTCCAAGGACCGGCTGGAACACCAGGTGTTCCTGGAATCCCAGGAAATCCAGGTGGAATTGGGGTCCAAGGACCTCTTGGCCCCAAAGGTGACCTAGGGTTTGGCCTCCCTGGACCCAAGGGAGAGATCGGCCATCAGGGACGGAAGGGAGACCAAGGCGAGTCAGGGATGGTGGGACCTCCGGGGAAGCAGGGACCTGCGGGTCGCAAAGGAGACATCGGTGAGGGGCAGAAAGGTGACCAGGGGGAGCAAGGGCTCCAGGGACCGTCAGGACCGCCTGGTGAACAGGGGCAACAGGGCCAGCCAGGAGGAGCTTCCTCGATTACCTCAATAGCTTCCTCTGCCATTGCTTTCAGCGCTGACCTCACGACAAGTTTCACAGGTGACAATGGTGATATCATCATCTTTGACAATATCGAGACGAATATGGGCGATGGGTACGATTCGCAATCGGGCGTGTTTTCCTGCTCGATTCCCGGTGTCTACTTCTTCACGACCAGCCTGCAGAGACTCTCATCATCAACGCGTCCTCACGTGTTCCTGAAAAAGAACGGGGCGCGTATCTTTGGGATCTATGACTCACATGATAATTACTATCATCAGTCCAGCAATTCAGCAGTTCTTGTTTTGGCCACAGGGGATAGAGTCTGGCTTGCGTTTGGCAGCAGCAACAGAGGTATTTATGGCGATTCTAGCAACAAATATTCTTTCTTCTCCGGCTTTCTGATCCATGAAACCTAAAAGTGTGGAAAGACTTCACTTGAATATTTCCATATTCGACCTGCTGTTGCTTGCATTGCAGAGGAGTAGTTCTTTGCTACATCATTTCTCCTATGGACTGATATAACAGAAAATGCCTTCCTGCTCTTTCAAAATTAATACTTCCAGAGACAGTACCGCAGATAATATTCTGACTTTCTAATCACTTTAAAACCGCAGCACGGATAGAAAAATAATACACGCGGATGTTTCTTGTTAATAATATTAAAAAAACTTATTTGCTATATGGAAGCTACTTACGTAAACAAGTAGTATATATCTTGCATATCGAATTTTTTTTTGATTTACAGTTTGAATCGAACTCAGAACCCTGAAGGTATAGTATTTAATGGCCTGTGTATAATTCTTAAAGGTAGAGTGAACCATTTGCAGATATCCAAAAAGTAACCGACCAAATTATTGCTTTAAGAAAGCTTACTTGTTTTAAAGAAAGTAATGACACTGAACTCCCCGTGAAATTATGCCTTGTGGAATACTGTTATTTTGAAGAAAACAATAAAAAAAAGGTCATTTCCAATGATGTGTCAAATGACACATTTTTGGAAATTTCCGTTGTAGTTAGTTTGTAACTGCATTGGCTATTCCGTGCATGCAACGCATATGCGACGCCATGGCTGTGTCCGAACTTAGTTACCTGTGTGTAGTGTCAAGCCATAGCCAAAGTAATTCGGACATGACCTATCATTCATCGATACAGTGTGTGACATCACGTAGCTGTCGGCTGAATGAGAATCATTTCCCGAAGGCTGATTTCGGAATTGTGTCACGAGCGGGGGCAATTCAAAATATGATATAATATATAGTATAATATTGTGTTTTCTTGAAATTTACAACATTCACACCCGTCTTTAGATTTTGATCACTTTTGCTGCTTCAAACGAGCAAATAATCACAAAAGTCAATTGGTCCATTCAACCTTTATTATGCGAGCTCCTATAAGCCCTAATAGTTGCAATTACACGGTTGCAATAACGTTCTCCTCTCTCATGAGAGATAGACTTCTTTGAAAATACATGTTTATAACACAAACCAGTTTTTGTAAGGACGTATAATGTTTACAAAATAATTCATAACATGAATCTTTGACTGAAAAATAGAACCACAAATCAAAAGTGGATGACGATTATATCAAATCAACTTTGCTTGAACATTTCTGCATTCTTAGGTCTTATGTTCGTTTTTTTTCAACATATTTTGTTCTTGCAAACAGCTGATTTGAAATCAAAAGTTTCATACAATCTGTCATTTCTCAATTCGATGATTACTTATTCGCTATAATATATGATTTGCCTTCGCCTATTTCTGATATCTTTGATGTCTCATTACAACCAAAGTATAGTGGGTTTATCCATTGGTACGTTCCAGCTACGTGAACGTGTTTGCACTCGTTATATAGCTAGGCCCTGCGTCCTGCGAACGTGTTAAATGGACGGTCGCTATAATGAGCTTACAATCCTCGAAAACAAATTGTGACTGGGAGCGAAATGTTGCCGGCAATATAATGAACCTACTGCGAATATGGGAAACGAACAGTTTCAGCTCCAACGTTCATTAACTGTGTAGGCATTTCGGAGAACATATAGCAAAGGAAAATACCGTTCCCGACAGAAGCTGTAACGTCATTAGTGTCAGCATTAACCAAGCCCACTTTACAAGGTCGGCTCTTTCAGACAAATTTCACTTCATGAGAAAGTATATTATTATGAGACTTGTAGGTTTGCATGGTGGAAATGAAAACATAATGGAAGGTTTGCGGTAATACCATGCGAATAATATCTCGTTTGAGTAGTGTGGTTCTGAGAATTGAGAACCAGTTATTTTGACTGTGTATTATGGTTTTAACTAGGTTATAATATTCAAGAGTGTAATGACTTGCGAAGTTTTCTGCACACTGATTAATCTAACCTTTGTGTCGAAAGAAGCACACGAATGAACTTATAATGTTTGGTTACGTTTTTTCACAACAATTGTAGCAATGTAGACCTATTAACATACTATTTTCCGCCTTATCAACATCCGCCTTGTCAATGTAAAGTTATACAGGACACCTCAAAAGAGATACCAGCAATGTATTTTTTGCATTGAAGATAAATGTTGTTTTTAGATTGGTGTTTATATCACGCATATAATGTACACACAGGCTATTGCATGATCGCTTTAAAAACACATTACAAAAAAGCCTGCAGTTTGAAAATTGTTTTTAAAATACAGACACTTCACTCAATTCGATTGAACTGTTCTATATTTTAATGAGTATTTCCTCTTGTTTAATTAAAAATGTAAAACAATTTAAACTTCTGTTAAAGTGATACATTAATAAGTCATGAGCATCGCATGCTGCTCATTAGAAACTGTTTATAGCTCTAGAGAAGTCATATGAACATTGTAAACAACTGAAACGGCCTTTTACCCTTTTTTTCAGCAAAGAAAATAGCCGATGTGTTTATAAGAACGAACCTTACACATGAAGTTATTGTCGACATGCTAGAAAGTGTCAGTGAGATAATGCTGAGCATGCCGACTCAAAGCCGCCATGATTTCGGTCAACACGCGAAACAGACAGCGCTCCTAACCTGCTACTTTAAATTTATGAGAGTGTTTATTCCAAAACTAAAGCTGAGACGTTGAGGGACAATGGTAATTCATGACCAGGAATGTATCCATTAAATTCAATTCTAGCCGGTCCTAACACCTCTGTGTTTACATGGACATAGCTAGGCCTGCATGGACCATTCACAATGGCATTTTTACTTTGATAGCCATTCCGTGGTTTCATTATTTTGTGTTATTTTATTACTGCACTGATGGATTCAGTAGTTGATCGAATCATGCACGCGCGCCCTAAATCATACTCATGTTTCTCTCTACACTGTAAATAATGTTGGATAAAACACTGTAGGGCAATGTAATTTACCCAGCATTGGCAAGAAATTACCTCATATTGGGTTGAAATGGGTAAAAACTGTCAAATTATTGGGAAAAATTTGCCCAAGAGTGTAGGCAGTTGATAATTCGACCAGCGTTGGTCGAATTATCAACGCATTTTGCCGAACTTTTTTTTTTTTTTTTTTTTTTTACAGTGTAACGACTTCTGATTAGAACCACCGATGACAATATTTCAAAGTGTGTAATAAACCTCAGCTGTATTGACTTTCTAAACACCAAAACGTTGCGCTAGCGATTCTCGACTTAATAATGATTCGGTTATGGATTATGGTAAAAGAATGCACGCGAAACATATCGCGCTCCTGTGACGTTTTCATTAGACCATTAAAGGAACATGGGAACATCTGCCTTTTGTGCATTTCTGATTTTTGTTTGAAACAACAATATTGCCAAACATCATAAGAACGGTGCATATACAGAGAAAACGTGTGCAGTTTTTGGTGTCTTAACTGGATTTCGATGCCAACTCACGTGGAAATCTGTGCCCTCGGACACAGATTTCTAAGAAAACCTTCAATGATTGTTTTCTTCCGAATGACACCATTTCAGACGGAACACTTTAATAGGGTGTTTGGTACCAGTCCTATCTTCACTTTCAGCAAAGATCTCTCGTTAAATCGTATAGATACGTCTTCGGTTATTGCAAATAACCGAAGTGGTCACGCCAAAGATTAGGCAAGCGATCGGTAGATACATGTATATACATCTTCGGTTAGTTGCAAATAACCGTATAATGCAAGTGGTCTCGCCAAAGATTAAGCAAGCCTAAGATGTTTAAAAAATTGCGACCAGGAATGTTGCCGTCAATTTTTTTCACCAATAAAAAAAACTCCTACTTCAACTGTACGATTGCTTGAGGCCTACATGGACAAGTTACATATGAACGTCTGTGTATTGCAGGCCGTTCAGTGAGTACTGCATGTGTGCTTTACTGCTTTACTGATAGATTCATTTTTGGCGAAACACGCACACCCTAAATCATAGGCCTACACAATCTTTACCTTATACTGTGATTATTATAACTACCAATGCCAAAATGCCACAGAATGTAACATATAACCTCTGCTGCAGTCAATTCAAAACATTTCAAAACGTTGCGCCAGGAATTCTCCAATTAATGCCAATATGATTCGGCTAAAGCACTTAATATGGTCAAAAAAATGCTCCAAGAATTCTTCCCCTGGAGAACGAGCAGGAAATCGCTGTATAAATACAAGGTTTTGTGACTGGGCGGTTAAAACCTCCGTCGATCGCAGTGACTCCTCCACGCTGGTATCAGATAGTCCTCTGCCGGACACAGTTGAATGCTTCTTGAAACGGAAAACCTCGCTATTTCCTTTGGAAAGAACAAAGTTTTGTTCGAGTAACGGAACAGTGAGCTGTTACGCCTCTACCGCAGCCTTTTCCCCTGGATATCCCGACACTGGTCTCACGTTCTGGGAGCTGATCTGTCTGAAGAATCAACCACGATGGCGTCGCTGGTAAGGTTATTTTGCAGCCGATTCGACTTAGTCCAGTCGAGGGCGGATCCAAGGGGGGGGGGCAAAGGGGGCCATGCCCCCCCCCCCCCCCCCCCCCCCCAAAAAAAAACGAAACCATTTTTTTTGTTTTTATGTGACATCGCAATAAAGGCAGGCAATGAGTACACCACCATCTTTTCCTCAAAGAAAACATTGGTTAAAGTGGTCAGAAGAAATTGCCTCAGATCGCACCACAGAGCATCTAGAATCCAATAAAAATTTCGGGGCCCTTGAGCGGGCCCCGAACCCCACGCCGTAATTTTTTTGACCCACTTTTTGGGGGGACCAAATTTTTTTTGCCCCCCCCAAAAAAAATTGTGTTCAGGATCCGCCCTTGAGTCCAGTAAGAATTGACATGAAAAGTACCCCAACAACCGATATTTTTACTCAAAAACCTTTATACGGTTGCCATGAACACACACAAAACTTATTGGTGTTTCCAAATGCAAACATTGTGTGCATGTGTGTCGGCAAATACACTTTAAAATGTCCCTGGTCATATTGACATATAGACATGGAATCCGGGTTCTATTTGCCCTTACCCTTTCCGGCCACAATGACAGTTTTCAGGGTAACAAAGTGACACTTTTTCTGGTCATTTTTACCCGGAAACCTTGGGGGAAATTTCAAAATTATTTTGACCCGCAAAAGTATCATTTTGACCCGGAAAAGGGCAAGGCCAATTAGAACCCGGATTCCAGGTCGCGTATTTTGTTTTTGCAGCATACATCGTCTTTGTAACCAATCACATCACGCACCCTAACATGAATATTTATCACGCTGTGTGGATGGAAGACACTGAGGTTCTCGTGTTTTTTTTCCCCCTTCAATTAAACTTATCCCAACCAACAAAGAAATATTTGATGAAAACGGGCATGGGCTCGAACCACAGATATTGCGTTTTATAGTTCACTGTACTATCCACTAGGCCACAGTCTGTGGCAGCTCGACTAAAGCCGTCATTTGAAATGCTTGAATGTACATGTCTGAGTGATAGCAATAGTGTGACGGCATTGTTATTTCCTTATGAATTAACATCGAACTAGCTGAATAATCATGATCCATTGACGATGCGTACTGCAAATAAAAACACCGCTTCCGGCGTGAGGCCAAACAAAAAAGTATCCGGTTTTTGGTATGCGCGCGCGTCGCCGTAGCCATGCGCGTCGGCAAAATGATTTTTTTTTTCAATGAAAGATGAGGTCTCAAAACCGCCAAACTCACTGGTTTGACTGGACTCCTGCTGCTGCACAATTTTAACGTGTTTTAATATGGGGTTATGATCGAGAATAAGCTTTATGTGGCCTCTCTGGACTCCCATATATTTGCACTAAGTTTAGTCGGGCATCATTTGCAGTCATCAGCCGACATTTGAAGCAAAAAAAAACAGGTAAAAAAAAAAGCAGCGTCGCCGCACCACTTTTTGGGCAAGCTCCATACCAGAAACCGGAGACTTTTTTTGTTTAGCCAGGGATTTTTTTTTTATTAAGAGTGTATGCCGGTGTAGCGTGAATATCCGACTCCATGAAATATGGACTCATTGGTAGTATTGCGCATGCCTAAGTACGATAATATACTATTTTTAGGATCATATATGGGACAGTGACCTGTCACGTGCGAGGGATTAACCAATAATAGGGAAATGGAGTCCGATTTCATATAACACCGTAACGAGTAGCGCCACCTTTTACCCACTGACCGGTAGCGTATAAGATCGTCCGCTTTGAGCAGTCATGGTGTCGCACCACGCTTTTTGATTTGGCGACGTTCGGGTGACGAAACAATTCCTGGCATATACCTTCCAGCACGGAGGGTCTGCACTCTGCAAATCACTGGAAAAGAGTTAGGCCAGATAGAACACGGTCAATCTGTCCAAGGACTTTTTAGAGCGTCTTGCCAAATTTACTGACGCACCGCATTCAAATCGGTCTGGCAATGCCCCTGTCCCAAGTTCTGTATACAGGCAATATCAGGGATATTTTGGACTACTGCATGCACTAGTCTTGTTTATGTTTCTCTAATCTCCTTTGTTTTTTATTATTATCAAATACCCTATAGGTGAAAAGAAGACCTACCGTTATGTTTCTTTTGATTCTGCTGCTGTGGCTCTCCAACAGTCATTGTGTCGTTCAGGAGGAACCAACAGGAACAACTTGCTGCGGTGCTTGCTTTCAAGGCCCAGCCGGAACACCAGGCGTTCCTGGAATCCCAGGAAATCCAGGTGGAATTGGGATCCAAGGACCTCTTGGCCCCAAAGGTGACCCTGGGTTTGGCCTCCCTGGACCCAAGGGAGAGACCGGCGACGAGGGACAGAAGGGAGATCGAGGCGAACCAGCGTTGCAGGGACCTCCAGGGAAGCAGGGACCTGCGGGTCGCAACGGAGACATGGGTGAGGGGCAGAAAGGTGACCAGGGGGAGCAAGGGGTCGAAGGACCGCAAGGTCCTTCTGGTGAAAAGGGGCAAAAGGGCCAGCCGGGAGATGCTACATTGATTACTCCCTCTGCCGTCGCATTCAGCGCTTACCGTACGACAAGTGTCACAGGTGGTGGCGATGTCATCATCTTTGACAATATTGAGTCCAATGTGGGCGATGGGTACGATTCGCAATCGGGCGTGTTTTCATGCTCGATTCCCGGTGTCTACTTCTTCACAACCAGCCTGCAGAGAATCGAATCATCAGTGCATCCTTACGTGCACCTGAAAAAGAACGGGGAGCGTATCTTTGGGATCTATGACTCTCATGGTTACCGTCATCAGTCCAGCAATTCGGCAGTTCTTGTTTTGGCCACAGGGGATAGAGTCTGGCTTGAGTTTGGCAGCGGTAACAGAGGTATTTACAGCGATAGCAACAAGTATTCTTTCTTCTCCGGCTTTCTAATCCATGAAACCTAACGCAAGTGTGGAAAGACTTCACTTGAGTATTCCTGTTTTTGATCTATACTGTTGCTTGCATTGCAGAGGAGAACATCATTTTCTCCCTATATGGACTGATATAACAGAAAATGCCTATCTTGCTCTTCAAAAATTTATACTACCAGAGACAGTACCGCCAGATAATATTCTGACTTTTAATCGCTAAAAAAATACATCACGGATAGAACATTAACACATTGATGTTTCTTGTGAATGTATACATATCAACGTATTTGTTATGGAAGCTAATTATAGTATATATCTTGTATATCGACCTTTTTTTATTTAGAGTTTTGGTTTGAACTAAGAGCCCTGAAGGTACCTGTATAGTTTTTAATAGCCTGTGTATAATACTTAAAGGTAGAGTGGACCATTTTGCAGCTATCCAAAAAGTAACCGATCAATTATCGTTGGAAAGCTCACTTGGTTTAAAGTTAGTAATGACACTAAACTCCCTGTGAGTTTTTCCTTGTGGCATGCTGTCATTTTGAAGAAAACATTAAAAGAAGGGTATTTCCAAAGATGTGTCAAGTGACACACATGCGCGCGCGGCTGTTATGGCTGTGTCCGAATTACTTGACTGCGGCTGGAAATTACACACGAGTTTATGGTAGTGGCTGCAGCCACTTGCCATAGACCCGTGTGTAATTTTAAGCCATGGCCAAGTAATTCGGACGTGGACTATTATCGGTTCAGTGTGTGACATCACGTAGTTACAATCGACTGAATGAGAATGCTGATTTCGGATTGTGTCACGAGAGGGCGCAATTCAAAATATGACTTGGCAATTTTGAACTGAAGACCAGATCCAAAATATTGTGGTTTTTCTCGAAATATACAGCATTCACAGAGCTAAAACTTCATCAGGTTAGTTGATAAGGAACCGGTTTTTAGATTTTGAGTACTTTTGTTGCTTCAAACGAAAAAGAAAGCACAAAATTAATGACAAATGAATCGGAAGATTTTGCCCTTCACCAACGTAGTAACACAGTATACTCAGTGTGTTACCTCTCCTGCTTTCTAGTGCAAACGTCTTACCACTCGACCACTGAGCTTGCGGGATCGGTTAGCTGGTTCGAAGGGCAAAACCTAATACTGATTTACATCACCCCGACGCAAATTAAATAAAATAATGACAAAATTGTGGTCCAAATATGCGGGCCTCTTTTGGTTGCAATAATGTTCTCCTTTTTTGAAAAGACATGTTTGATCAACACTCTTTGAAGCCTTAATTTAGAGAATATTTTGAACTCGTTGAACGGGTTTTGTATAAGGATGTACGTATATATTATGTTTACAAATAACTCTTAACATAGATCTTTGAACAGTTAGGACCACAAAGGCCAAAAAAGTCTCCGGTTTCTGGTATGGAGCTTGCCCAAAAAGTGGTGCGGTGACGCGTTTTTTTTTTTTTTTTTTTTTTTTTTTTTACCGTTTTTTCTTTAAATGTCGGCTGTTGACTGCAAATGGTGCCCGACTAATTTTAGTGCAAATATATGGGAGTCCAGAGGCCACATAAAGCTTATACTCGATTGTAACCCCATCTAAAAACACGTTAAAATTGTGCAGCAGCAGGATTCCAGTCAAACCAGTGTGTTTGGCGGTTTTGAGACATCATCTTTCATTGAAAAAAAACCTTTTTCATTTTGCCCACGCGCATGGCTACGGCAACGCGCGCGCATACCAGAAACCGGAGACTTTTTTTTGGCCTAATCGAAAGTGGATGACGATATCCAATCAGGTTTGCTTGAAAATGTTTGCTTTCCAACTTCAACTTGTCAAGAATTTCTAATGTTTTTCTTTATAATCTCGATTTTTGCTACTTAAAGGATAGCAAAATTCCAACCAATCATAAGTCTTTTAGGACGCGCGTGGCTTCTGTCCGGACGCGCGCACCGTATGCGCGCGCGCGCCCCGGATACTGGAACTTAATTTAAAAAAAAAAAATTAAAAATTGGGAGTCTATTTCTAATTCTGCCCGAGATCCTGTCAGTGTCATTGTTCTTTCATTATCTTATTATAATTTTGCTTATAAAAGTATTTCAAGATATTATTTGAGTGTATGAACTTAATGTTTGATCTGAACTTATTTTTTAGTTATTTCCTCTTACGATTTCCATATTAACTCACCTTTCTTTCACAAATAACCGCAACTAGGCAAAATCCGCATTGTGATTGGTTAACCTTTCAGCACTCTACTTATTTGCATAAAAACATTGAATAATTCAACAAAATCAAGGTAGAAAAGGCCTCGTGGCTTCGCTTCGTGCGCGCTGAATTACTCTTCGCTCCAGTCGCTCACAGCTTCGCAGCTTTAAGCCACGATGGTCTTGGCGAAAGGCTAGGTGGACATGAACAAATAATGAAAGGTTTGCGGTAACACCATGTGAATGGTATGTCTCTTGAGTTGTATGGTTCTGAGAAGAACCAGTTGTTTTAACTGTGTATTTTGGTTTTAACTTGGTTATAATCCTTTTGCCGAAAGAAGCAAACGAATGAACTCATCATTTTTGGTCACGTTTTTATCACAACAACTGTAGACCTATTAACATACTATTTTCCGCCAGTCAACATCCGCATTGTCAATGTAAAGTTATATAGGGCACCTTAAAAAAGATACAAGCAACGTAATTTTTTTGCATTGAACATAAAATTTGTTGTGTTTAGAGTGTTTATATCGCGCATATAATGTAAACAAAGGTTATTGCATGATCGCTTTAAAAACACATTACAAAAAAGCCTGCTGTTTGAAAGTTGTTTTTCAAATTATAGACACTTCGCTCAAATCGATTGAACTGTTCTATACTTTATGAGTATGTCCTCTTGTTGAAATAAAAATGTAAAACAATTTAAACTTCTGTTAAAGTGATACATTTATAAGTCATGAGCATGGCATGCTGCTAATTAGAAAATGTTTATAGTTCTAGATAAGTCACAACTAAAACGACCTTTTACCGTTTTGTTCAGCAAAGGAATTAGCTGATGTGTTTACAAGAAGAACCTTACACATGAACTTACTGTCGACACGCTAGAAAGTCTCAGTGAGATTATGCTGACCATGCCGACTCGAAGCCGCTATGATTTTGGTCAATTTGAAATAATTGAAGAAAAACACGCGAAACAGACCGCGCTCCTATAAGCTGCGAGTGTTTATTTCAAAATTAAAAACTAAAGCGGAGATGCTGAGGGCCAATGGTAATTTGTTACCAGGAATGGATCCGTTAAATGTTTTCGTCCGCGAATAAAAACAACTCAATTCAATTCTAGCCTGTCCTAACACCTCTGTGTTTACATGGACATAGCTAGGCCTGCATGGACCATTTACAATGGCATTTGTACTTTGATGGCCATTCCGCGGTTTCATTATTTTGTGTTATTTTACTACTGTACTGATGGATTCAGTATTTGATCGAATCATGCACGCGCGCCCTAAATCATACTCATGTTTCTCTCTAACGACTTCTGATTAGAACCACCGATGGCAATATTTCATAGTGTGTAATAAACCTCAGCTGTATTGACTTTCTAAATACCAAAACGTTGCACTAGCGATTCTCGACTTAATAATGATTCGGTTATGGATTATGGTAAAAGAATGCACGCGAAACATATCGCGCTCCTGTGACGTTTTCATTAGACCATTAAAGGAACATGGGAACATCTGCCTTTTGTGCATTTCTAATTTTTCTTTGAAACAACAAAATTGCCAAACATCTTAGGAACGGTGCATATACAGGGAAAACGTGTGCAGTTTTTGGTGTCTTAACTGGATTTCGATGCCAACTCACGTGGAAATCTGTACCCTCGGACACAGATTTCTAAGAAAACCGTCAATGATTGTTTTCTTCCGAATGACACCATTTAAGACGGAATACTTTAATAGGGTGTTTGGTACCAGTCCTATCTTCACTTTCAGCAAAGATCTCTCGTTGAATCGGTAGATACATGTATATACATGTACATCTTCGGTTAATTGCAAATAACCGTATAATGCGAGTGGTCTTGCCAAAGATTAAGCAAGCCTGTAAAGATGTTTAAAAATTTGCGACCAGGAATGTTGCCGTCAATTTTTTTCACCAATAAAAAAATCCTACTTCAACTATACGATTGCTTTAGGCCTACATGGACAAGTTACATATGAACGTCTGTGTATTGCAGGCCGTTCAGTGATTTACTGCTTTACTGATAGATTCATTTTGGGCGAAACACGCACACCCTAAATCATACACAATTTTTGCTTCCTGTTTACAACTATACCGACGACAAAATGACACAACTTGTAATACTCTGTTGCATTGAATTATCGTGCCAAAACGTTGCGCCAGGAATTCTGGAATTAATGCCAATATGATTCGAAAAATGGACTAGATATAGTCAAAATATGTTCCAAGAATTCGTCCACCGAAGAGCTAGCAGGAAGCCGCTGTATAAATACAAGGTTTTATGATTGGGCGGGTAAAACAGCTTCGAATGCACTGACTCTACGATGGTATTAGACAGTCCTCTGCCGGACACAGTTGAATACGGAAAATATCGCTACGGAAAGAACCATGGTTTCTTCGAGTAACGGAACACCGAGCTGTTACGCCTCTACCGCAGCCTTTTCCCCTGGATATCCCGACACTGGTCTCAAGTTCTGGGAGCTGATCTGTCTGAAGAATCAACAACGATGGCGTCTCTGGTAATTTTTGTTTTTACAAAATATTTGTTTACGAAGACTAATTAAAAAACACAAATTGGTGCTAAAACCCGAGTAATATGTGTTTAAAATTACACTTTTAGTAAAATCTGCACCAGGTCCTATTCTACTGAGAAGAATCAAACCTTTTCTATGTGAAAAAAAAAATGTTTCCCCGGAACAACCCAGGGAAACCCAATTTTTTTCCAGATGAAAAAGGTAGCCATATTTTCATTTTAAAAAGTGGGGCAAGTACTATCGCACAGTAGGTGACACTATTCGAGTGTCCCCCGCAGCGTAAAGTATTACTACATGTACCATAATAGTATTCGCGCTTGCGAGGTGCTGGCACTTTCGTTTAAAAATTATTGGTAAAATACCACTGGATGGAGTTGGCCCCGCCCTCTACAGAGTGTCTCTAAAAAAATACCCATTTATAAATGTAAGTTATTGGAAATGTACCTAATGAATATTTCAGAAAGCGGCAACTACTATGAAACAGACCAGTTATATCCAATGATATTACAGGCGCGTAGCAATGTCATTATGATTGGGACAGACATAAAAAGGGGCACATAACCCCCTTTTTACTCCCTCTCCTGTCACGGATGCTACGCCACTACTATGTCATTGTCATGGATAACTGAGCAAACACGGCTTTTGTGAAAGAGGTCAAGATCAGCACTGTGACAAGTTAGTAGCAATAGAAAGTAGGTGATAGGGACAATTATAAGGTGCTTCATTGAAGGATACGACCCGATCACCTGCTTGAAGTGGTAAAAAAGTTTCTTCCTCACTGTTTTGAAATTGTGTTAATACAATTCTGTCTTTCCTTCCATCTTTCTGTCTTTCCTTCTTTTTTTCTGGACAATAATTCTCCACGGGTATTCTTCTAAACGGTTTATCTATGAACTTGTAACTTTGAACCAACATCAACCCTGATTCAAAGGTGTGCATATTACTTCTCCGTCATGAAATTTGCAAGTAATTTTTGTTGAAAAATTGACAGAAAATTTGATCAAATATGTTTATACTTTATAATCGGATAGACCATTATTTGATAATCGTTTATTGTCGCGTACGTGAAATCGCTTGACATTTACTTGCGAAGCTACCGGAAGGTCAAAGTTATTGTTCATTTAAAATATGACAGAAGCCTCAAAATCAAAACCAGCCTAATTCCTTCAAAACGATTCATGCATGGATGATGATAAAATCTTGTAGAAACTTGAACCCCTGTCCAAAGATATGTAAAATGTTGTGACGTAATCATGACGTCACACATTGCCTCGGGCAATATTTTGGATTCCCTGGCACAAAGCCCACTGTTTGACCTTTTGACTTCCGATGTTTACGGAGGTGCAATGAAAATGTAAGCATTTTAGTACACACAAACACATTATGGAAGTGCTTAGTGAGGAATGTCAACACAACTTTGTAAATGAATTTTCTATAAACACAGCCAATTACTTACGTAGTTTCGTTTACGTTTCGACTAGTTTCACTAGATCAAATTCATCATTTTGATCCGTGTCAAGTGACTTATTTTCATAGCACAAGTAATGATATCCGGTACAATGTTGACCTTCGGCTTTCAAATTCTGTGACGTCATCAAACTGCAAATTAGGTGTTATTTATACATAAACACACTAAAACATCCATTATAATTTCCATAAATGTATTTTCAGAATTTACTTTCACTTCTTGATGAACTAAGTCTATATTTACTTTGCACATTGTAACTGATGACATCATTAAACATGAATTAAGGTGATGTTTCCTACGTACGTGTGAATAAAAATGTGTACTGAGATGTATCGATCCCAAAAGATGCTTTTCATATATTATTTAAAGAAATTGTTCCACTGGAAAAGCTGAATTTCGTGATCCTTTTTCTGTTGTGACCAAACATAAATTCACAACTTTAATAAGTCGAGAATGGCAGAGGTATTCACAGCAGTTCCAACCAGGATTCTTTCTTCACTGGTTTTCTAATCCACTCAATGTAACGCCGCAATGGACCTTTATGCACACATGCGCATATAATGAACCTGGCGGCAAGAAGCGCAAGCTGTCCATTGAAAATGTACAGAGGTCCAGATATTCGGGGCATTTTCTTTTAATTTCTCCGGGATTTGTCGCTTTTTGTATTGAGAAAAGCCCCTAAAATTGTCATAGGCATCACTTTTAGGCGTCACTGAAGCCCGTGCCGGTGAAACCCGGCGCATTTGATCTGCTTTCAGATACTTTTTCATTTTTCATTTGGTTATAATCGCTTAAAATGTAATAACTTGCAGCTGTAAACATTCACCATTATGGGGAAAAATATGGTGTTTGGCAAATATAACTTTAGTCTGATAACTCGAATCTTTGTTTACCGGAAGTATCAAATGATTTAACTTTATAACGTTTGCGGCACGTTTCACTCAATTACTTATAAAACAATGTAGGCCTGTTGATATATTTTCCGCCCTACCGAGATCCGCCTTGTCAAACTAAAAGTAGTCTTGAACACAACAAAATGATAACGCCAAATAACATTTTTGCACTGAATATTAACTTGTGCTTTTGGATTGCAGTATCGCATTATCTAATGTACATAAACATGATGTATTGCATGGTTGCTTATAAAAAAAAACTTATAAAGGCATGCTGTTGAAAGACAATGGTTCTTAATTACAGACACCTCATTCAATTTGATTGAAATGTTCCGCTTTAATTAATGTGTCCTCTTGTAAATACAAATTTAACGATAGTTTTCTGCTAAAATTCAAGTGATAAAATTAAAGGGAATATACATCATTTGCTTTTGCTGTAATTTTCAGAAATTGATGGAATTGGGGGGTTGGAAATATATAGCAAATATAGTTACACTGACTTTTTTGAGGTTTTGGGTTCGAAAATGCTATAAAAACCAAGAAAAACAATCATTTTCCTGTAGTCTGGTTCCCTGACTCCATATAAGAAGAAACAGAGCAGTTTACATACATTGGGGAATTGTAAGGTCAGGAAACCAGTCTAGCTGGCTCGTACCCGTTCATAGGTTTTTAATCGATTGCAAACAAGTGCGATGGTCAATTGGGGCCAGTATTTGAAAAAAAACCAGTTTTTTCCAACGCTGATCGGCCGATCAGCGTTGGAAATTGATACAAAAATACCACTTTTCCTGAAAATGACAGTATACCAGGTGCCATGATTTTACAGGATGCTTTACACTGTCATTCACTAACTGTCCAGCAAGGTATTTCAAAATGATTTGGTAGTTTTATTTTTGATGTTTGCAAATGTTGTATTTTCCCTTTAAGTATCACCATACAAGGAATATTGATAATCAGACGACAGTTCTAACACTGTAAATATTACTTATAAATTGTTTAACCTCTTTGGCCATGTGTTTACAAGAACGTAGTCGTGCTTTACACATGGATCATTCTATACATTTTGGGTCTACTTTTTTCTTTCTCTATTACATGCGACATCTATGACTTCTAAATGTAGTGATTCTCCAAGAGTGATTGTGAATAGCAAACAACCAACCAAACAAATTAAAAAAAAAAATGATGTCATTCTTAATGATACTTGAATAGCAAAGTACTAAGGTGACAGGGACAGGAAAAATGTCACACTTTGCACCCTAAATTTATAGAGTGAACCACAACTTATCTTCTGCTTACGGAAACACTCTCAGTTGCTTTCGTCAGAGTGGTCGAGTTCAAAGCTGTCATGATTTTTTGTCATTTTGTGTTAATTATGGGACTACCAATCCTGGTATTTTATGTGGGACTACCATCATGGATTGATAAGTCAGACCCAGAGTGAGCCTGTCTCATTTTATTGTGCATCTTCCTATGCGTTTAATGTTTTGATGTCTTGATTTTAATTGTGGGATTACCATTATTTATTTTACATTAATTTTCAATACGGGACAAACTTCATGGATTGATAGTCAGGCCCAGAGTTAGCCTGTTCAGGGGCGGATCCAGGAATTTTTGTTCATCAGCAAAACATTCTTACTGGAATGTAGACAGGGTTTTTTTTTTCTCCGGACACTTCCCCCCCCCCCCCCCCCGATAAATAATAAAAGGTTGGGGGGGGGGGTTAAACCCCCCAGGATCCGCGCCTGCCTGTTTCATCTTGTGGGTTTGAGGTTTTTTTTTAATTTAACGTTTTGACGACTTTATTCTTATGCAATTTTTTTTTTATTTTTACATTTTTATTGTAAATAATAATCAATGTATCCATCCGTCTATGGCGCTTGCGCAGTTGGATGTTGTGTGAAATAAATAAATAAAAAAACAATTTAAGAACCACACGCAAGCCTGACGATACGCAATGCTCTGAATTAGACAAGCGATATTCTGATTTATGTAAGTGTTTATGCCAAAATCAAACGAACCTGAGACGATGAGGTTAGCTAACAATTTATGACCAGGAATGTAGCCTTTAATGTTTTTCGTCAAAAAGGGCCGAATTCTAGCTGATCCAAACACAGCTTGCTTGCCCAATTCCAAGCATACATTATGATCATTTACATAGGCGTTTGTATATGGGACCATTCCATGATTTCAGTTGTGCTATATTTTTGTTTTACTTATGGATTCAGTAATTGATTGGAACATTGCATGAACGCACTAAATCATACACATGTTTCTCTCTAACGACCTCTGATTAGAACTACCGACGCCAAAATGGCACGCCAAAAATAACCTCCACTGCATTAAATTTTAATTTCAACACGCTCTAGAATTCCCCCTTTTTGGTCTATACAACTTTTAATTAGCGGTTTTGATTTAGAAAGCAAATTGTGTGGGTAAATAAAAGACTCAAACTTCGCAATTGAATTTGTTTCTTTATTTTCTGCGTAGCTGACAAAAAAGTGACAAAACCTGTTTATTTTCTGTCACCTCTGCCTGCTAAAATGACTGAAGTTACTGATAATTAATTTAATGTGTATCTGTAGGCCTACACCACAATAACTACAAACTCGTATGTTTGAAAACGCATCATCGTATGCTATCGTAAGAAACTGAATGCTCATTTCAAAGTTTGCTTTCAAGTCGGCGTTTTCTAGCCCAATACTCAAAACGAGCCGAATTAAAGTAAACAGCTTCTACCTGCATGCATGGATCGTGTTTCAACAAAACATTATACTGGTAAACAAATAACACATTCCGCGGCGTCAAACAAACAACAAATTCTCTTCATAACACCTCGCCGATGCATAAATGTCACGGACGTGCTTCAATTTTATACTTTTTGTCCAGACAACCAAAAAATGTATGTTTGTTCGAAATTCGGGTACGGTCATCGATCGACAGGCGAGGATTAATTAGTTTCGCAATTAGTGTACTTATGTTTAATTACTTTAGTAAAACAATTGTTTACTTGGGTAGCAGAAAGGTATAAAAGCCACTCAAAATCGCAGTGCCACACTAGATTGGGACTTCGTATTTTAGGCACGATCTAATTTGCGATGCTAACCATGAAGTTGTGCGTTCTTCTTGGAGCGGTTCTGGCGGTCTGCCACTTGGTGGCTGGCCGTAGCAAAGACTACAGAATGGCGAAGGTAATTTTTGATACTTTTTTGGTTTAGAGTAGGCTATAGATTGACTTGAAGATACCTATTGTGGCTTTTTACTGGCTTGTGTATGATACTAAATATGACGGTAATTATCATGCGAGCTCCAGTGGCGTAGCCAGGATTCTCATCCGGGGGGGGGGGGGGGGGGGCGGGGGCGAGTGGGGGAGCTGAATGTTACAATGGAGGGGCGCCCAATTTCCTCCGTGCTGAAAGGTAGACAGGTTTTTTTCACCAGACACCCGCCCTCCGTAAAATAAAATAGGTGGGGGGGTGGACACTATGGCGCTGTTCAAAACCGATATCATGGTAAATGTCAGACAATAGTTAGCGCTATTATTTCCGCGGCACGTTCAAATAAACAGCCACTCGCGGAAAACATGGTTTTGATCGGGAGAGGGGGGGGTAGCGGATTTTTAGGGGGGGTAGGGGTGTGCCCCCCGGGTCCCTGGCAGCTACGCAGCTGGCGAGCTCCTTCATAATTGTTTTCGGTTGCAATAATGGGCAAGTTCGCGCAAGAACTATTGTTGACCAATGGTTAACCACACTTCGACTAAAGTTAGCCCGAACTCTGTCTAGTCGACGGTGGTTGACTACGGTAGTCGACTATTTAGAACCAGCCTACCGCGTCTGGTCGCGCAACAATTAAGCTGGTTATCAATAGCAATTTCCATAGCATAGTGCAGAGGGGACCAACTATCACCAAAAAGGGCGGAAAACGAAACTGTGAGCGCTAAATTTCATTTTCATTGCACAGTTTTTCCATGTTAGTTTACGATTATGACTTTTGTCACCATATTGTACAATAGTATTGGCGATTATGTAAGATGTCCTTAACTATACACATTCAAATAATTTGTGTAAATGAAGAGAAACAAGAGTTGAATAATTGTGCGACGGCAATTTTCTCGACGGTCGTTGACATGACAAGCAGTAGTTCCACTAGAGTCGTTCGCACTTTAACTTCAGTGCGCATGTGCTAGGTACGTCACGAACCAACCACTAGTTAACCATTGGTCCTTGCTTGAACTTGCCAAATGTTGATTGACTTCTTTGAAATTGTTTTTTATTAACACTCTTTGAAGCCGTTATTTAGATATGTTTTCAAATCGGTGCTTTTGAACAGTTAGGATCACAACTCGAAAGTGAACGATGGTATCATATCAGCTTTGCTTGAAAAGTCTTCATTCGTAAGCCTAATGTTTCGTATCCATTCAACAAATATTTTCCTGTCAAACAGTCGATTTCAAATAAAGAGTTTCCTTCAATCTTCTGCCATAGCTCAATGCGATGAATATTTTATCCACTCGCGAGCATCAAATGTGATAAATTGTAGATATGCATGCAGCACTGAAACATACCTATCTATAATTAGCCATTTTTATACGCGATCTTTAACATCATGTTTTTATTTTCTTGTTTTCTTTCAGGGAAAAGTTCTCCAAGAGCTCCACGGGACCGGGTCCGTTCGGCCCGAGCCGGCGGAGGAGATCGACGACACGGTGGGTGCGTTCCAGTCGGACATGCTACTGACTCCCAAACAGATGCAGGAAGTAATGGAGCTGATCGAAGAGGGCAAGTCTGGAGTCGACAAGCGGAAAGCCGTCGCCTACCTGAGCTACCGATGGCCACAGAACATGGTGCCTTATGAGTTTGATTCTTCCTCAGGTAGGCTACACAAAGACTCAGGGGTCGGATTTGACCCGGACCTGACAATTATTTTCATGGTCAAAATCGACACTTTCCGGGTCAAGATGACACTTTTGCCAAGGTTTCCGGGTCAGAATGACCCGGAAAATGTGACAAAGAGGTGTCATTTTGACCTGGGAAATTGTCAATTTTGGCCCTAACTTCGGGAAAATAGAACACTAGCCTTGACGAAGCCTGTCAAGCCAAGCTTTTTCCTTGAACAAACGGTCCGGCAGCCGTTTTCACGGCACGTTGTCATGGCACACGTACGCCGCTCCCAGGCCCAGCTGGCAAGCTCCGCATTGCCTGTGCGATACGCCCCAGACACAAATCCGCACTGCACACGGACATACAGTATAATACATGTATACAGTAACCATGCCGTGGGAGTCACACGGAAGACCGCCTCGACTGCGGCCGCGTAATGGTTACTGCATGGGATGTACTTAGTACGTACGTACGTAAGGGCCCTGTCACACTTCTGCGTATCCTAATTCCTTATGAGTTGCGCATTGACATTTTTTTCATACGCAGTCGTACGCACAATACGCACCTCATATGCATCTCTATCGTTTTGTGTAGGTTTTATGTACGCAGATATACGCATGGTACGGCCCAGTACGCAGGATAGTTTTGGGCATGCACAAAACTACGCTGCGTGCGCTGTTGCGCAGGTCATAAGTTATAGATACGCAGCGCATCGGTCCCGCATCGGTTGAGTGCGTTACGAGTGCGCTATGTGTTTGTGACGCACCCCGTCAGCATATGAGCCGCCTGTATACATAGCGTACTTGCAGCGCAGATGCAACGCACGCTGAACGGCGAGCGGCGGAAATGCGGCGGGAATACGCTCAGAAATGCGTCAAGCATGCGGACGGCATAAGTCGAGTGCGTCCGGAATACGCTCGGCATGCGCACTGCATACTGACCTATTCGAAGCCCGAACAATAATGTTGCGCACTGCATACGCAACTCATACGCATCTCATACGCAATGGATGCGCTGAATTCGTTACTTGTACGCTAGATGTGCGTCGCACATAAGTCAAAGTGATCAAAACATTTCGACGTTAATTGAGCGTACGGCTGCGTATTGAAATGTTTGATAAGGAACTCATAAGGAATTAAGAAACGCAAAGGTGTGACAGGGGCTTAAGTACTGTATACGTACGTACTGGCAAAGTGCGCGGCGTACGTGTGCCGTGACAAGTAGGGTAAAACGGCTGCCGGACCGTTTGTTCAGGGAAAAAGATTGGCTTGACAGCCTTGGTCAAGGCTAATAGAACACGGATTCTGGGTCAAACTGACATGGGACTTTTTAGGATCATTTAGGATCATTTGCATTTATCCCAAAAGTAACCTACCGAGTTATCATAAAAATAAACTTACTCGCATTAAAGATCGTACTGGTACTAAACACCCCGTGATTTTTTCCCGTCTGGCTTGCTGTTATTTAAAAGAAATTAACAAATAGGTGATTTCCAACGATTGGTCAACTAACCGATTTTTTTTTTAAATAAAGAGTGCTATTAACGAAAGCGTGTTTCGTATGCATAAGCTTGTGCATGGTTTTCTCAAAAATTGTAATATCCACTGAGCTGAAACTTGTTGGTTTTTGAACCTTCTCCTTTGGTTTTGAGTAGAGTTATTATTGAAGACGAATAAAATGCATGAAAAGTAAACGATCATCTATGCCTTTAAAGCTATAGTCCATTATTTGCAGCCATCCGAAAAAGTAACTGGCGTATTATTGTTGAAAAACATACTTGGTTGAAAGATAGTAAGTGGACTAAACTCCCTGTGAAATTAATCTTTCTGGCAAGCTATCATTTTGAAGTTATCAACGAAAGAAGGCCTTTCCAACGGTGAGTCTTAAGACGCACCGTAGGAAAATTTAAATTAGTAGTTCGTTTTGTTATTCGGCGCAGCGCGCGCAAGCATTGGCACGACGCACAGGCACGCGCGGTTACAATAATTCGTCGGATCAGTGCGCGACATCGCGTATAGCTGCAATTCAAAACAATTCAAAACTTTTGATTCAGCAATTTTTGATTTGAAATTGAGATCCTAGAATGCTGTTTTTCTCGGAATATACAGCTGAAGCTGAGCTGAAACTTCATCAGGTTAGTTGTTCAATATCCTTCATTAGATTTTGAACACTTTTGTTGCTTCAAACGAACAAAATGCACAAATACAAAATAATGATGGACTATATCTTTAAATGAGTTGGAAGTCGCCCGAGTTACTTTCACATGTTCAACCCGCTATTATTTAGTTTGGAAAGGTAAACACGACGTTTGAAAACAGAACCACCACAGAAACATGTCCTTTTACTTTGCAGGCCGTTAAAAATGTTCATGTTTACCACGTGCTCTCCGTATTCATAAGGATGTTAAACTGAGCATCAATAAAACACAGTTTTCAATACATCCCAGTCCGTCGGTTCGTTTTTGTTTTGTTCGTTTTTTCTGTCCTGTTCCGTTCTCTGTCTTTCGTGTACGATCAGATAATTGTTATTCTTGCATTGTATCGAATATCTTTCATATATTGATCTTTTGTATAATTACCTGAATGAACACTTTGCAATATGGAAATAATATGTTGAGATGAATTGAATTGACCGAAAGTTGATGTTTTTGCTAATAGTGAAAAAAAAGCTTTAAAATCCTACACACTTATATATATATATATATATATTATTTAAAAGACAAGGGGGTCCAACACCAAGTGCTGTTTGGGCCTTTTTATGTCTATAGCAGACCCCTTTTATCCACAAAGCAACATTAAAACATCAAGGGGTCCTTGGGTCTTTTTACAGAAACAACTTTGAGCTAAAAGAAGTAGTCTATAATTATGAATTGTGACTATACGCTTTTCCCTATATTTGTCCCAACACACTCAAACACTTTCTTCGTCTGAAAGTTTCCCCTTCTTTATCCCACGAATCCTTTCAGAGGCCGACCGAGACGCCATCATGGCAGGCATGAGTCTGTGGAGCGAAGAGTCTTGTGTTCAATTTGTCCCGTACTCGGCACAGGTTGCCTCAAGTCTGGGCCATGAGAATCGTATCCAGTTCTACAAAGGATCAGGGTCAGTAGTTACTTGATTTGCGGTGTCTTTTATAATATGTATAGCGACTTAGTTGAACATATTGCACAAACTGTGGTACAAATATTCTCTGTATGGCAAGGTGGAATCATTTGCAATCCCTACAACCCGAAAAATTACCTACTGTGATGTAATGACAGAAAGCTTTCTAAAAGTGAAGATAGGTCTGGTAATGATGTCATTGTGAAAAAAAAATGCCAAAATGTTGCAAAGTCATACTAGTTGTTTAAGAACAGGATTTTTTTTATCGAAATGATAATTGGAATGTCTGAAAGAATCTTTGACAATAAAAATTCGACTTTATTTTTCAGTCTCTACATTAGTAATGCTTTGAATTCAACTTCCGCTAAATTGGATTAACAATTTCAACAGGCAATATATTTCGATTGTATCTCGGGCAGTGTTGTAGTCGAGTCACCAACGTCAAGTCCGAGTCTCAGCTCACTCTTTGGTACCGGACATTTTTCTTGGCATGACACCAGGTCCTGGCGCTTGTCGTGCCGGCGCTAGGCGTGCGTGCGCGGCCCCTGGATACGATTTTCCGCGGCGCCTTGTTTTATCTATGGAGTAAAAAAGAATGCTATATACGTTCGTTGCACAAATACGGAACGTTGCGATTTTCTTTTGATGAAAATACGTGACTCAAGGCACGAGTCACCAAGCTCAAGTCCGGGTCATCATGGTCGAGTCCGACACGGAGTCCCAGTCATTTTCCAATTTGACTCGAGTCGAGTCCGAGTCACGAAAATTGTGACTCGAGTCCGACTTGAGTCCGAGTCCTGGACTTCGAGTCTTTACCTACAACACTGACTTCGGGCAAGGATTAAACTTATTCCTGGTAACTTTGAGTGAGTATAGACTAATATGGAAACACTCCTCATGAAGAGACATGATTGAAGATAGATTCAGGGCAACATATTTGTAACGATGAATGCGTAAAAAATCAGGTGTACAACTAATCTCTAAGAGAGAGAAATGACAGAAAGCGGGAACGCCATTGCTGCCGCGCGTTTGGCGCCCATCATTAAACTTTGCTCTACAACTTTTTTCCGCGTCATCAAATTGATCGATGGATAAAGTACTAACAAGCAAACTGGCCCATACAAACATAACTGATCCAATTATTGATTTCTCAATCACAATTTGTCTTTTACCAGCTGTTCATCTTATGTGGGCATGATCGGAGCAGGTGCACAGCAGGTTTCAATTGGAAACGGATGCACAGGAGTGAGTACAATATTCTATTTGTACAGCATCACAGGCACGGCGTCGCTGTACAATCACGATGGCCCCCAGTAATGGCGGAAGCATTGTACCAACTGTTCCATGATGATTACTATGAATAATAACCTTGCCAAATGCTTCAGTCATTACTAGCTATACAACTGTCATTACTAGGTGTACAGATTGCAGTAATCGGTTCATTTACATAATTATGCTATTCATTTTAATATTTGGGTACGGTTTTACTTTTACCAATTAAGAACACAACTTGTAAAGAATTATTTTTCTCTACATTTTATTCATAGACCTCATCCGTAGCACCGATGCTAGAGGGCAATGCCTTTGTTTTGCTGGTATATGAATGAGTGAACCTCTAGTGCATTCATTGATAAAGATTTAAAATAACAAAAGATGCACGTTAAGATGGCCACAACGCATAATGTCTATTGAAGATATAAGTCGCTATTAATTTCCTGAAATTAAATTGGAATCTATAATTGAAAGCCTCACGATCAGCGTTGTTTCCACAACGAGTTCTTCTACCGTTCTCAAAAACTAGAGCAAACAAGTCAGAATTTTGACAATTTGGTTTTAAGAATACAACAAAGTGGCTGGCATGGCTTTCATTGAAAACGTCTATTTTTTCAAACTCCGCAGGCAGGTACTATTGCCCACGAGATCGGGCATGCGCTCGGCTGGCATCACGAGCAATCCCGGCCGGACAGAGACGAGGCGGTCACTATCAACTATGACAACGTGCAGCCTGGCAGGGAGATCAACTTCGCCAAGTATTCCACTGCGCAGATCAGCACCCATGACGTGCCCTATGACATCAGCTCCATCATGCATTACGGCAGTGGGGTGAGTTATCATGCCCTGATGGGGTCAATTTCATGGAGCTGAATTTGTACAGAAAGTATCTTTAGCTTGAATGATTTTGTTAAATATAGGCCTACAGGTAAACCAGCCACCTTGTTTTGCATTTATGGTGACAGGTTCCCTAAATTAATTTGAGTATTAGGATCATTTGCATTTATCCCAAAAGTACCGAATTATTATCGTAAAGCTTACATGAATTAAGGTTGGTACTAAACACCCCATGAATTTTTCCGTCTGGCTTGCTGTCGTTTAGAGGAATTCTGAAATGTAGGTGATTTCCAACTATCAGTTGAAAATAAAGAGAGCTAAAGACTAATAGCGTTTCTTGATCGGAAATTTTGCATGATTTTTTCACTGTTTTCTCGACATTTCAATATGCACTGAGCTGAAACTTCGACAGGTTAGGTTTTGAACTTTCTTCTTTGGAAAGTGAGTTGTGTTATTGCTGGAAACGAACAAAATACATAGAACGCAATTGATCCTATGTCTTTAAGCATTAGTTTCTGCTTAGTGGCTCAAAACTGAGCCAAGATGCATCACTGCGCTAAATGTATAGCATACAACTGTCACAACAGCCTAAGGTGATGTTTCAATAATCAAGAAGTCGGCTTTTGTTCGCAATGGAATAGTATTTCGCAGGGACTTAATATATAAGTGATTACTTGAAATTGGAGGTTGATTTAATGCCTGGTTTCTACAAACAGTACATGTAGTTTTGTGTAGAAATAAACGGGGGAACTCAGCACTAGCCATTACAAAAGTTCTTCTTTTCGAACATTAGTGTTTGACGATGGTACTGGCGAAGGTCAACTTTTCTCTTTTTTTCATTTGTTACTTATGCATATATCGCGTCACCATAGTTTTTTGGGGGTATTGTCTATCATATTGGTCCTTGTTACTCTAAAAACAATTGTCGTTTAACTCCTCAGTATTTCAGCGCTAATGGGGAGCCTACTATCGTGGCTCTTGATCCTGTCGACCAATTCCTGATGGGAAACAGGGCCGACTTCAGTTTCTATGACATGAAACTGGCTAACATCATGTTTGGCTGTAGTGGTGAGTGTTTATACTGGTAATGATATGGATAATGTTCAATTGATAAAAATATGACATCAGACACAAGGACTGTTGAGCCACAATTTCAACTAACATGGTGGGCCTGCTTTGGGTGGATCCGGCAATCAGACTAGATGGGGCTAGACATTTAATCAGTATCCAGACACTTTTCCCGGTCACGGACAAAAAGAGATTTAAAAAAAAAATGGGAAGTTGGAACCATGGTACTGTAGCGCTCCGTACATAATGCGGAAGAGACTGAACAACTGACTTTAGGTGACGCCGTTTGCCAATGCGGGTATGGGGTAAAACGGGCCGAAGAGGAGTTTTTTTTAATTATTTTTGTATATTTATAATCTTTCAGCCATTGTCGATCCACTGCAGGATAAAGGCCTCAGCATATAGATCTCCAAATGTCTCTATTTTGTGCTTGATGGTACCAATTGACTTTCCTCGTATTATTGCAGCTCGTCTCCCCATCTTTTTTTTCTCTGGCGCCCTCTATTTCGTTTGTTCTCATACGGTGTCCAGTGATTGATTGTTGAACTCCAATGGTTATGTTTTTTTCTGTCCTTGTGGGTGATCTTTATCACACTTCTTTTCCATATTGTGTTCAGCTGCTGCTAGTTTTCTTTCCATTTTTTGAAGTAAGTGTCCAGGTTAAAGCTCCGTATGAAATAGCCGGGAGGTATTTTCTTTTCAGGCAAATTGGGAGGTTGCCTTTCATGATGGTGCTGTATCTTCCATAGGCTTGCCATCCAGCTTTGATTCTTCTTCGTATTTCGTTGTTTAAGAGATTCTTGATGAGGGGGTGGGGAGAGGCTAGGTACTGGCAGGGAAAGGCTTACACACTCGGCTTTCCTTTTCACCTTGCGATTAGCCAGCGGCAGCGGTTGATAGCAAAGATTATTGTAAGCACTATGCTAAAGCTACCTCTGCCTACTACTGCGCTAGTGGCAAGCTCTCCAAATGAATTGTGATAGTGGCACCAAACCCTGTTGCTTGTGACTTGACTTGTTATTGACTGGGATCTTGTCAAATGACTTGTGCTATGCCTGTATTTTACGCGATTAAAATCTGCCTGCAGGTTAAATCAGAATAATATTCATTTTAATGTTTATGTTCATTTTTGTCATCGACAGATCATTGTAACACCAATCTGCAATGCCAAAATGAGGGATACATCGGAAAGGACTGCACTTGTGTCTGCAAGCCTGGTTACAGCGGAACCCACTGTGAATCGTTCAATCCGGATAGCTTGGGTTAGTTACCTTTCACTTTGTGACCAGCTTATTGCAAATGAACATGTAAAAAAGTAAATTTCGGTTAATTGAAACGTTTAATCACCTTTTGGTACTAATGCCTTTTGTTGAGAGCTGTCACGTTTTCAAAACATGTGTCTTAACGTCGAATGGTTTACATGGTGAAGGTTTTCGGATATAGAAATAAGAAAAATGCTAACTGTTATGAAACAATGTTCAATGCGTATAAGATATAAAGGCATAATTGTGTTTTAGTATAGTTTATCAAGAATTCCGACCGGAGAAAAATGTCATTGTGCATCAGACTATCCCTAAAACCCTCCTTTGAGCAAAGTAACAATAGTTTTGCACACGTACAAAATCGGTTTGTATCTGGGATGGGCAAGCTAAGTTGTATTTCATGTACATTTGTTGTATTTATGAAGACACAGTGGGAAAACGATTAAAACTTAAAGCACATCAGTCAGCAACATTATACATGTACACGATGTATATCTTTAGAACATATATCTTCGCTTTGGGAAAACGTCGTGTAAAAAGTCCCGTTTTTCAACTATTTTATATATTGGTTTTTATTCCAGGATGCATCCGCAAGATGACTGCTTTAACTGGTACCCTGGAATCATCCGGATATCCGGCACAATATCAAAATAATGCGGTCTGCGCTTGGCAAATCATGGTACCTTAAACGATCGATTATTGCAAATACTTAATACATGTCCCTCGACAGCGAATTGTTTGAAGTAAACCGACTGTTTTGGGGTAACAGTATGTTATTAGACGGAACAGTGCAAAAGACACTTTGTACAATTCTATCAATGTTCAAAATACGATTTTTGGGCAGTATTTCGGAAGGTCATTCGACCACTTTTAAACGCGCTTTAAGAAACAATTTTTTGATTATAGTAATGAAATAAGATACTATATTTTTATTCGTTATACTCTCATGGGATCTCGTCACAAAACTAACTGCCACTCAACTACAAACAAGAACTGAAGAAGCTAGTTAAAGAGAGAAAAGGGATCTATTGATATTCAAACTCTTTCAAACCAAGAGTTAGTTTGCAACCTTTCTCGAAAAAAAGGAACACATATTTGAGGCACATGATTTGGATGTTTCGTTCTCTCTGTTAGGGTGGGGCAGGTTCCACCATCTCGCTATCTTTTGAAGCATTTAGTTTGGAGACTGATGCGACCTGTCGCTATGATAAGCTGACTGTACGCGCAGGCACTGACATCTCTACCGGCGGACAAGTGTGAGTGCATTTGAGTGTCTTTGATATAACATTAATGGACTTGATTGAGTAACTTGATTCAATAACTTGTACGTCAGTATTACGAGTTTTGGTATACTCTACCAAAGGCAAGGCAAACAAACCAAACATTTTGTTTTTCTTTCAAGCATAAACAGCCAAGCCCATCCGTGCTTTGATTAAGACGAGCCAAGCCAAGCTGAGCCAAGCCGAGCAAGAACAATTTTATAACGGTTGTGATTTTGTTTATTATTTAAAAACAAACTTTATTTTCACAGGTTCTGTGGTACCACCATCCCGCCAGAAATCGAGTCAGTCGGTAACCAGATGTTGGTGATTTTCTCCTCTGATAATATCATCACTGCGCCAGGATTCCAGGCCAACTACGTCATCCATGGCAACACCGTAGCAACCAATGCCCCGCCCCCTCCTTTTCCAGCCATAACCACCAAGCAACCAGCTGTGGCCACTACTCGTGCCCCTACAAATTGTGGTAAGAATTTTGTGTCTTTTCATTTTACTAAGATAAACAAACAACAGCATTAAATGACTAATAATATACTTAAACTATATACTACAAAAACTACATCTTCAACACAAATTATAAATTTATCAAATTTGGGGCAATCCAATTGTCTCAAGAACAATCTCTGGGATAAGTGCAGATGATTTGAACCTCCACGTTGCTTTCTGTGCCGATTGTATTTCCCAAGAGGTGATTCCTGGTACATGTGGAGGCACTTATGGCAATGCTGGCTGCATCGCGTCTCCGAACTATGGCGAAGGTACTTACAACAGCGATGAAGAGTGCATCTACAACATCGAGGTACGCCCTACGCCATTCAGGCGACTGTCTTCAACTTCAACTTTTCACTTGTTAACAAATATAGAAAGCTACTTTCTATGGCCGTCAAAAAAATACCTAAATTGCGTTGTGTGCGTTGTAACTATCTTGTACCACATACACCACTTACTGTATAACACTTACAAGATATGCATCTTGCGGGTAACGATGTACTGCCCATGCTCTTCAACGAGTTCCTTTTTTTTTCTCGAGTGGTTGGTTTTATTTAACAAACAAAAAACTTTGGGGATCTCCGACATCCTCTGAAAAAGACTTTTATTTTGAGTTTCTTTTGCGCACATAATCAGACGAGAACTAAATTACTGTCTGACCGCTAATAATTCGCAATTAGTTAAGACATTATTCCATAACTATATGTGGGCTGATTTTTCATTCAAAAATAAATAACGTTTGTATTTCTAGCAAAATAGCCACTTAAGAAAATCTACTTTTTGGGGTGAATCTCTAAAATATCGCGGACTGTACATCTCTAAATCCCCAATGTAATTCCAAGTTATACACAGACTTGCGATGAGACTTGTGCTTCACTTGGGATAACGACTCCCTTTAATTTAATCTCTGAATCCGCTCTGCGGTATAGGTGCCTTCTGATCAGCGTGTTGAGTTGAACTTGATGGATTTAGACATCGAGGAGCAGAGCTCCTGCGCCTGGGACAGGCTGGAGATCGACTTGGGAAGTGACTTCATCGGTACCTTGAAGTAAGAATGTGTGTCTGTCCGTCTGTCACTGACTTTTACAGCAAAACGTGGCCCCTGGTGGCGCTTTGTGCAAGGGGTATATGAATAGTTTAATAACCTTTCTTAAGGCTGGTTCAAATTTCACACGAATGCAAAGCAAAGTTAACGGCACGGGACATTCGGGGCGAAAATCGAAAGTTTAAATTTGCTGGTGATTTTGTTGGCGAATTCCATGCGTGAATACATGCTTCCGTTACGTCATAAGAATGAAACGGCCTTTGAACAGTTAATTTAGGCAAAACCTGAACAGATAATTCATTGCAAGTCTATAATTTCTGCTTTGTGGAATCCTGTAACAACATGTTTATGTTTTGTTAAAAGAAACTGTTAGCCAAAACATACTCTTTAATATATGCTCCTATAATAGCAAATTTCCGGCTGCCAACACATTTAATAACAACAATAACAATTTAGGTCTATTTGCACACATTCATGGTACAAGATACAGAGCTAAATAAACACAACTATATATTTATATTTTAAATTACAACTAAAAACAAAGAAATATAAAAATTAATTGACATAGATAGCAGAAATTATTTCGATGACATCAGTGCCATTAAAAATTCCACATTCAACAACGTCGTCTCTAACATCAATCATAATATCCCTAAGGACAGACACATTTGATTTCACATTTAAAGGTACGTTATTATTCCATGCTTTTCGGGAATCCTTCAGTTCAATACAATTTGACGTTCCGAGCTAAATTATCGATTTATTTTACTTTTTTGACAGGCTGTGTGGAAGCAATCGCCCAACCGGATCTATTGTTTCCATGACAAACAAGATGCAAATTCGCCTGATCAGTGACAGTTACGTCAACAAGAAAGGCTTTGCAGCTGCGTACAAGGCGGTCTCCATCTCTTAAAAGGCAGTCGTTTGGATGGACATCAAAAATGAGTATTAATTGGCTTATAATCGCGTAAAAGAAAAGTCGCAATTTCAATTTTGATTCTTGATTCCTATATTTATTGCTGCCTGTGCATCCATAGGCTAAAAATCTGTTTTTGACTTTCTTTTTATGAAATAGAAGAAAGTAGCAAGCTTACAAAATAATATCACTTGCGCTTTAGTCGAATATTGCCTTGCGTGATTAGTTGCCATTACCAATGATTTTGCTCAAAGATTAATGTTAAAAACTATTCGCTAGCAATAATGTAAAAAAAAAATCATATAATTATTCGTGTGAAAAAGCGGGATTATAAAACAACAACACACGACCGAGGTTCTAAATTTTAACCCCTTTTCTGAACACCTGTTTGTGTGCATGCGTAAAAGAAGCATCACAATATTGAAAGTATTTTTATCAATTAATTTAAGATAATCATTTCTCTTTCTGGATGAGTTTGTAATTGGCCGATGTAATTTACAACAATTATTGGGTGGTTAGATTGCAGGTTTATAACTTAAAATTTCACACTTTAGAAGAGATTTCGCGTTTTCTTAGTGAATCATGGCGCTGAGATCTCTTAACGAAAGTAAAGACAGGGAAATTTGCAGACGTCTCTTGGTTATTGACTATAAAACAAGGATGGAAAAAAGCCCGCCGAAGCTGCTATACCGCGCTTCTCTGTCATGACATCTCTTCAAAAATATTCAACAATGCGACTTTGGAGTCTCCTGTTTTACATGATTTATATGATTATAATAAGTTAAATAATGATTATCATTCTTTCAAAGTATTAAAAAAAGATAAGTCTCAAGCGTGAGATGCTTCAAGATTTCTCATCACGTGTTCTATTTAAAAAGAATTGAAGAAGAAAAGAAAAGCATGTGCAATAAAACATCAGGTATGGATATGCGTCAAACGTTTCGCATTGTCGTGTCGAATGCAATTCGTCCGATGCAGCAAAAGCGCCACAGGAGTAAGAGTTGGTGTCAAAGTACGTCGAATTTAATCAATCACAGAATATATACTCGCAGTTGCTCATACGGACAAAATGGCCGAAAGAATAAGGTACTATATGTATTCCCCCCCCCCCCCCCCATTTTTAACACTATGAGGGTCACCTTAGGAAGAAGCTTGGGTGTAAGCTTCAGCATCTAATAAAGTTTCATTTTGGGGAGGAGCTTTGTGAATTGGAACACGCCAACCTAATAACGAGCACATTTGATGCACTCAACTTTTCTGCATGAGCTATCTATTGGGGTTCATAATTATTACAAAATCTTTGACATGTATATATGGAAAAAGTGACATATATAAAGAAAAAATGCATAAACTAAGCCAAGGCGTCTCCTTTTATGGAGAATTCAGAGAAACAATGGATATTTGCCAAAAGTAATTTTTAAAATAAAATCCATTGCATGAAACCTTTCATATACCTTTACTGATATCATGCAGCGTAGGTCCCATACCTGCACGTACCCTACCCTTTGTCCAACATGTCTTATTTGTTCTGATACATCATATTTTAGATGAATAATAACTGAAATGTTCACGAACTGATGGCGCGATCAAACAAATTACTTATCAAACTATTTGTTATACTTTGTCCAATATTACGCACGCAATAATTATTTTTTTGTAATTATTTTATTCGCAAATCATCGGTTACTTTCCATTCAGATTCTTCAATCGGGCACAGTTAATCAATTCATTACAGAGAAATTAAACACCTCAGAATACTCTGAAAACAATAATACATTATTGGTTGGTATCTGTGGATCATGTACAATGCAATCAATGTAATAGATATTAATCTTAACTAAACCTCATGATTTCGCTTTAAAGCATGATCACACATACATTATCTTAAAGTTCTTGTGTATTGTCAGTTTTTTGTCTTTAATACCAAAATAGTACATCCTAGTAATGTTTTCATATCATTTGATTAAAGAAAAGACATACGAAAGGTTTGCTTCCCGAGAAGATCATATTTTTCGAAACATTGAGTTGGAAGAGTTTCTTCTCTGATCCACACAAGTTCCATAAATAATTTTGTTGCACCATGATTTCTTTTTAGAACTTGTGTAATTCGGAGAAGAACCTGTTCCAACTCAACGTTTCGAAAAATATGATCTACTCGGGAAGCAAACCTTTCGTATGTCCTTTTTAAAAATCAAATGACATGGTTCAACCGAAACACTGACTCTTATCACTGAGTATTATTTAGTAGCGCAATTCTGTGCCGGGGACTGGGGTGATGGGGAATGAGTAAATAAATAAAAAAAAATGCCCGGCCGTGGAAATACAACAAGTCGGGGGGGGGGGGGTTGCTTGCTGGACAGCACATGACAGTAGGGGGCGCTGTTCATGATACAGATGTACATCTTATGTATACTTTCGTCCCTTAACCTTACATCAAAACGCCGCATTTCAAGCTTTTGTACTTTTTCTCCCCTTTCAGTACTATTGAATACATTTTGGCTGTTGGGAAGTTCGAAAAATACCTCAAAATCCGCCTTTATTTTTGTTTCTCACCACGAAAAAGTGGGGGGGATCCAATAGCCCCCCCCCCCCCCCCGTTCAAAAAGTGGGGGATATATACCCCATCCCCTTCACGGGATTTACGCCCCTGGTATTATTGCAACTATGTATATTCAATTTCAGGGTAAATTTGGCTTACACTATACGACTTCAATAAGAGCCAAATATGAAATAGTCACGATCAGAATGGATACCAGCAGAAACAAGACAAACATTGCCTTGTCAAAGATGCGAGCTACCATCTGCCAGGTAATCCGCTCTTTGGGCCGATGACCGATGTAGGACAGACAGCGGATGTCTGGGACAGGTATGGGCTTGTCCGCTGTATGAAACAGTCGTAGGACGTAGACCAATACGCAGATTGAGGCACACGACTCCACCACCATGCAGAAGATGTACGTAGCTGTCAAAATTCAACAAGAAAAACAGTAATCAACCCCCACAAAGAAGGAAATATGGCTAGAATAACAAGCTATTTTGAATATTTTCAAAATGGTTGCCATTGCTTGTGTTTCTACCTATATTTGTTTCAAAGGACAAATCTGCGATGGCCCTATAGCCAAATATCTTTCTTATGACACACTCTGACTGTGTGCCAAATTCCATGCTTGTATCATCAAATGCACAGTCCCATCACCTATCTGCCGTGCTACATGTATGTCAGAGAGAAGATGGGAAATACTTATGATTCAGTTATTAAAAAGCCTTAAGACATAGCACCCACCCAGCTCCCTTGCTGACAATAAATTACCGAACTCCTGCTCCTAAATAAACTACAACCCGCGTCCGAATCACTTGTTTTTAACAGTTGCAACTATAAGTTGGCACATGCTGACAGAATAATGATCATAATTTGGAGAATTGTATGGGAGTCAAAAACATTAAAAACATCACCTTCATTTGAACCGAATTTCAGAATAACTAACCTATCTTAATCTGAAAATTAAACGTTTCTGTTTAGATTTAAGAAGCATTTAAACCTAGATAACAAAACTTGAATTCAAATTTGTTTGTACCCCACTCAATGGTACAGCTTCGATAGCACCACCACTTTGTTCAAAACTATGGCTGATATTAGGGTGTAAACCAATAAATAAAGGCAGCTTCTCAAGGTGTTTAAGAAATAATCTAATTAAAACTTGATTTATTTGGGGAAGGAGGAGGGTTCCAGACAGTTGCACCTTTTATTGCTACGAACCCTAAAGTGCAAGAGCCATAAAACTCTCTATTAGGAGGAAAATTTTATAATACAAATCGTAAAATGTTCCATGTAGAAAATTTGAGGCTTCTTTACTGCGCGTTTCGCATTCGTCTACATACTGTATTTTGATAAATGGGTACCCTCATTATGTGAACTACCTCAACACAAATTTTTAATATTCTTTATTTTGGGAGAGGGAGGGGTTATTCCCTTTAATCTTGTGCTTAATTCTGAACAAACCTTGTCTTGGATATTAAAATGTCTAAACATCACTGGTTCTCCCTGTTTAATTAAGGTCTCTGATCTTCCATTATACTTCACTGGAAAAAAACTTGTCACACTAAAGGATAAGGTAATTACGCACACTTGTACACAGTTTTTTGAAATTGTGTTAGGCCTTTCCATTAAATTTAAGGTTTAATTAGCGGTCTTCAATTTAGCTAGTTCCTTCCTTTAATGTACATGTAAATTCACTCAGCTGAGGCGATGCGAAACACGACACTGGCGGATCGGGGGAACTGTCCATGATAGTCCGATTTGAACAGCGCCCCCTATATGAAGATGGTGTCCAGTCCACTTCCCAGCTTTTCAATTTAGTGAAGGCGGGTGTCCAGGTCAGACGTCTAAAAGGAGGACCCCCCCCCCCCCCCGGGTAATTTCTAGATGCACTTGTGATTAACGAGGTGTCAAAATCAATTAGAACCAATTTTAAACGAGAGACATATTTTACACCTGTTTCTACGAATGTCACCAGCCGGGTGGGGTTTCCGATGCCTCGGTGCTTTCAGGCCTGTGTGCAGTTGACAGTCCATTATTAGAAAAAATTAAAAACAACGCGGAGAAACACTCGAGAACTAGAAAGCACTCAGAGATCGCAAACCTCCGTCAAGGCTAAACGATTCCCCGCCATATTGTCAGTAAACACCTAAAAGAAATACTCGCATATATGGTGAAGAATCCTTTCAAAAAATTCTGGATCCAGACTCAGATCCGGGATCACTTCCAAAATCTAATCGATTTGTACTTGTACCAAGGGCCACCCCTAAAAAAATCGTCATGCAATCCGTCCATAACTTTTTGAGTTATCTTGTGAAAACATAACCACCTTGGCGGACGACTAATTCAGCAAATAGTCAAGCTTGTATACCGCCCTCTACGGCAAGCCCACAACATCGTGCAACCTGCAAGCACTGTGTGCGGAGCAGGGTGACCGTTTTAGCCGATTTTAGGCTAACATTGACAGATTTTTTTTGTTAAAAAACGAGTTTGACAGAAAATTTGACAGAATCGATTTTTTGGGCAGATTTCTGGCAGAATTCAGCAAAAATGGTTATTTGACAGAAAAACACAGCAAATTTGAAAACAAAATGGTACATTTGTTTAAAAAAGCTTAAATCCTTTCAAACAAACCCTTGCATAATGGGATAGGTTGGCTGGTCTAGGTGCTGAGGTCAAGTCACTGGAACCAGACTTGGTCGTGAAACAACCGTGTTTAGCCTAAAATGTATGCAATTATTTCATAACATGTTTATGGGACTATAGATGGTTTATAATGTAATTTGCACCTTAATTTAGGCAACACTACAAATCTGCATGTGATTTTAAGTGTTTATAGTGTATTTCAAGTAATTCTGGTGAATTTGGCAGATTTTTGATCAATCTGACTGATTTTTTAAGTGCATTTAGCAGAATTTGGCCATGACCTTACGGTCACCCTGGTGCGGAGACCTCTTTCAGTGTTCACGTCTGCGTTATTTATCTTGCGGGACAGCTACTGTTTGAAACACCGCTCAATTAATTAGATTAGTGATTTCCTGCACTTCATCATGAACATGGCTCGTACGGGAATTAAACGTCTCCTCTTGAACCTGGCAACCATTCAACTGGCATGTGGAATAATAGGTGAGTTTGTCGTATTGTCGTTGAGTGGTGTGTGGAGGACAAAAATATTATCTTTGCAAACAACAATAGAGTGAGGGAAACGTTGGTGGAAAAACTGTGAACAAGGAAACGAAAGGGCTTGGCAAAGCGTAACTCACTGATATGCACTATTAATCATATATAGCTATCGAAAGGATTTTGAAGCAGGTCAATATTTCAGCAAAGTCCCATAAAGCTTGTGTAAATGGGAATCACTAAATAAGAAGTAAGAAGCAAAAAATGACATTATAAAAACCTAAAACGAGCCACTTAATTCAGAAGTGAAGACCTGTTTCCAACAATCAAGTTAGGATTGACTTTTAATTAGTTGAAAATAGTTATATAATATCGGATGGCTTTGAGGGGGATACTGTGCCGAGTGGAATGGAACATTTCATCTGTCACCGAATGAAATTATTCTTTCCATAGCACGAACGTGAAACATTCATTATTTGTTTGATATAACGCCTGAAAAAAATCCTGGTCATCTGATTGGTTGACTTTTAATACTGCCAATTTATCAGTTTAAAAACTGTTTAAAAGTTCGACAAGTTCATCATATTAAATTTATGCAAACTGTTTAATAAGCTGAGAACAATCATATTCAATATAAGTGGAGTAGAAAGTTGCGCGAAATATGCTCCAAAGAAAAATCCACTTCATGAACCCTTTAAAATATTCAATAAAAGCCTTGAAAAGCTATAAAAACATTTAAAAAAATTAATACAATTATATTACATTAAAAGGCCGAGGTCGAAATCAATGAGAATAGAATGCTAAGCTCATTATGAAATTCAATAAAACATACGTCAATCAAAATGTGCTGACAAGGTTCGTTTTATGCATTATACCCAGCCCAACATAATAATCTTATAGCCATGCCTCCTATGTTCATCAGTTCGACGCCTTTTGTTGTCAAGGTGAAATTGATAAACGCACCTCCACTGCATCGGCCTACGAAGGCTTATTTAAAGGCATACAGGATGATTTGCCTGTCATTTATTTTGGTCGTTTCCAATAATAACCCAAAAGAAGAAGGTTCAAAACCCAACCTGTTGAAGTTTGAGCTCTGCAGTTGAAACTTTTCGCGAAAACAGTGAAAAACCCTTTCCAAAGGAAATCGATTTGCCATTTTCAAGGGTATTTTGATGCCTTTTGGTTATGCTAATGCAAATCCGCACATTCATGCAAACCTCAATGTTTTTGTTGGAAATGCTAAAATCTTGGTTCGTTGAGTACCAGTACGTTCTTTAATCCATGCAAGCTTGTTGCAAAACCAGTTATCTCCCTGTAAAAACCAAAAATACACAATTTTCCGAACGAATAACATCCTTAAAATAAACCATTTCAATGCTGCACCATTTTTCATATTGTTGATATTCCCCGTTTTCTTTTGCTTTATTTTTTTGGTGTTAAGTTTTCCTTCAAAGAAATTCAATATCGGCATGGTTTGTTTACTTAGCAATGAATGAAATTTCTAATGCACTTTCACAAAGCTCCAAAAGTTATAAGAATTCTCTCGGCCAAGTTGCAAAGTTGAAGTTTGAAAAGAGATATGAAGCTATGACCCAGCATTTTACATTTCTTTCATACCCTCAACGCGGTATCAAATAACCTTGAGGAGAAATTATTCAACCACTAACTGTCGGTGTTACTTTTTTTCAATTGATGTCTCATTTAAAAGTGAACACATTGTATATTGATAAGAACATTGCAATTAAAAAAAAATCTATTTTTCGAGGTTAAACGTGAAAGTAGCATGGAGAACCATCTCTAAGTTCGCATTTTTCCACTGGCGACTTTCTCTCCCTTGTGAACCTCTTCACCTGAGTTTATTCAAACTTTCTCCAACCAAGCTTTACGGAACAGTACCAATCTCCACTCACTGCTGAAACAACATCGAATTGCAAGTCCAAAAAATAAACAGTTCTAAAAATAATACATGGAATAATACCGCATTGACATTATAGATACTTTAAAAAAAGAAAGAAAAACAAACTATGCAAACACCCAATACCGGATACAATACTTTTAAGTTCTATCACTTTCATTTTAAAGCTAGACTAATAGTGTTCAGCACGCACGTCACAATCTTAACTGAATTTGCATTTTTTAAATAATGAGGTACTGTTCTTCTTTAAACGGGAAGTTCGGAAAATAGAAAGTGTTGGTGAAACTCTTTCACTAGTAAATTATGCAGAATATAAAGCTACATAAAACTACACGACGTCAACCGTGTTGGTGCTGAATTAATCGGAAGATCAGAAATATATAACTACACACAGGCCAAACGAAGCCCAATATTCAGGCAACGTCCATACTTGTCCCCGTTGTCCAATTAGGCATTGTTACTGTTTTCTAAATCGCCCTTCAACACCATTATCTGACTTTCAAGTACCATTTTTTTCACGGCCAGTTTTTATTAAAGTGGTTGAGTAATAATAAAGTAAACCTAACTATGGAAACGCGCTTCCTTAAATCCACTCTTTCTCAACCACAAGGCCGTATCCATGGTAACCAATTAATGTCCCTTGACAAAACCAATGAGAGCTGTTGCAAAAAACAAAAAAACAAAAAAGGGAAGAGGAACCATATTAAAATCCTCGATTTACACCATAAACAAATATGTATGGGCGTGTTCAGGCGTTCAATGTGTGGACGCAAAATGCCGGAGAACAATATCGTCCACGATTCCCAGCATACGTCCACGAGTGGGTCATGTACAAAACCTATGGGAGTCTTCCAAAAAATTGGAGTACAAACAAAAGAGGGACAATAGGAACTGATCAGAATCATATTATCGTACGTTCATTGTCGTCGCTAGACCCAAGCAGACGATTGTGGACACTCATGGACAATAATTGCTGCCATTCGTTACGAACCATTTGCTGGAGGCCACAATATTTTCCAGCGGAACAACGATTTAGCCGACAAAAAGATTAATGGGGTAGGGGTAGAGTGTCGACAACACACACCCACGCCCATGCCGACTTACCTTCCATACCTACTGTGGACATTTCTTAGTTAACGTGTAGTTAAGAAAAAACAGAGAAAAATATCATTTCGCTCCCACCGTGACCACTCTTCAACCCAAATTTGTTATCATGATTTCCTTGTATGTTCCTCTTCATTTTGCGACAGATATACCTAACGCAAAAATGCCCTAAAACCTATTTTCGACAGAACGGGAAACATGGTGTGGACGTGTGCAAGTTCACAAAACGTTCACATTTCCTGCACCTTGTGGACCTCTTTTGTTCACATGTCCTCAACGAGTACATGTATATAGAAGGTTAGAGCGCCGCCTACGCGAAATACAGTCAATTCTTTCCTGTGCCATGCTATGTGGAGTGCCGTGGCCTCGTGGTCTGGAGCGTTGAATTCTTGGTTAGCGGGTAATTCGGGCGATTCACAATGCAGTGCGCCGCCAAGAGTTTGCCACGGAAAGGTCATTTTTCCCATTGCATCGTGGGAAATGGTCGACAAATTCGCAGCGCGGGACATTTAAAATCGTTAGTTTTTCCGGTCAGTAGTTTCGTAAGCGTTTGATTCGAGGATCTGTTTGCCCTTTCCTTTTCTTCTTATCACTATGGTGTTTTTTTGTAAGGCGGCAGAATGCTATGCCCTAATCTATATCATATTAGCTCAAATTGTCTACTGACACTCATTCAAATGGGCCATGTTTTGTCGACCGTAAAGTTGAAAAATGGACTCTCCATGGCAAACTCTTGGTGGCGCACTGCATTGTCTGAATCGCCCGAATTCTGCAGGTTGTGGGTTCGAGTCCAGGCTGGCGTTGTGGTGTTTGTGTGCCCTTGGAAAAAGAACTTTGTCACTCATTGTTTCTCCCCAACCAGATGTGGTTGTTGTGCTGATTGCAGCTGCATTTACGAAGCAGAAGTAGAGTAAAAAAGAACGGAATATATATTTTTTTTTGAAAAACGGAATGTACTTTTGAAAATCGATATTGAAAACCGAATGAAATTTTGCAAACCTAACGTGTTTTACGACTCAAATGTATTTCAAAACAGAATGAAATTTAGGTTTGTAAAATCTCATTCGGTTTTGAAATGGATTCGAATCATAAAAACATGTGAGTTTAGTAAAATTTCATTCGGTCTTGAAATGCATTTAAATCATTTAATTCGGTTTTGGGAAATGCATTCGGGTGGTAAAAATACACGTTCTGTTTTAAAACGCATTATATTTAGAAATACGTTCGATTCTCACAATACATTCCGTATTTTCAAAAAAATATGTTCCAATCTTTCTTTTACTCTTTTTCTGCTTCGTAGCTTTGATCCGAAATTGCAGCATCAAGCTGTATACTCCCCGGGGGAGTTGGGATGGTATTTGGTATGGCTAAATTTCCCAATTAGCAGGTTTATGATGTAGCGCTTTCAGCATCAATATTGATGGACACGTGCGTTTAGCACACATTATTATCAGAGTTAATGTATTTGGTTTAATCAGGCATTATCACAAATTGTTAACGCTCTTCGATGAGTAGCGTATTACATGTAATAATTTCTCGCGCAGCTGCTCAAGGTGCAAGCGATCTCCGGCCACGACACTGGAAACGATGTGTTACTTTTTGTCATCGAATTGTCAGTGAATAGCAAATCTATGTCCCAAGCAAAAATCAAGCAAGACTATTTATGAGCACTACATAATTGCATTTCATTTTGGCTCGTGGTCTGATATTTCCTATTAAGCAAATTCATCCCTCGCCCAGCACTTTTCTGTGCTTTTATTTTCTGTCTCCCCCAGCAAAGCCAATGTCTGGAAATTACGAGAAAGACATCGTAGCCAGTCTGCTGAACAATTACGGGTCACGTGTGATCAGGCCCCTAAGGAACTCCTCACAACCAGTGGATGTCACCTTGCGCCTTCTGATTTCGCAGATTGTGGATTTCGTAAGTCCAAATTTTCTCTGATTTCCAGACAATACGATTGTCAATCATTGGGCATCCCTTTTTTTTCCTTTGGTTCTCATTTCCGACCGAACCTATTTTGGGCTTCCGGGTTAAGATATAATATTTTGTTTTTTATTACCGCCGACCCTGTCTGGAACCCAATTAACAAATGAGGGCTCAGCCCTCGCACAAGTGTACAGGTGTGAGGTACATGCGACGTCTACAATATTAATAAAGATAATGGGTAATAAGCCTAGCACTAAATTTTCAAATGGGAGTCAGCCAGCTGACCCCAGCAAGCTCGTTGGCCGAGTGTTAAGACGTCTGCAAAGCAGGAAGCTATGGGTTCGAGTCCCATCCGAGTAGTTTTTTAATCACAATAATTATTCGGTACAATACTGAGTGTAACATAACAGTGCATGAAAAACAAATATCGGTGAAAGGCAAACCCCAATATTGAAAATACGAGCAGTGAATTTATGAACTCGAAATTTCAAAACTGATAGCAAGGAAGACTGGTGTTTTGTTATTGAATTTAAAAAAAAGTAGTTTTACGCCCGGAAATCCCCGAGCTGTTGCGAACATAATCCGAGTGTTAACAAAATGTATTCGGTAAACTCCGTACATTTTTGGAAACGGGCAGGATCCGGCGTCTTTTTGGTCATGTTTATTTTTTAGCCGCGGCGGCTACTTTATTATTATTCTGGTTTATTTAAAACAAAAACACCGAGTCGACAGCCACTAAAATGTCTCTGATAAGACCGGCTTACAATAATATAACATTAATAATACATATAAAACATATAAATAAAAGACATATAAAACATATAAATAAATTCCAATAGGACGAATCGTCAAGTTATTACCAGAAGAAAAACAGGATGTAATTCCTTATTAGTTACTTATCCAGACAGTTTAAAATTAGTTTGTTGTGCGTGGTTGTTAGTGAAATATTTTATGGTTATTAATATTTTATGGTTAAGTTTTTTTCTGTGAACCAATTTGTGAAAATTTTCGACTTTACACTGAATTTGAAACAAAACGTCATTTAATTCGCTAAAGAATGGGAAATGGGAAAATATATAAAAGAAAAGTTGTTAAAGATTCTCTTATTTATACAGCGTTCTCGTTAAGTAATATATCCTGCTTTTCTTCTGGTAATAACTTGACGATTCGTCTTATTGGAATTTCAATGCATCAATACTTATTACTTATCCAGACAGTTTGAAATTAGTTTGTTGTGCGTGGTTGTTAGTGAAATATCTTATGGTTATTTTTTTTTCGATATTTGTCTGAAACAGGATGAGCCGAGACAACAACTGACTGTTAACGCTTGGCAGAAAATGGTACGTGTACATAAGGTAGAGTACCGGTTCCTAGCAAGTGATGCGAGGGGCTAGAAAGGCTGGAGTCGTCCTTTTACCCTGAGACTTATCCCGTTTTTAAACAATATAATGAAAGAGCAATATAAACCGCCATACCGGTGACTTAATGTTTATGTACACACGTGCATTGATATACATTATTCAGTGCAGACTAAAATGTCATGGAATAGTAAGCAGCACCATTGTTTGACTTGTAATAATTAGCTGTTGAAATGAGATAGCAAAGATAACCAAGTACTTCCAATCAGAAGAACACCAAATAGTTTAGTAGAAGAGAAACACGAATTATCTCTATCCATTTTTTGCCCCGAGAACATTGAGCGAAGAATCTCTTCAGAAATTACAAGAGTGATTAACCAATTTCAATTTTCCCTTGAATTTCAAGTCCTGGCGAGATGACTTTCTAGTCTGGAACCCCAACGACTTCGGCGGTCAGGATACTGTGTACGTGTTGGAGTCGGATATTTGGATACCACGAGTCGTGCTACTGGAAAAGTAAGTTCCCCAACCTGTAGCGCCTAGAAACTGTTAGTGTTTGGTCGAACAATAGGTGTTTTTTTGGCAATGACTGATTTATTTCAGGGCTGGTTGTGGTTTTAAAAGAAACATTTAGTAGAGAAGAGAAATGGAAATTTATTTTCCGAAATTGAAGAAGAGTATTGACTATTATAAAATATTCCACATATAATTATTATTTTCATATTCGATAAACAAATATGTAATTGATAGGAGAAATTGACAAATTTTGTAAGGGGTCCCCAAACCACTCCTCTTGTCCCCCCCCCCCCCCCCCCCCCCCCCACTTAAGTTTGGTTGATGGATAACTATATAGGTCTCGGTCAAATTAATCGCAGGGTTTGATACAAAGTTCTTGTTGTAATCTTGATTAAGCCTTGTTTTCACGAGGTTAATATACCTAAGATTGTTGTCTGGCGTTTCCTGTTTTCAGTGTACATTATGAGTTTCCGAGCGTTGATGAGAAGGAATTGATCGTCTCATCAGACGGTACCGTGGTCTGGTACGCGTCCGCCATGTTCCAATTCTCCTGCAAGGTCTACGTCAAGCGCTTTCCATTCGACGTCCAGCACTGTAACATGACTCTCATGGCCTGGTCCTACGACATCTCCGCCCTCAACCTGTCGTACTTTGACGACGAAGACACTAAGCAGTACATCTTCAGCAAGAATGGGGTTTGGAATCTCACTGGCGTTGAGATGACTCGGGTGGAGACGAAATACGCGTGCTGCGAGCACCCCTTCCCGCAGATCATTTACCGTTTGACCTTCCAGAGGGCGTCCTTGGTCTACATCTTTAGCATCTTGATTCCATCCATTCTCCTTGCAATGCTCACCCTGATGGTGTTCTGTATTCCCCCTGAGTCTGGGGAGAAGATCTCACTAGGAATAACCAATCTCCTGGCGTTCGTTCTCTTCCAGCAGCTCATATCGGGCAGCATGCCACCGATTGGTGACGAAACACCCATCCTAAGTAAGTTGGAAACTTATTTGTGCCCGTCCGTTTCACATTTTGCTATAGGTCACTCGTACCCTGCATCCGTGGGCACCGACATTACATCGTTCTTTGTCGACAAGTTTGTGTCGGCATCGTACATTTTAGATATCAACACGTAGATAACTTAAGATGTTTCCAACCAGTAATAAATGAACAAATAACGAGTATTGTCGACGTATCATTGTTCTAAACCACTCCCCCAACACGCACACAAGCCAAACAGGTTTCAGTGATATTAAATGAATGTAACCCCCGAATGTCAGTTTAGAAACGCATGATGTGAAGACCTAAATACTCTTGTAATAGAGCCCTCTCTAGGAATGAAGGGTGCCTGATCCATATAACAGCCTGTTTTTGTCAAATTCCTGTTTTCCATGCAGCCATCTACATTTTCTCCATGGTTGTCATCGGTTGTGCCTCCATCTTTGTCTCCGTCTACGTCCTGTGGCTGTTCCACTCTCCCCCAGAGCGGACCGTCACACGCCGTCTGGTCTCCGCCATGACGTACTTCAGTCATGACCCGAGCAAGAGCAGGGTTACTTGGAAGGCTGTGGCTTGCAAGTTGGACCGGGCCTTGTTGGTTTTGTTCCTGGTGTTGACTCTTATTGTCATACTTGCATCGTGTATTGCACTCGCAGTTGCTAAAGATGGACCCAACTGATTTCATTAAAACCTCTTAATTTTGTGAAATCGCGGCTGCGTCTACAACAGTGGCTTTTGCCTTGGCTCTCGAATTATTTCAAAATCCAAACCAAGATGTAATCCAGACTCTGATCTTGTATTTATAAGTTTGATTTTCCCAAAGCAAACCATGGACTGTATAATTGTATTAATTCGGAGTCCTCAACAAATGATCCAAAATCACCTGGAGCCGAACCGCACACGAAGCCGACCTTTAGAAAACCGCTTAGATGTGAATGTCGGAACATAGTATTTGCAGGTGATTGACATCCATATGAAAAAACATTGACTTAGTAATATTTTATTGACGCAAATAAAGGCAAGTGTGCACAATAATATTCAACTTTAACCCACGTAGTGTAAAGCATTCTTGATGTCTTATTTTTTATGTTTACAGAGCCATCCAGCTGTATAGACTACGCGATCTTTCAAATTTTTTTACATGAATTGGCATTTTCGAGTAGAAGTTGGTAACATAATTATTTTACCTAATGATGGTTCGTAAACAACTATAAGTTTATTATATACTGACAAAAATGTAGACTTAACGGTACAGAACCCTAATCTTGAGCTCCGGAAAATCACTACTTTGCTTTTGGCCGATCAATTATGTATAAATGGTATTAAATCAAATTTATATAATATGTTGTGCTAGCCACTGAGTACAAGTACACTCAGTCTGCTCCTATAATTTTAAATGATACTGATTTTGATCAGGTTAAGGGTACTAAATTTTGGGAATGCATATTGATGAGAATTTATCTTGGAAGAAACATAGAGACAATATAACAGCTAAATTATCAACAAAAAATTAATTATAATGAACCGTCTAACATATCTTCTACCTAGTACCACGTTACTAACCTTGTACAACTCATTTGTTTTACCCTATTTAAATTACTCAAGTCTGACTTGGGGTAGTCCAAATCCTAAATGCAACAAACTGCTTACTCTACAGAAACGAGCAGTTCGAGTAATTTTTAAAACTGTCTTTTGTGAACAAAATTGTTAAAATGCACAGACCTGCATCATCTTAACTTAGGAAAATGTTTGTATAAATATATGAATCGTGCATTACCTGCTTGTTTTAACCTCTGTTTTACACTTACATTAAATATTCATTCCCATAATACCTGCAGTACTACTAGGAAAATCTGTATGTTAATTATAGTAGAACTTCATTGTCCAAAAACAGTGTTGTTCAACGTGGCCTCTATAAAATTATTGGAGTAGTCTGGATGACTCTTTTAAATCATCACCCACTCTCTCTATTTTTGCTAGAAACCTAAAAACTCATTTGTTAATTGCATACTCAAGCATTGTAATAGGGATAATAACGGCCTTGATTACTGTCTTACACCGGTGTCTGTGCTCTGTCTTTTCATGTATGTCTGTCACTTTTCTGTCTGTCCATAAGCTGGGGAACAAACGCTGTTGCTTCACCCCGGACCTAGATGTTGCCATTTAGTTAATGTTCACTATTGTAAATATATCAATGTAAGTATTGACAATTTGAATATATAACATTACGTATTATGTATCATCCTTATGCAGCATCGAAATAATGTATCTAATGAAACAGGATTTGGGGTTCGTTCTAACACAGTCGGTCCCCTACTGCTGCCGTTCCTGGAAAGTGCGGTCAAGCCAATTCAGTCTGTGGAACTTTGGCACTGTGATCCGTGGAATTCCGAGCATAAACAGTCCACTTCTCACGCTGTATGTAGGTTAATGAACGCTAATGAGTCGAGGTACGTTTGGAATGTTCCAGGGGAGGCGGAACGCTTTTCAAATTTGGGAGGGGATATCAAAAAGGGGCACTTCGGTGTGAAAGTGCAAAACCTGCGGCTTTCACGATGACGGATCCAGAACACATTTTTGTTAGGGGGGAGTGAGTCCACAAATTCACAGTGTGGGGTTCGCGGCCTGCTTAAGCGCTCCGAAAAAACTTGATTATAGATGCTCTCTGGTGTGATCTGAAGCAATTGCTGAGCTCTTAAACCATTTTTGGTGAAAATATATAGTGGTGTATGTAGTGGGTGTTTTTGTGACATCATGGGAGGCATGGCCCCGTTGCCCCCCCCCCCCCCCCCCCCCCCCTTTGAATCCGCCCTTAGACCTTCGGCACACCTCACACTCTCTGATCCCGGTGGCAGTAACCTCTCTCGGACCGCCCATGAACTTGACTAGTAATGTAGAGAAACCATTTGTTTTTCGCGAGGGGGGCACTGCTGCTTTTAATGTCCAGCACAGTGACCATATAATTCTCGTGAGGAGGAGTACTATTATTTTTAAAGGCCAATTTTCCATGAGAGGGGCACAATAATGTTGCGAGCGGGGCACTAATAAAATTGTGCTTTCGAGGGGCAGTTGTCTATTTCGAGAAGTTCCCGCGAGATTTACTATTGTTTTAATGGCCAATTCTCCATCTCGAGAGGGGCACAATTTTATTATAGCGAGAGGGGTATTTGTGCTTTTGAGGAGTAGTTTTCCATCTCGAAAAGGTTCACAATCGTGTTAATGCCAGAGGGGCACTTGTGTTTTTGAGGGGCAGTTTGCCATTACAAGAGAGGAGACAATGTTATTTGTAACGCGATCATAATTGCTTTCATGTCTGCGTTTCAGGGGAAGTTGTTTTCATCTCGAGGGGACACGTTTATAACTGCGAGAGGGGCACTTTGTTTGGCCTGGGAAAATCTGCGAGGGAAAGTGCCCTCCCCCCCCCGGTTCCGCCGCGCCCCCGTTATGTTCCGAGTCGCAGTGCCAGACTGCTCATGCCTTGATGTAATGTTATCTTAGTGATAGCTCCCTCTACAGCCGGGCTGCTTGCCAGGGACCGCTGCATCAGCAAAACATGATCCAACACTCCACTCTACATGTGCATGGTCTTGTTGCACAGTGACGAACGTGTACTCCACTCTATTCATGCATTATTTGGACGTAAGCTGCAGTCGTTCAAGTCAAAGAGATGCAGAAATATTTTATTAGTCAATTTGCGTTCATAAAATCTTGATTTGCTCTGTAAGTTATTCATGATGACGTAATAACGTACTGGTACCACTACATATCCTGCATAAATTATGAATGTATAATCATTGTTATCGTCCTTGTATTGTGGTCAAGGATTGGTCATCTTGAGGGATATATTAACCTGGCTATTTCTCGGTAATCTTGAAAGCTTTTCCTCAGTGCTAATATTTTACCATTTGCTAAAAAGTGTTGGGGGTTGCCGATTCAGGGAACACCAATGCAATATACTTCTTCCTCCACTTGTCAGTGCTACTGAATGCATTTTGATTTTGGAAGTTCGACAATTAAGTTTGGTTTGGAAGTTCGATGATTAAGTAACCCATCCCCCGGTCAAAAAGTGGAGAAGGGGGTATATAGCCCCTTTACCCCACCCGGGATATACGCCCCTGGTCGAGTCCCTCAATATAACCCATGATAATAAGTGAATAATATTAAAGTGAATAAAGAATGTACTCGGTCAAGATTGCTGTCTCGACAACCCCAATGGATCATATGGGCTCTTAGTTATATATTTGTGTCGACAAGGGGAGTTGGAAATGGCATTTGAATATTCAAATCCTTACTCTGCACAACCTTCAAATAACGCAATGAGCCAAACGAACATTTAACATGGTACTATGTATGCAAATCTTAACCAGCCAGTTCTGCTATTAAGTAGGCCTACTTGATAATGTATATCACGTGTAGGCCTACAATAAAACAAAATTAAAAAATAGAGCAAACCTCGTTTCGCTTACCGCGAAAGTAACCTTTAGTAGTTTTCAGATCGCGTTAAACCTGTTTGAGGATAGTAAAAGTTGTTTTCGAATTTTTGAAGAATAGTTTTCTCTTGTTCGTATTGGTTGTTCTAACTGTGAGATTTTAACTAGGCACGAAGGATTTCAAGGTTGAGTGAAGATAATACGAAGTGCCAACAAACGGCATAAAAGGTCCTGTGGTTTGGCTTTTTTTGTATTGGCCATTTATGTTTCGTAATAGTTTCAAGATGGTCCTGGTTGAATTCAAGTGCAATGCAAACACTACAAACTCCCGTGCCTTTTGTTAACAGCCAACTAGACAAGCTTTGCTGAAAAAGCAGTCAGTCACTGCAAAGTGTACAATTCGCTCTTTTCACACTCGGCCTTTAGGCATGCATCGAAATGGCAATTGTACTCAATAAAAATAGCCGGTTCAGTGATCTGAACCCCGACACGGAAATCACTGAACCGGCTATATCTATTGTGTAAAGTTGCCAGATCGAGGCTCATCATGCCCATGGCGGAAGTGTGAAAAGAGCGAATGGTAGTTTTCCTCTATGAAACACCGCATTTTATTCAGGACTACATGCTGCCCACCATTCGTACATTTCTACAAATAAATCCTGCCCAAACTTCATACAGTTTAGCGTGAGAGCTTACGTAGGTGTAGATCTATCATGACTCCATTGGCCCATCATTACCATAAAATGCACGTTCTGCACGAATGCTCATCTGCATTGATGGCTTGCTATTGGTATCGTTTCGGTTTGCGGTAACACCATGTGGTAATAACTACTGCTTAGAAGATATTAGTTCTGAGAAGAACTTGTCCTGCTTATTATCAACTTTGCTAAGTAGTTTTTTGTTCTGTTAAGAACAGTCCTGCTGTAAGTTCTAAAAGAACTTGTCTTTGGTCTCAACGTTTCGACTAGCCTGCTCTAGTCATCGTCAGGAGACTGAAGATAGTTGGAGATGCTACTCCTTAAGTAGGATTTGTTAGGATTAGGAGTGCTTGCTGGGCATGCCCTGCTCGCTCGGGTGTGTCAGTTGGCTGTAAGCCATGGGCATTGTGTTGAGGGATGCCCGCTGAGCGTCCTGCTCGCTCGACTGTGTCGGGCTTGCTATTATTAGCATACTCAACCATTACATACCGTCAGGGTGACCGTTTTAGCCGATTTTCGGCTAACTTTGCAGATTTGTTTTAAAAACGAGTTTGACAGAAAATATGACAGAATGGATTTTTTGGGCAGATTTCTGACAGAATTCTGCAAAAATGGATAGTTGACAGAACAACAGTAAATCTGAAGAAATATGGTACATTTGTTGAATAAAAAGCTTCAATCTTTTCAAACAAACCCTTGCATAATGGGTCAGATTGGCTTGTCTAGGTGCTGAGGTTCACGATTCCGGACTTTCAAGTCGTGATGCAACCTTGGTTTGCCTGAAATTTACGCAATTTCATATCATCTTTATGTTACTTTAGATTGTTTATAATGCAATTTGAACCTTAATTAAGGCAATACTACAACATATGCATGTGATTTTAAACGTTTATGATGTATTTCGAGTAATTCTGGAGAGTTTGGCAGATTTTTGATAAATCTGACAGATTTCTGAAGTGCATTTAGCAGAATTTGGCCACGACCTTACGGTCACCCTGCATACCGTAGATCACACACACATTCGTTGCGGAGTGATTGTCAGAAGGTTACAAATATCCGGATGTCGATCGTCTTTTTGAGGACCCAACTAACACACTATAAATAGCCCACAGTAGCAACATTTCCTTGGAAAGGATCTGTTTTAGTCTTGCGTAAGTGTTGCTAACGGCACAGAAACATCCTGAATTATATGCGTATTATAACACTACACAGGACTATATACCGAGAATGGTTCGACGAGAGCATATTCACCCCTTGACACTACCAATCTTGATCGTGATGTGTGGAGTAACAGGTAAGAGTAGATAATTAAGAGGGACACAACATAATCTCCAAACAAGTGTTGGTCTCATTTAACTTACTAATCGCTGTATCGTGTTTCATTTTCTCGTGTTTGTTTGTTTTGTTTTATAATTTTTTCTTTTCTGTTCTGTATAGGAAGATTTTAAAAGCACATGTCCATACATATCAGCAGTAAATTTCTTTGTCATGATAAAAAAAAATAATGGATGTGCCTTTTTCACGAAATCTGGCGAAGTATGAGGTACAGATTCATAGTTGCTTCTTCATGTTGGCATTCTCGAAACCTCAGTATAAGGCAAAAAAAATATTCGGTCTCTGGTCAGATCGAAGTTCCGGAATTGACGCGGGGGCGCGGCTTTTTTTTTGGGGGGGGGGCTTTTTTTTTTCTTCAAGCTTGGATTGTACAGACAAGGTGGGGTACTATTTTGTTTTTTTTGGTGTTCTCATGTACATTGGTGTCCTCCATAATTTGCCTTGGTGCTCTAGATCATTTGCCTTGGTGCAATTTCCCATTCCTTAGAGCTCTTTGAGGAGGTGCGGCAATAGAGGGCGCTGTTGGAGCTACAGCGGAACATTTTGGGGGAAAAAAGATTGACGCGCATGATTAAAATCGACGCGCGCGCTGACCAGAGACCGACTTATTTTTTTTTGGCCTAAAGTTGATCTTGTCAGACTGTCATCACACTCTTCTCTCCATAGTGGCATTGGTGTCTGGAAATAACGAGAAAAACCTAGTCGCGGAGCTGCTTGGCAGCTACGGATCCAAGAGCGCCAGGCCTGTGCAAAACACTCACCAAACACTCAATGTTACCTGTCGCCTACTGATAGCGCAGATTATCGAGTTTGTAAGTAGTCCAGCCTTCAAGGTTATAGACTCATTTGCCTTTGTTTCAATGTCATGAAATTTACTGATTTGAAGGATGTATTCATTGACAGCAAACATCGTTCCACTGAGCTGTCTAACGTTCTGTGTCCATTGGTGCTGGAAAAGCACGAACAAAATGTTGTTACCAGCCGACATGATAATGTGTACCTTGCGAAATCTGTCATGCATAGCTGCCCGAGTGCCGGCTCTGTCGTGGGAAAGTAAAAACATAACATTTTACCCGAGCGTGCGTATTAAGTCAATAGCGAATATAGGTCCTGACCATCGTTAGTAGGATACTGATACAAAATTATTCTTTTCTTCAGAATGATAGCTATTACTATATAGGAACAACAATTTTGCAGGATGTTTTTAACTATTATTTACTTACAATGTAGAAGGCTGTTTCATAATATTTTGGCAGTTTCGTTTCTCTGTTTTTGCGAAATAGTTATATACCTTAATTACCTTTTCTGGAGGTACTCGTTTGAACAGTCACGTTATAACCGGTTTGTCTTCTAATGAACTTCTGACTTCCGAGCACATTATTCAGTATCGGCAATTATTCATTATTCAGTATCATATTATAGTCGTGAACTATCTGTAATTTTAGTTTCGTAAAATTTTAGAGACCAGCTTGGATTTAGAACCAATATTTAATGATATACGTCAAACGACTTCGTTATGTTCTTTTCAAATGAATGATACTTTTAAACTCAACAGAATGAGCCCAAACAACAGCTGACGATAAATGCTTGGCAGAGATTGGTACGTTATAACATATCTTGCTTACTACAGTTGTATTTCGGGAGCTTTAAATTGTAATATGCATTTAGGGAATAAAGTTTGTGCTTGGCCGATTTTGAACAAGTCTGTTTAAGACCGGCGTGGGTAATGGACGCCGATTGGCGACCAGGCCCCTCGCCGGTCTAAAACGAACTTTTTTACTTTCGGTCAAAAATATCTTACAATTCAAAATTATCGAATCCTGTCGTGATTTATGATGAAGTTTAGGATTATCCAGGCTTATAAAATTATAGATTATTCTAGAGCCGGGTATAAGGTCCAGTTGAAAACATAACTTATTTTGCTCATTTTAAAATATATTTCGTTTAAATTTCAAGTCATGGCGCGACGAATTTCTTGTCTGGGACCCAGTGGACTTTGGCGGACAGACTGAGTTACACGTCTTCCCGTCCGACATATGGACACCTAGACTCGCACTCATGGAAAAGTATGATTACATTTGAAATAAACTGATCATCACCTTTGTTTTTATAAGCTCTTCGTCTTATAATTTAATGAAAAACAACGAAAACTATTATTCATAACATGGAATTTTTGCGTCGGGGTGATATAAATCAGATTAGATTTTGCCCTTCACCGACGTATAAACACTGTATACTCAGTGTGTAACCTTCCGAGTGAAAGTTGGAAACAAAAATCACTCGGGTTTTTTTTTTTCGGAGAACCTGTAAAGCAGTAATGAAAGGAAAAGCTTCATTGAGAACGTCACATTCATGGAATCTGCATACAAATGTTATCTTTATAGATCATAGCTCATAGATCATTAATTTTGCAGATTGTTATTCTACAGTCTCGTGTTTGGTGGGATAGGCCTATTATAATAAGAATCACATCTTTCTGCATTAGCGTTGCCGTTGCAAATGACGGCCATATTAAACCGGGTTCTTAGAGCATTGTTTCCATTGAAGATGTCATGTCCATAATGCTATCGATGCTGTATTTATTATTGTCTCTGTAGTGTCAATTTCGACTTTGCAAGCATAGATGATACGGAGATCACCATAAGTCCGAACGGTACAGTCAATTGGTACACACCAGTCATTTACCAAGTCTCATGCAAGGTTGACGTCCGGAATTTCCCCTTCGATGTCCAACAATGCAACCTAACCTTCTTGCCGTGGGTCTACGACAAGACGGGTCTGGCCTTGCTGAACTCCATTGGAGCGGACACTAAGCAAACTGTTTTCAGCGAAGACGGAGTGTGGAGTCTGGTGGATGTGGATGTGGCTGGTGTTGAGGTCAAGTACGCTTGCTGTGAGAACCCTTTCTCTCACATCATCTACACACTGACCTTGGAACGATCATCTAGCTTCTACATCTTCAGCATCTTGATTCCCTCCGTTCTTCTGACTACCATTACCTTAGCCGTTTTCTGGATGCCGGCCGAGTCTGGGGAGAAGATCTCTTTAGGTATGACCAATCTCCTGGCGTTCGTTCTCTTCCAGCAGCTCATAGCAGGAAACATGCCGCCACTTGGTGACCAAACGCCGATCATTAGTAAGTAGACACAATTTGATTCTCCGCCCATTGGATGAGGGACTTTACATTCTCTTTACAATTAAGTTTGCTTAAGTTGCGTTTCTGTGTTCTTCAACAAATGTCTTTCTTCTTTTTTCCTTTTTGCAATCCATTTTCACTTTGTGCGGTTTATTTCCATCAAGCATTATTTGGTGCTGTTTTGTAGATGTCTGGGATGTTTTTTTGGGGATGTCCATTATCGATAATGATATTTGATACTGATTATCGATACTAATTGTGGGGTACGAAGCAGCAGGGGCGGCGGAACCGGGCGAGGGGGCACGGGTGCACTTAACCCCCCCCCCCCCCCCCCCCCATTTCCCCAGGCCAACAAAGTGCCCCTCTCGCGGTCATAAATGGGCCCCCTCGAGCTAAAAACAAAACTGCCCCTCAAACGCACACATGAAAGCATTATGATCGCGCTTAAAAACAATATTGTGCTCCTCTCCCGATAACTTATCGAGATGGAAAACTACTCTGTGCCCCTCTCGAGATGGAAAACTGGCTTGTAAACAAAATAATTGTGCTCCTCACGCAAATAAAATTGTCACTGAATTGGCCATCAAAAACAACAGTGCCCCTCTCACTATAAAATAAATTTGTCTCTTTGCATAGGCCTAACTAGTCAAATCCAAGGGCGGACAAAGAGAGGTTACTGCTGGGGTGTGCCGGAAGCGGAAGGGCTCTCTCAAGTGAAAAAAATACCTCATTTGATAACAATATGGCTATATTGAGACTATTTCAAAAGGCCTACGCTGTAATTTTTTTGAGTATGGTGTTCAGGATTTTCACATTTTTAACGCAAACATTGTTAAAGTGTGTATCAACGTTGTTTATAAATTTTGTTCCGGGTAACATATTCCTTGCAATGTGAACGAAAATAGTTTCACAATTTTCTTCTCTTTCTCACCGACGGAAGGTGCCTTTTTTCTGAGCAAGTGCCGCTTTTTGAAGATGACCCCCCCCCCCCCCCCCCCACGTTTGAAAAGCGTTTCGCTGCCGCTGCGAAGTAGCCTACCCCGGAATTAATGTCTGGCAGCCAATAATCGAAATTATACAGTAATAATTCAATAAGTAAACATGCAGGGCACATTTTTTTTCTGGTCGATGTCCCATTCAAAACATGAATGGCTAGCAACTAGGTATCTTTTTGTTCGGGGTGAAACTCGAGAATTGCACGGGGAACGTAGCTTTATAGTTTTGAATGTGAGTACATGTGAACAAAAAGCACTGAATTCGTGTATTCACATGGGTTTACATGGTTTCAAATAGTGTTCTGTGGCTAAATATTTGACATAATGTGATGCCTTAGTGAAAGTTTTTCTAAGCGCAGTGATTCATGACCGTTACTGGCCTGTTTTAATACGGCGCTGCATGGGATAGAGTGCGTTCTGCACTAGTTGTGTAGCAGTCTGAAAATCGACGCACTTTTATCTGGAAATTAAAATATGTGCGAATGCGGCTTTTAGGTTGATCTTTAAACCATGTAAATCAGACATCGCAAGATCCGGAAGATTGAGGGGAAATCTTAGGATCCTAACATTTTCCGATAATGACGGTGAATTCCTGAAATGCCACATAAGATTAGTTGTCCTGTGAGGGATACCATTGTAAAAGTTGTCTTTCCCTCAATCCTTACAGCTGTCTACCTCTTCTGCATGGTGGTCTTGGGTTGTGCCTCCATTTTCGTGGCTGTTTACGCCTTGAGGTTGTACCACACAGCTCCCGACAAGCCCATACCTAAAACAGTCGTCGGAGTAGTGAAATGTCTCAGTCGTCAGAAGATCCCAGTCACGTGGCAAGCGGTTTCCCGGATGACAGATAAGGCCATGTTTGTTTTGTTTCTGGTGGCATCCATCGTGATCCTGTTGTTCACGTTCATTTCAATCAAACATGACCATACTCTGTATTAAGATTCGTGTATTTATTGGTTAACGTTATGGTTAGCAGGTTATGGGGTTACGTTATAAGGTTTAAGTTATGGTCAGAACACGACATTAAAGTTATGGTCAGAACATGTTATGGCTTTTTTGAGTTTTGTTTTGGTGAAGTTAAATGTTCTTACAAAATTATCTTTTATATTTTATACTACCATAAGATTCCAATGAAGCATAGTTTAACGTTTGGCCTTTTTCATCGAAAACTAAAGCCCATAACAGTAAAATCCGTAGGGTGCGATAAACTACGCTATTTTTATTGAACACTTCTACAAACAGACTGTTCCAATGTTATGTTCAAACGTTTTGAATAGTATAAAACCAACATTTTGTTAAATGTCAATTACATTTGATCACGAGGTTTTAATTCCAGGTAAACGAGCAAGTAAATCAAAGAGGACCATGCAACTATTATTTTGATTCTGGTCTTTTTTTATTAAACGGCGTCACTATTGAGGTTAAACTTCGTTGTCGAATTCTAAGCTTGAAGACGATTTGAACAGGCCGAAATACATCACTATGATCACGGGGACGGGGTGCACATATGCAAGTGGGAATACCATTTAAAAAAATAATTATAGTAGTAGGAGAATAGGGATCCACTGTTATGTAGTCTTACCTTCGATATTAGGGCAATATGTGTAATGTTCATCGTATTTCATTTGGGGTATTGTCCACACCCCCCCCAAAAAAAAAGAGATGGCAACGTGACAATAAGACTGATAAACTGCGTTTTAAGGCCAAGGATCCTCTTCCAGGTTTTTCTTTACCTAACTTAAAGTTTATGTGAAGGGTTTACACAATATATGGCGGTTGTCGCCATGAAGCTGTAAAGTCTAAATTATACACATTTTGACAGGCAGAAGAATGACCAAAATATTCTTCAAAGGTTTGCATTTTGTTTGTCAGGTTGGTTGGTTGTTTGTTGGGGTGTTGAAGTGTTTGTATAATTATGATTGTTTTTTTTGTGCATTGCTTTATATCTTTATTAGATACTATACCGGTACAACGTTCATGTTCTTCACATCATTTATCGATTAACTTGATTTGAAATAAAATAAATCAAAATTCTTATTGAAGGTGGGAAGAAGTACAGCTTTGCTTAGTACAGACTTCGTTAATACTTCACATTAAGTTGAAGAATCAGCATTTTGTGGGTCGGAGGCTTAACGGGACTACATATAGTGCGCCACCAACGTTCGTATGTTTCTCAGACGTACTTCGTATGTTTTTCAGAACGCTGCATTTTCGGGGCTAATAGCTCAGCTCTCATTGAACGATGTTTTCTACCCGGGGTCAACACGTTCTCAGCTCTCATTGGACGCACTATTTCCACTTGTTACACAAATCAAAATAGATGTAATCATCTTTTTATTTCAATCACAAGGTCTATCTTGGCATCAGTGGCAATAATTTAGTTTAAAATGTAATCAGTCAAATTTAGAACTTACTAAATCTCCAACAGCGTTGACTCCTTGACACACTACCTTATTCACGGTGATGTGTATCAGCTCCAATCAGAACCCCAACAAACATGTTACGCTCTCAGATTGAATTTAAAGGGAAAATACAACATTGGCAAACATCAAAAAATAAAACTACCAAATCATTTTGAAATACCTTGCTGGACTGTTAGTGAATGACAGTGTAAAGCATCCTGTAAAATCATGGCACCTGGTATACTGTCATTTTCAAGAAAACTGGTATTTTTGTATCAATTTCCAACGCTGATCAGCCGATCAGCGTTGGAAAAAACTGGCTTTTTTCCCAAATACTGGCCCCAGTTGACCATCACACTTGTTTGCAATCGATTACACACCTATGAATGGGTACAAGCCAGCTAGACTAGTTCCCTGACCTTACAATTCCCCAATATATGTAAACTGCTCTGTTTATTCTTAAATGGAGTCAGGGAACCAGACTACAGGAAAATGATTGTTTTTCTTGGTTTTTATAGCATTTTCGAACCCAAAACCTCAAAAAAGTCAGTGTAACTATATTTGCTATATATTTCCAACCCCCCAATTCCATCCATTTCTGAAAATTACAGCAAAAGCAAATGATGTATATTCCCTTTAAGCTTCCTGGAAAGCATTGATAACATCTGTCAAAATTACTTTGATGCTTCTATCAATACTTTCCAAGCGCAAGCTGATAGGAAAATTTCCACTTTCTACAGTTGCGTAAATTTGTGCCGGCGAGTGGGGGAATGGGGGATGACCAAAGTCCAAAAATTGCCCGGCCGTGGAAATTCGAAGGGGGGGGGGGGTTGTACTTTGTTTCACCATTGTTCAGTGCCATTGAATACATTTTTGTTGTTGGGATGTTCGAAAAATACTTTGAAATCCGCATTTTTTTTTCTCATCACGAAAAAGGGGGGAGGGGGTAATAAAAAAAACAAAGCCTCAATTGGTTTCGTCTTCTTTTTGATGATTTGATCACAATTTTGTAAATGGAACTTCAAGTCCTTGAATGCAAGCTTTGGACTTACTTCGAGTCTTGCAAAACCTCGTAGTGACGGCCATTTTGTGCATGTAGTAACCCTGTGCAATTCCATATTCTTTGGCCTGGAGGTGAAAAAAATTACCTGTTAACGCAACAAAAGAGCATGATTGAAAATACGTTGCAACATTAACAACGTATAGGCTGAGGGTTACTGGGTTGTGCGTGGATTGTTTCCATAAAGTTTAAAACAACTCTACCAGTTGTAATCAACAGTACCCTATAAAATAAAATAAGTTTAAAACAAATTGATGTGGGTCTACTTACTGACTAGTAAAAGCCCCCATCATTTCCATAATTTTAGAGGTACATCCTCACCATTATGAATCACCACAATTACGACTTCAATACCATTCTCACCGCTACAATAACCGCATTCACAACTACCATCATTATCACCAAAAGGCCCCCCCAAAAAAGTCTCCGGTTTCTGGTATGCGCGCGCGTCGCCGTAGCCATGCGCGTCGGCAAAATGAAAAAGTTTTTTTTTTTCAATGAAACATGATGTCTCAAAACCGCCAAACTCACTGGTTTGACTGGAATCCTGCTGCTGCACAATTTTAACGTGTTTTTAGATTGGGTTATGGTCGCGAGAATAAGCTTTATGTGGCCTCTCTGGACTCCCATATATTTGCACTAAGTTTAGTCGGGCATCATTTGCAGTCATCAGCCGACATTTGAAGCAAAACAATCAGGTAAAAAAAAAAAAAAAAGCCGCTTCGCCGCACCACTTTTTGGGCAACCTCCATACCAGAAACCGGAGACTTTTTTTTGTTGGCATAATGCCTTCTTTAAATGCGTTTAATTACTAATACACGGCCATGGGCCTACACTCGGCTCCGTGCACAAGAATGAACCGCCTATCTGTTGTTATTTACAGTTTAAAAAACTCGGCTAATTTACGGATTTCATGCAATTCCTGATCTTTCGCTGTCACTGCACTCCCTCCACGTTTCGCATTCAACTTGCATCATTAGGCATTATGACGACGTTTTCGTGCAGTAGTATAGACAGTTTTGTAAACTACACCATCAACACCAGCAAGCGCACAGCTGGTATCAAACCTAAAGCAAGTTGTTTTGTGCATGTTGGGAGTTTTAATACGCAATTCTTGAGGGCGCTGTTAATCTATCAGCCGTGATGGGTGCACACCAGCAAATGATATCGACTCCTACAGACCTCAGTGATAATCACGCGCGAAACTCTCCAAGGTGTTTGAGACACTCATCAAATTAGAGCTTATTGCATCATCTTTAATTTTCCGATCAAGTTTGGGTGATAATCCGATGATTTTTGGGAGAAAATTCCATCCAAAGATGATCACCCCTAAAAATAGTCCTGTGGCCCATCACAATTTTTAAAAAATGATTAAAAGGCTCCATTGAAAAATATAGCACTAAAATTACCGTTAAAAAGTGCATGTTATTTTGAAGTGCATTTCTTGGCATTGGCATAGCAAAGTAGTGGGGGGCTCCATGCACCCCCCCCCCCAAAAAAAAGTATCCCAGATGCCCCCACACACACAAAACCATCTTTGTAAATGCCAGCAATCGTGGACTCCCTATTGTCCGTAATCCTCATTCATTTGTTTTGTTTGTACTTTTAGGAACAGCTCTCATTGGTTTTGTACACGAATTTCAATCGTGGTATCGGTCAATCGTGGACACATGTTTGTGGCGTAACCCTTTTGTCCTAGCTCCACGATTGCCGGTGTTTACTACTCACCCAGAGCCCGAAATGTACCCCTCGCCAGAGAAGTGTCATGAAAAAGAGCGCCCCCTATTGTCGCAGCATTAATAATAATGGCCGACACCGTTTTCAAACTGAATAGGTATAAAGCCAGTAAATAGACTGCCGTTGACCTCAGTGATAATTACGCGCACTTCCCAAAATTATCAAAAATACTCACAACTCCCCAAAGTAGTCGAGGCACACATCAAATTAAAGCTTATTTCATCATCTTTCATTTTATGATCAATTTTAGGGGGTTACCTAATGACTTGTGGGGAAAAAAATCCATCCAAAGATGAGCTCCCCTAAAAGTAGTCCTGAAGCCCATCGCAATTTGAAAATGGACGCCTATCCATTGCAAAATAGAGCCATTGTAGCGCCTAATTTCATCTGTATTTCACCGTAATACGAGTTCGCAGTCCTCTGCATGGCTTCCACCCTTCGTTTCTACAAACCCTCAAGTTCGTGGCTTTCGAAATGCTCTAATACCGGAGAATTTGCGGGCATGCAAATTGTGATTTGGCCGGTGTGGCAGGTAATTCTGTCCCCCCTGGTAAATGTGTCCCCCCGGACAGATCTACCGGGTCGTGACCCGGTAAATCTGTCCGGGGGGACACTTTTACCTAAACCTGTCCCCTGTAAACCTGTAAACCTGTAAACCTGTCCCCCTCTAGGTAAATCTGTCCCCCTGCACGACGTTAAATGTGTCCCCCCTGGTAAATGTGTCCCCGTGCAAAGTCACAAGTCTAGCACCCAGACTGTATATTAGTGAAGTTATTAACTGTTTTTGCGCGGCGCCTTGCTAAATTCGGGAATGGTGCTTACGTCAAAGCACAACTCCCGTTTTGATGACGACTTCGGGAGCGAACGATTTGCATGGTGGGCGTGCGCGCGATACCGCACCTACGGGCCGCGCCAGGGCCGCGGCCGGGGACGGGGACAACATTGCACCAGCAGCAGGCCTGCGGCGCGGTGACCCGTGTCGCGTATAATTTTGCCAATTCTCCTCATTGAAGTCCGCCATGACCGTCACACGCGTATCGGCGGCTGATGCGCATGCGCGCTAGCGATAGGTTGAGTATTACTACGCGTGCCTTCTCGCAGAAACATAGATCGGTTGATTAACATCTAAACGTTAATTTCATTTTGATAATTATTGATGAAGGGTGGAAAATCTAAAAATGTATACCTGTGCGCTGAATTTATTATAATAACATCAATATAACAACTTATGCGTGCAAAACCAGGGGGTACAGAATTAACTGGAGGGGACAGAATTACCTGGAGGGGGACACAATTAACGGGACAGGGGGGACACTTTTACCTAGGTCATTCTGTCCCCCCGGACACTTTTACCGGGGGACAGAATTACCGTCCACAGCGGCGTAGGCAATTTCAGGCCCATTTACTGGCATGCACCCTTTAGTTCAGGTTTCGATAGCCGCGCGTGATATTCTGTCATCGGTGTTTGCCTTTTACAATCTCTTCCGCGTCATTCATTCTGCTATCATTCTAACTGTTGAGAAGAACTTAAAAGAGAAAAAAAATGTCTCCTCGCGGGGCTTCTGTTTTTATACTTGTCTTCGTATTTGTGTCGATGTTATGTGGCACATTTTCAATGCCTTCATTTGTCTCCAAACGTTTGTGGTAAGTTGGATGTGTTAATCTTTTGTTTCTTGACTAGAGTTGACACACTAGATTTTGTCTGTGATAGCTGTTCCCAATTTCAATTTCTTTTGTTTTTCTTTTTCACTTTTCCCCATGGGTATTGTGTAAGTTTTCATTTTACATGCCACTTTGGGAACTTTTTTTTAAAGTACGATTACCTTTGTACATTGCATAGACGGTCATTTAAGCAACATGTGAAGATGTGTCCCGCAAAATTTCGTCATCGTGACTTCATCAAAACAAAAATATCTCACTAGAAGATAGCTATGATTCCCGTTCTTTGCACAATGCATTATAATTGCCTTAAGGTATGGTGTTCTATAGACGCCAAATCTGCGACGCGTCGTGCTTTCACGTCGTGCCGTCGCGTCGTACCGTCGCGTCGTGCCGTCGTCCGTCGCGTCGTGCCGTCTCCCGTCGCATCGTGGCGTCGCGTCGTGCCGTCGCACCGTTTCTAAGCTCGTACACTGCGTGAGGAAGCGACGCACCTTCACACGTCGCGTCGTGCCGTCGTGCGTCGCGTCGTCCGTCGCGTCGTGCCGTCGCCTGTCGCGTCGTGCCGTCTCCTGTTACCTCGGCGCTCCTAAGTAGACTGCTTGAAGAGGCGACGCACACATTGCCCGTCGCGTCGTGCCGTCGCGCGTCGCGTCGTGCCGTCGCCCGTCGCGTCGTGCCGTCGCCCGTCGCGTGACTGTATCTTTCTTGGCAATAGGTGGCGCCTTCATTCGTCATGTACTTGTGTTTAATAGGAAGGGGCGTAATCATACATGTCGCCACTACATTTTAAGTTAAATGGAATGGAGTTTGGCCGCCACCATGCATTAAAGTTTTTATCAGACTTGTGTTTTCTTAAAAAGAAGTGGTTTTCTGGCTAGGAAAATAGCAAGGAAGAACCGGTTTTGTGCGAGCAAAATTCAGGGAACAATCTGTTGATACTAAAAACTTGTTGCCGCCGTAAATAAGGGTTAAAAAACTCATCCGGTGTTTTGGCGACGCAGGGACTGGTTTGTGTACATGTGGTTTTTGTTTCTAGTTCACTTAATGATTTGATTTATACCGGTGATAATATGCCGTCCCACCTGTTTTTTCTTTTGTGTGTGTCGGGGGAAACAGTGCATATTTTCTGTGCCCTTTTTACGCACTTCATCAGTCACCCTTTGTTTAATTCTTTTATACGTATTTACTTTATTGCTAATGATGGTTAAGAATATTTTACGCGTTAGCATTTCTTGTAATGATCAGATTAAGTGGATTCCTTATTTTTTATTTTTATTTCGAAATCCATGCCTAAATGACCATTATGTTAGTTCTGTTCTTCAAGAACTTCCAATAGGACTTGTACGTTTTCCTCATCCAAGTTTTTTTTCTTGGTTGGATGGTGGAGATGGGTTAATCCCTGATCGGACCAGGCCATCTTTTATGTTTTTTTGTCGTTTGTATGCCAGGATGGGTTGGGTCGCAAAGAGTGCACTGTGAAAATCATTATCGCTGATCAGATTCCAATGTTTCAGAAGGGCCTGCTTAAGAGCTGGGTGTTTATTTTGTGGGTGGTAGGGTAAAACAAAGACCAGCGGGATATTCTTTTCGATTTTTGCACGCTTTTTAGAGTTCACGCGAGTTTCGCCTTTTTTGGGAAGAAGGGCTAAGTCTTCTTGGTTGTATCCGCGTTTTTGAAGTTTGTCTTGGAAGAATTCAGCCTTCTCCTCAAATTCTTTTGAGTGTGTACATATACGGTCATATCTCATTAATTCTCCCTTAATCAAACCGCCAAACACTGACTCAGGGTGGGCTGAATTTCGAGCAAGATACTGAAAGGTATCAGTTTTTTTGGTTGCTACTCGAGTATCCAGTTTCCCTTCTTTTTTGAACCGTTCGCCTTTGTAGATGACGAGGTCGAGAAAGGTGACTTGACTGTTTGAAATCTCTGACGTGAACTTGAGCGTGGGATGAATTTGGTTTAGAGTTTGGACGAGGTCACCGGCTTGGTCTTCGTTACCGTTAAATATTATTAAGACGTTGTCCCTGTATCTCACGTAACTCACAATTGAAGGATTGTGTGGGAGAATAATTTCTTTTTCATATTTGAACAGGGTTATATCGCATATTTCTGGACTGCATTCGCTTCCCATAGCCACGCCAATTTTCTGTCTGAAGAACTTTCCATTGAATTCAAATATGTTTCGATGCATGATAAGTTCCGGGAGACAGCGAGCGTGTTCTCTTGTAGGTTTGGGTATTGCGTACATACTGCTATCGGCAACTTCAAGTGCATCGCAAACTGATTCAATTGCCTCATCTACGGTGGGCAGTTCGTATACATGGACACAATATCCAATCATCAATAGGCTATCCTGCTTCAATGTCACGTTGTTTAGTTTTTCAAGCACATGCCCGGAATCGCGTGTATAATTATGTGCTTTATTGTTTGACAATCGGAAGCAGAAAATAGTCTATGTATTTTGAAATTGATTGAGTCGGACCTCCGCAACCACTAATAATAGGCCTCCCCACAAACCGTGTACAAACTGTACGACATAGCAATTTGCAACACTTTCACCACACGGCACGCATGTCATAAATACAGTACAGTTACATGAAGAATGAAGGTGCCACCTATTGCCAAGAAAGATACAGTCACGCGACGGGCGACGGCACGACGCGACGGGCAACGGCACGACGCGACGGCACGACGCGACGGGCGACGGCACGACGCGACGCGCGACGGCACGACGCGACGGGCAATGTGTGCGTCGCCTCTTCAAGCAGTCTACTTAGAAGCGCCGAGGTAACAGGCGACGGCACGACGCGACGGGCGACGGCACGACGCGACGGACGACGGCACGACGCGACGCACGACGGCACGACGCGACGTGTGAAGGTGCGTCGCTTCCTCATGCAGTGTACGTGCTTAGAAACGGTAATTTTACAGGCGACGGCACGACGCGACGGGCGACGGCACGACGCGACGGACGACGGCACGACGCGACGGTACGACCCGACGGCACGACGTGAAAGCACGACGCGAGGCAGGTTTGGCGTCTATAGAACACCATATTAAGGTGTGTGTGCTGGAATATGTCAAGGTCATGTGATCCTTACTTCCAGTGTTACCAGAATATTTTATTGAAGACCCTAATTATGATATCTCACGAATTATTAATTTGATGGGTTGATACTGTACATTATTTTGTAGGCAGCAATATTTAAAGTTAAATATGTTACATTCATATTACCATGCAATCTATTATTCTTATATTATGACGTCATGAATATTTAATGAGACAAATTTGTGGCATCATATCTCGGCAGTATGACAGGTATGATACTTTTCTTTTGCGTTTGTATCATAGTATACTGAAGGTGTGCCTGCACAGATGTAAAGGACATGTGACCCTTACTTCCGGTGTTACCTGAAGTGCAATAAGATTATAATTTCAATGTTTAAGTGACAGTGTATAGATAATTCATTCAACCATTTTGTACCGTCCAATAGACAATCAAAAACCATATTGGGAACAGCTTTGCGGTTGTTCAGTACTACCACAATCTTATTTTGATTTTTTTCTTGCGGCTTTGCTTTGCAAGTTTTTGCAAAAGCTCAGCAAATAAATGAAATGTGCTAGTACGTGAATCATGATCCATAATGTTTCTTAGACGACAGGCATGACACTAAAATTGACAGGATTAGTCAAAACAACTATCCTACAATTCTTCAATATTTTTGTCTGAAAGTATAAATGCAATATATTTCATTTAGTTTACTTTTAACCTTCACTGCATTGGATGATGCACAGCATTGTGTAGATTCTTCAATTTCTTTTTCAATTTATTTCTCAGTGAAAACTGTGTAGAAAACAAGCATACAAATTCATGGGACTATCTCCTCTTTGTGAACGAGTGGCCAGAGTCGTTTTGCAAGTTCTACAATGTAAGCGGATTGAACCAGTGAATAATTCCTTAAGATATAGATTTTCAAACAGAAGCAATCTCAACAGTTATTTCTGCTGCTCAGAGCATCAATAATAAAAAAAAAGTTAAGATTATGAGCTGAAGTGGCTAATACTAGCCCTAATTGGGGGGGGGGGGGGGTTCGTTTGTTTCTAAAGTTCCATAGTTTGTTCTGTTGACAAACTTGGCAAGAGAATGTAAGAACGATAGTGGCATTGACAAAAATGTTCAGGGTTTGGAATTTTCAGTATTTCAGTACAAAGAAACACATTGAAAATATAATATAAATGAGGACTTTTCATTGGTTATTTTGTAAATGTTGCGTTAACATGTGTACTCTTTAAGCTGTTAAATTTTATTATGTGTAACGGTCGAAAATTTGACTATTCACTGTTAAACTTAACAGTAATTTGCCTTTTGCAAAACGAACTTAGTAACGTGTCATTTGGTGGAAATATTTGGCCTGCAAATTAACACATTTAACAATGCTGGTCTCAAAAAAAAAATTCAAGTTAAGTATGAAACTGACTATGAATTATTTTACCAAAAGATAAACAGATCTTCATTTTTTTTTTATAAAATTGTATTTAAGGCCAAAAAAAAAATAAGTCGGTCTCTGGTCAGCGCGCGCGTCGATTTTAATCATGCGCGTCGATCTTTTTTTTTTTCCAAAATGTTCCGCGGTAGCTCCAACAGCGCCCTCTATTTCCGCACCTCCTCAATTTTGTTTACCAAAGAGCACCAAGGAATGGGAAATTGTACCAAGGCAAATGATCGAAAGCACCAAGGCAAATTATGGAGGACACCAATGTACATGAGGACGCCAAAAAAGCAAAATAGTACCCCACCTTGTCTGTACAATCCAAGCTTGAAGAAAAAAGAAAAAAAAGCAAAAAAAAAAAAAAAAAAAGCCGCGTAGCCGCGTCAATTCCGGAACTTTGGTCTGACCAGAGACCGAATATTTTTGTTTTGGCCTAATTGTCCAATTTTGAGCTTAACAAATGCCACATATTTTCACTTCCAGGCATCACACGGACATGATAAAAAAGCTGAGAAAAAATGCGTCATTCCGCCAAGCGTATCAACTTGGACCATCCATGGCACATGGTAAAAAAAAACCTATATCAGACTTTTCAATATAAGAAGATAAAAAAGGAAGTCTTAGACTGAAGAGAAAAATTGGAAAGTCCCTCGATGTTTTCTTTGATATTATTATTAAAATTATATTCAGCTTTTTATTTTTTGGTGTATTAGTTTGGTATATGTGATACTCTTGCTGTTGTCGTTGTTGTCGTTGTGGTCGTTGTGGTCGTCGTCGTTTTGGGGGAAATTATTATTAAACTTGGTGAACTTCACTTACAGTATTTGTTTCATTGTTACAGTATTTGTTTCACATAAATATTCCTTGAATGATCCTAGAACCACGTAATATGATATTCAGAATGTTCCATGTTTGTTAATTGACAGGCCCAAGAAGACAGGCACCAAAGGACCAACGAGTTGCAACAATACTTGGCAATTCAAATTAAGTCAAATTAAAGTAAGTAATTCATCAATACGTCTTTGCCTAATGAGAATGACATCGTTTTTGATTTATTTCTTTTTTTTAAATGTTTTTCGGTTTTTCCTTGTGTGTATTAATTTTATTTTACCTTTATTTTTGTTGCAAATGTAGGCATATTTCATCTTACGACAAGTGCAGGAATTTAAGTCTGTGCTGATTTTTTTTACGTTGAATTGAGCGAGTTTCCTCTGTTTTTCAGGATCTGGTTCCTGTACTGAACAAAACTTGGCCTGGGCTACTGACAGCAAAAGAATATTGGAGTTTTTGGTGAGGTCACAATCATTTCCTCATTTTCCTTCCAGTTCTGAGAAAACCTCCGAGAGCTGAACCACATTTGTGGTAAAAATACGCCAGTTTTCAACTCACCCCAGTGACCTAGTGTCACCATTCCATTCCTCATTCTTAACCTGAACATCATTGGAGTGGATTGCAAACCACTTCTGGTGTCCGTTTAAACAACCCTCCATATATTGTCCTCATTCGTAGTTATTGCCTCAAACATCAGCAGGATTCAGTCCCCATCATCAAGGACAAACTAGAATCCCTGATTTCTGTATGCCTTTTGGGTGTACTTTGCAACATGTTTCCTGTTTATGACAGTTTATTTATAGCACAAAGTGTTTGCTTTACCTGACATTGCAGTATACAAGGCTTGTATTGATGTGCCTTCAATCAACATTGCTCAATTAAAAGTAGCATTGCCCCTAACAATGGAATGGGTTTCAATTGCACACAGCTCATCAGTACTTATTGTGCGTCTCATTTCACCAGAACTTTTATATTGTGCATGTAGATAATTGTGTACAAATATAGTTACTTCCTCACTGCAATTGGGGTGTTTTTTTTTCAATATGAGTGACAGTTTCACAGAATCAAAGACTTTGTGGTTTAAGAAAACATTATTGTTATCTTTTGAAATGATAAATATAGATGCAAAACAAGATGCAACTTGGACTATAACATTTGAATACAATAGAAGAGTAAAAAAAACTCTCAGAGTTGAGGTATTTTTCCTTAGGGTTTTTCTGTTACTCCAAAGCCAACTGTCTGTGGACATATATGAAAGTGGAACACCAAGACAAAGATCAAAAGGGTCGTTCAGTTTTTCATCATGCTTCCTTAAAGTTTAGTTAAAGCTTGAATTCTTACCATTAGAATTCAAAAAGAAACCAAAACGTACATGACACATTCTCTTAAACTGATAAAAATCTAGCTTGATTCAGTGTAGGCTATACAGATTCCTGTATGCAGGGGAGATCTAGAGCAATGTTTGTTTGCACTCAGTACCTTATACTTATTAGCTCTCAACCAGGAAATGTCCTTGTGCATTTACTTTCTGTTTTGTTTCCCTGAAATAATATACCTAAAAAAAGATACGGTACTTGCCTGCATATTATTTCTTTTTTATCTCCTTATCGTGAATCATAGTGAAACGCATTTCTTCACTCTAAGTTATTTTGTCAAAACATATGATCATATTCCTATAAATATTTCAGATTTTGTTTGTCTTCCTCGTGAATGTTAAGAACTAATATAACTTAAGTTTGTATAATTTCAAATTATTTAGTCAGATGGTTTATTTTTAGTAACAGAAATTTCATTTCTCGTACTGTGTAATTTTCAGTTTAAATACAGATATATGTTCAATATATATCTAAAAGACCCATGGCTATAAGTTCTTGTGTGTGCAAGTTGTGATTCTGTAAAATTATCCATGAACTTGCAGTCACATGTAACAATTTTGATGGCCATTTCGTACTCATTTCACCATTCATCCAGGTTACATGAATGGGATAATCATGGCACTTGTGCAGCTAGTCTTCCTGTTCTGCACGGTGAGCACAACTATTTTGACAAAACGCTCCAACTGAAGCAACAACATAACATTGACAAGTAAGTCACTTACTTTGACACCACTCACTTGTTTTACATAGTACATAACAAGAGTTCTGTCACCATTATGGAATCATGGGGTTATGGTGTGGTGGTATCGAATTTTTGGAAGACAGTTAGAGTGGAGCTGTAGTTATAGGGGCCGAATCCTCAAAAATCAACCAAGCAGTTTTGGGGGATTGAGGGAGAATGGCATAGGGTCAGTTGATTTGGAGGATACATTGAGCAAGGTCTTTGACTGTACCCTGCATTGTTTATGTTCAGCCATGCATAATTAAGGCCTACGTTTTACTGAGTACCATCCACATTGCTTTTGGATATCACCCGCACTGCCTCAGTGTTATCCCATAAGGCCATGCAATAAACATGGCTGCCAACGTGACTTACGGCGGGCGGCGATTTTTTTCTCCCAAACGACATCCGCATATAGGTGTACGCTATGGCGTTTTGGGACTTTACTTTTCTAAAAACATGAGAAGAAAATATAAAATTAGGGAAACAAATGAATTCGACCATTATGAAAGTCGGACTTTATTTCCCTTAAAAAAAAATCCTCCGAAGCCTCAGGTTAGAAAAATTTCGGGTACAAAACCGTGATTCGAACCCGCAACCTCGCGGTACAAAATCACGACCCTGTATCGACTGAGCTATCGCACATACAAGTATCGTAGAGGGCGCTAAACAACCATGTATGCGGATGTAGCTTGGGACAAGAAAATTCGCCGGCGGGCGCCTCATCAGGCCGTGTCATAAACGGGCTTCCAGAGCTGCTACGTCTATTGTCAATGGGTGTGGACCTAGACCTAGCTTTAGACAGTTGATTCTGATGCAGCTTTTGTCATGTCAAAGTTCAACTTTATTGCACGAAACTGTACCCGAAACCGTTCGTTTATCTAGCTCCACTGCGCATGTGTGTCATCACGGGAGGAGCCAGGCGCGAGTAAGCTGGGGGAAGTAATCGAACGCACTCAGTATGCAACAGTAATTGTCGGAGGATTTTGAATGATTGAGGCAGTGGTCACCCTTCCGGTGAAGAAATTTAAAAAAAATATTAACAGAGGATTTTGGAGGATTGAGGCTATATCAAATTATTACATGGTAGCAATTGGAAGATTTTGCAGGATTGAGGATGCATCCTAGCCAATTAAAGGCTCTAGGCTGTTAGGGTAATTATGTCAAAAGCTATCATGACCATCAATAAACATTCTGGATAAACAATCTTGGATGTGGTAGATTGGGTGGGGGAGGGGATGGAGGAAGTCAGATGCAAAGATAAGTGGCTGTCGTTATCCAACCCTCACAGGTGCTAAACTAATAGACCTTTATCATGCTGCCACCATTTCAGTCATGTTCCCTGTATCCAATAGCAGTACTGAATGATAATGTTTTTGTGCAAAAAGAAATCAGACTATTTTTCCTTCCAGCCTCGCTTTGGTTACGTTGATTTGAATGGGCAAAAATCAAGATGGCCGCGACATGGTCTATGATTCTCTACTTCAATTTATATCATCACAAGTGTATTCTCATTGTTTGCCTTTCATCATATCATGTCCAGGATCCTGAGCAGCAGTGGCATCATTCCATCATCGACTGTCAAATATACTCGGGAAAAAATCCTGGAGTCTGTCAAGAATGCTACCGGGGGCATGCCAAATCTTATTTGTTTCCAAGAGAATGTAAGAATCCAAGCAATGTCAAGTGAGACTGATCAAGTAGGGCACTGTTCGTTATTTAATGTGAGTCATGTGATACAGTGGTTATTTTTGGTGATGGTATAACCATTTCCAATCTTCAGTTTCCATCACATTGTCAATAAACACAATCAAGGACATTAAAAAATCCATAAACAAATCAAGAACTTGTTTGTTTTTCTCCTTTACCCAGCGTAGCCTTGTTATATTTCATTGGTATTAAAGAAGGTTGGAATTGAGATGATTTGTGTAACGGTTATTATATTTATAAGAGCAAAATAAATTTAATCGGTAATAGCAGTCTGCAGTATTTTCATCTTTCTTAAAGTTGGTCCGATCCTGACTTGAGTTAAGAGAATAATCTGTTTAATTTGTATTTATGCATTGGAGAAAAAAGGTTATTTGTTTTCTTAAGATCACTCATGAGTTTATGTGCCTATGAACAATGGGCATTACATAGTTTATGTTTGTTGAGGGGCTTTCCCAATATTCGTACAACCTGTTAACATATGACGTTCTTTTCCTTTCATTCAGCATGAACAGAGTGGCTCTGACTTCAAGCAATACCTGCAGGAGATCAGAATGTGCTTGGATAAATCCCTGCAACCATTTGATTGTCCTGAATCGGAATGTATGCACTTGACAATGGCATACAGCAGCCCTTGCTCATCCAAGACACCCATTGCATTGCCACCACTCACAACAGGGAATACAGTGGTGTAGTAAATGCCGAGTCAAGCAGTAGGCCTTTTAAAGGCATATAGGATTAGGATCACTTGCATTCATCCCACAATTAACCTTCCGAGTTATTAACAAAAAGCTTTAAAAGATTGTACTGGAACTAAACACCCTGTGAAATTATTACGTCTGGCTTCTTGTCATTCAGATGAAATCAAGAAATGCAAGTCATTTCCAACGATCAGTCCATTGACTGATTTTTGGAAGCAGAGTGTTAAATAATTAAGAGTGTTAAATAAAGAGAGCTAAACTTTTGGAAATTAAGAATACTCGAAAAGTGTAATACCCACTTAGCTGAATATTCAACAGGTTAGGTTTTGAACATTCTTCTTCGGGTTTTGAATGGCGTGATTATTGGAAACGAACAAAGTGAGTGATAAGCAAATGATCTTGTATGCCTATAAACTATCCAAAATCTCTGTGTTGGACCCAGCTAGCTTGAACCCTGCGGTTTTGGAAACCCCTTTTACTTTTTACTCTATCATGAAATCTACACTGCTTCTATATAGTGCTCTAGACGGAAACTGTGCAGCCCTGATAGGGCAGGGATTGAGAGGCTCTATTTACCCAGGTAGAAAATGGAAAACGTACGCGACCAACCCGTCTGTTGAAAATTGTAAGGTGTTCCATCTGCGCCAGGTCTGCTTAAAGGGAATATACATCATTTGCTTTTGCTGTAATTTTCAGAAATGGATGGAATTGGGGGGTTGAAAATATATAGCAAATATAGTTACACTGACTTTTTTGAGGTTTTGGGTTCAAAAATGCTATAAAAACCAAGAAAAACAATCATTTTCCTGTAGTCTGGTTCCCTGACTCCATTTAAGAAGAAACAGAGCAGTTTACATACATTGGGGAATTGTAAGGTCAGGGAACCAGTCTAGCTGGCTTGTACCCGTTCATAGGTGTGTAATCGATTGCAAACAAGTGCGATGGTCAACTGGGGCCAGTATTTGAAAAAAAGCCAGTTTTTTCCCAACGCTGATCGGCCACTTTTCTTGAAAATGACAGTATACCAGGTGCCATGATTTTACAGGATGCTTTACACTGTCATTCACTAACTGAGCCCAGCAAGGTATTTCAAAATGATTTGGTAGTTTTATTTTTTGATGTTAGCAAATGTTGTATTTTCCCTTTAAAGTGGATCTGAGTGGAATTCAACATGGGTAGCCGATAGTTTGAAAAGGCCAATATTAATATGAGCCAGTACGTGTATTATGGTTTTCACATACCTTTTTTCAAGAAAAAAGGAGCTTATTGATTTATGACGACGAGGAATGCATCCAAGATATCAATGGAAAGCTTACTGCCCCTAGTTTATGATCAAAAGTTCACAGCTGTTCATATTATCCCTTTGTTGGTGAGTTACCATTTTGGAGGACATCTGTATTGTATAGTGTACGCAAAATGTGTTAATGTGGTATGGTAACTCTGCTGAGAATTGGCCCTAAACTTTCTTTGTATACTGAAGTGTTTGTAATTTTGACAATCAGTTTTGTCATTCTTGTAGAGCAATGGGTGACATCACACAATAACTTGTAAGAAATAAAATTTACATTTATTGATGACTTATTAGTCAAGTGGTCAAGACAATGTCCTTTTTGTACATTCTTCATATACTGTAAACATTTACCCACAAAAGCACTGAAAAATGAATGTTATAAATTGTTTCCACTGATACATAGCTCAATTTTACAGTATGGTGCAAAGATCAGACAATCAGCATACAATCTTTTAGTATTTTCTACTTTCCTGAATATTGTTTTTGATGTCATTGGTTCAAAGGCTGGGGTTGATTTTTTTTTTTTTTGGGGGGGGGGATTCTTGTTATGTTTCGGTTTATGTTATTTGTTGTATGTTATTGCAATCAAGTTTAGCTGGTGGTACATTCCAAACCTTTCATGTCATTAATTATGGGCTCGAATCCTGCTGAAGATATCTGGAATAAGTCTCGGGAACATTACAAATTGGCTTTCTTTCCTTGTTTTCTAATATTTTTTTCTGCTTTTCCAGAGGAGGCAAGCGACGCCCATGTTCATTAGACATTATTAGAAACAGTTGACTGTTCTTGTTTTGGTTATTAATGCTAAATGACCCGTGACCTTCGGGAAGCGATATTTAAGCGGGTTCCTAGATCGAGGCCTATGTATTTTAATGTAAACTCTTCAATCTGATGGTGCCACACTATTTATTTCAATTGTAGGGTATAGGCCTACAATCCTGGCCAAATCTCGCTGGGCCCCATTCCCCCGGGCTAGTCTGGACACTTGACCTCCGTAAAATCAAAGCTTTCAATTTGACACTGTGGCTGACTCGTTTTTTAAATAATAACGCTTTCTAATTAAAACATTTGCAAATATTTTAATTAGGAAATTTTCACCCGAGACGTCGTATGATTCCGGCCGCGCAAATTATCAAATCTGTAAACATACGAATATCCGCCAGCCAGAAGTTATAAGCAGGGAAATTGAACAAAGTATATTATGCAAGATAGATTAATTATATGACATTCCACATAATCAGGAATGTATATAAGAGCAATAAATGAAGGAACCCAATTAATAAATCGAAATAACAATCTCAAACTAACCATATAAATATTTACAATACATGCTATGGAATGAATTCACATATCGGATCTCGAAAAATTTCAGAAAATAATAACACAAAAATTCAGTGGAATTCTTAGACAGTCAGTGTGAAAAATGCAAGGCAACGAAAAGAGTGAAATCAATGAATGAATGGAAATAAAAATCTTGAACTGTACAAATGTTTATATGTCGAACAAGGAAGGGAAAAGATCCACACGAATCTGGAAAGACTGAAGGAGATATATAGGGGCCTTACTCAATGGATCAGTTAGACAGTCAATACAAAATAAACAGATTAATAGGTAAAAGTAATGCAAAGAACGAAACCCAATGAATAAACGGGGAAACATCTTTAACAATAAAAACATAATTAATACTCAATTGCACCGGCGAAATTTCACGGTTTTCTTCTCTCTTTTTTAGTACCGTACACAGACTGGCAACAAGTCTAGTAGTACATCATGGCGGCGCGGAGAATTGGCCGACTCTGTTCGTTGCTCTATGGCCACTAGTGATCATTCAGTCTCAGAATAGTTTTGCTTGACCGAACTATACTTGGTCTAATACTTAAATTTGCTTAAACACCAGATACTTAATTTGGTACAACTATCCAATTTAATTTTTGGGGCCTTCCATTAGTAAATAGTAACGAAAATAGTCCTTGTTTTACCGGCCGTGCCATGTTATGTTCGTGAACGAGACAGTATTTTACCGGATTTACAAATGCGATACCGAAATTGAAATTCCTAGTTTCGGCGCACCGAATTTACAAATCCGTTGATTCCTAGTTACGCTGCACCATGTCCATTGATCTCCTATCAATGAGCTTGACCCGTTGACCTCGTCACACGCAGTTAAAGTGGGGCAGTCGCTACAAAGGTTTTTGTATACGTACGTGTATGTTTCTGCCTTGTAAACTGACCCCGCATTATCCCACCAGTACAGTCCATAGAGCTATATTACTACTAGAGCGCTAACTTCGTGTACAAAGTAATGCCTGCTGGGTGCATCCATGTTTGTGCACAAACCTATGGAGACCTAGACATTTTGTACGGCTTTTGTACAGCTATTTGCACATAATTTAATATAGCTCTATGGTACAGTCTGACTACGGAGAAATACAAATTTCTCAACGGTGAATACAAACAACATGTCTGAAAACGCCGTACCGTCACAGACTTTGACGGAGTACTGTAACAGTTTAGACTACTACAACGTGAATTTTGATGTGTATAATCGTGTGAGTCAAAGGATTAACAGATTTTCAGATTGGATAGACAAAAGCCTACCCAAACTTGCGGACTCAATGGAGATTTCCCTGCCTGCGACTGGCACATTAAACGTGCTTAGTGTGGGCGCTGGGAATGGTAAGTACAACTGAATTAGTACAAACTACAATATGTTTACTGCATCCCCAACTGCCCAGTTTATCCTGCAGGGGTTGACTATTTATGGTTAAATTTGACCACATGATTTTGAAGTGATGTACAATATTGACACTTTGCGTACATCAGCCATCTTGGAGGTCTTTGTAATGTTATTCGCTGACGAGCAGCCACAAATGTCTAGTTAAACTAGAGTAACTTCACACAAGACACGATCATTTCAGAACAAGCTGGTGAACCCCGAAAGGTCAACTTTAATGTAACCAACAGAGGGCGGTGTTCAGTTTTAGAAATACATCACATCTCCCCCATACAAATTAAGTAAACATTAAACAAGTTGAACTTTGGGAACTTACATGTACATGTAGGAAACAAACAATAAGCTTGAGCAAAGTGTTACTGAACTTTATAAGGGAATACTGCAAAATGTGATTTACAAAAGGGAGGATTAGAGAACAATGGAAGGTGTTTGAATCAAGCAAATTTGAAAAAAGCACAAGCGTTTGTACATGAATTTAGACCATCTTGAAAAGCCACAAATCTGTTATTTACTGTCCATGCAATTTGGTGTACAACTTCAGCTTACAGGTCAAGTTTTTGAGTTGGTCTTACTACCCTGCCACTTCTAGTAGTAGTAGTCTGACCTACAGTCACGCTATCATATTTTACACTATGTTGTTTTGTCTCACTTGGTTCTTCAGGTTCTGCAGTCTGATGGATATTTTCATTCTGTGTGCTAGGAGAGACTAGGTTGGGCTGAGACAATGAATTCCCTTCAATGTCAGCATGTTCTTTGGAGTGAACAATGTGACGCCTATTTCTTCTATACACCTGTCCAGTTGGTGTCGCAACCATATAGCTTCTAGGGTTATCATGTTTTTCTGTCACCTTCCCTAACACCCATTGGCTGTGCGGATTTTGGAATCTAACTTGTTCCCCAGTGTGTAGTGTGCGCTTTGGCTTACTACATTTTGCGTCATAGTAGTGTTTTTGCACAGTCTGTCTCTCTTTGAGTTTGGCTTTCATGGGTGGGACTACTTGTGGTTGAAGAAGAGTCGATGAAGTGGGAAGTCGGCTTTTGAGCAAGCGACTATTGAGTAATTGTGCTGGTGCATAACCCTCTGTGCCATCGAGGGGCGTGTTGCGATATTCCAGCAGTGCCATATAAGGGTCCCTGCCAGACACCTTAGCCTTTTTCATGAGTGTTTTCACTGTTTGAATACAGCGCTCGGCTTGCCCGTTGCTTTGTGGGTACCTGGGGCTAGACGTGACATGCCTGAACTCCCACATGTTTTGGAAAGTTCTGAAGTCTTCGCATACAAATTGGCTTGCATTATCAGTAATCAACAGATCTGGTGTACCGGAGCGGGCAAATATAATTTTCAATTCATGTATGACCGAATGGGCTGTGAGATCTTGCAAGGCCTGTACTTCTGGAAATTTGGAGTAGTAGTCAACTACAAGCAGATAGTTCACTCCTCCTAAGTGGAACACATCTGCACCTAGTTTAGACCATGGTCTGTCAGGTATGTCATGTTGTATCATTGGTTCAGCAGGTTGAGTTTTCCTACTTGACTGACAGATAGCACACTTGGCTACCGTGTCTTCAATTTGCGAATTCATGCCCGGCCAGTATAAGATGGCTCGTGCTCTCTGTTTGAGTTTCACTATCCCTAGGTGAGACTCATGGATTTTCTTAAGCATGTCCTTCTGCATGCTTCGCGGAACTACAACCCGGTTGCCAAGAAAAAGAATGCCATCACAGAACACTAATTCATTGTGGACTGCATAGTATGGGCCAACATCACTTGTCAAGTGGTGTTTATCAACAGGCCAGCCATTCATAATGTGACCTTTGACCTTCGCAAGTGTGGGGTCCGCGGCTGTTTCTTCACGGAATTGCTGCAATCGTAACTCAGTAATTGGGAGTTGTCTTAAAATCATGTTGATTTCCCGCGAGTCATCAAACTCTGAGATGTTGTCGCCTCTGCTATTTATTATGCGGCTTAACGCATCTGGCACAAACATTGTGTTACCTGGTTGCCATTGTACACTGAGGTCATATCTCAGTAGGTGCATGCGCATACGCTGCAATCGTGGGCTCAACTTATGCAATGGCTTTTGGAACACTCCTACCAATGGCTTATGATCTGTGATCACTGTTGTCTGTTTTCCAAAGATATAGTCATGGAATTTGTGGCACGCAAAGAGAATGGCGCACATCTCCTTTTCAATAGTCGCGTAATTTTTTTCAGCAGGACTAGTACTACGCGATGCATATGCCACTGGTCTGTTATTATCTTGCATCAATACAGATCCAAACCCATGCTTGGATGCATCAGTGGCCAAGCTGACCGGCTTATTCACATCATATAACATCAGTACTGGTGCTGATGTTATAATATGCTTGAGTGTTTCCACGGCTTTTGTGTGTTTTTCATCCCAGTGCCAAGCTATTTGCTTTTCGGTAAGCTGTCGCAACGGCGCAGTGATTTCAGAAAGATTGGGAATGAACTTACTAACGTATGTGATCATGCCGAGAAAGGTTTCAAGCTCATGTTTGTTAGTTGGGATTGGCATTTCCAATACAGACTGGATACGCGCTGGACTTGGTGAGAGTCCTTCTGCAGAAATCACATGACCCACATATTCAAGTTTGTCTGTGCCAATGACAGACTTTTTCCTATTGAGTTTAAGTCCTGATTCTCTGACTTTTTCCAGGAACTTAGCTACTCGCTCATCATGCTCAGTTGTGTTTTCCCCCAAACTAGGATATCATCGACAACAATTTCAACCCCTTCAAGTGCCCCAAATTCAGTGACCATGGCGCGCTGCCAAATTTCACTTGCCGACGAAATGCCGAATGGTAGAACCATATATCGAAATCTTCCAAAGGGTGTGTTAAATGTTGTCAAGTACGAGCTTCTTTGTGTGAGAGGAAGTTGCCAATAACCACTTGTAGCGTCAAACTTTGAAAACACCTTAGCCTGTGGCATGCGCGCTGCAACATCTCGGAGGGTGGGCATAGGGTAATGGGCTCTCTTTATGGCATTATTGAGCTCTCGCGGGTCAAGACAAATGCGCACACTGCCATCCGGTTTACCAACTATTGACATGGAACTGACCCAGTCTGTGGGCTCTTCCACACGCGCAATGACCCCAAGTTTTTCCATACGCTCTAATTCAGCCCTCACTTTGTCGCGCAATGTGTAAGGAATAGTGCGTGGAGGGTTCTGAACTGGTGCGGCATCTACATTCAATTCAATCTCATATTCGTGATTTTGCAGTTTCCCTAGCCCTTCATACAAATCATTGTGTTCTGTGAACGTGATGTTGCTATGCACTGGCACATTTTGCGCACTACCACTAACCACTTCATCTACTCTTACTCTCTTAATCAATCCTAGCCTTTGACATGTTTTCAGACCTAAGATAGGTTTTACATTTCCGCTTACCACTTGAAAAACAACTTGTTGTGTGGTGCAACCGGTACCTGTACCAACCTTCAAATTGGCTATGGTCTTTCCTAATGCCTTAATCTTGTGCCCTGAATAGGATTTGAGAGATGCATTACTGGGAAGCAATGCCAGTCCAGTGTTTTTGAAACAGTCTTCTGGTAGAATGTCCGCTTGAGATCCTGAATCAAGCTTGAAGTCCACCTTGTTTCTCCCAATTTGACAGGTTTCAGTCCAGTCGCCTGATTCTTGTCCAGCGATGTAGTCTATCATCAGGTCCTCGAGTTGTTTTCTTGGTTCCTGTAGGTTGACACCGGCAACATCATACTGGGTGTTGTCCTCATCATCATCACTGCTTTCGTTGACTTCCCTGACCATCTTTGGTCGCGACTTGTGTTGGGCTTTGCATATTCTCGATTTGCTGAAATGTCCAACTTTATGGCACGAGTTGCACTGCTCATACTTTGCAGGACAGCGGTTTGTGAAGTGTACGTAAGTACAGAAGTCACACCGTGACTTTGTCCCATTTTCTGCGTTGTTATTTGACATTTCCTTGCGACTTGCAGCTCTGGTCGGAAGTCTGGCTTTAGTGGACGTCACCCGGTTAACCTCCTGTCTTTGCTGGGTCAAATCCAGTTCAGCCTGTAGGGCTTTCACATGTGTGGCGCTCATTTCACTGACCTGGCAGATATTGATGCACTTTTCCAGAGTCAAATTATCTTCCTGAAGCAGTTTTTCTCGTGTTTTTGTGTCCTTTACACCACACACAACTCTGTCTCGAAGGAGGGAATTCTCAATGTCACCAAATTCACATTCCCTCACCAGGCATTTCACGTTTGTCAAGTATGTGTCGAACGGCTCATCCACTTTCTGGTTTCTCGAGTTGAACATGTATCGCAGTACTGACAGGTTTCTCTTGGGTTCACAGTATTGTTTGAACTTGGCTTTAAGTACTTGCAGTTTGTCCTTCTCATCGTCCGCGAACGTCAGTGTCGCATATACACGCTGTGTCGCTGGGCCCGCCACGTGCAGAAACGTTGCACACTGCACTGGCTCCGGTTTCTTCTGCAGTTCCGTTGCCATAGCGTACAGTTCAAATGAACGCACCCATTCCTTCCAGTTTTTCGCCAAGTTCCCTTCCAGCTGCAACTGTCCCGGTGGTTTCAGGCCTGACATTGCAACTTTTATGATCCGTTTTCTGACACCATGTAATGTTATTCGCTGACGAGCAGCCACAAATGTCTAGTTAAACTAGAGTAACTTCACACAAGACACGATCATTTCAGAACAAGCTGGTGAACCCCGAAAGGTCAACTTTAATGTAACCAACAGAGGGCGGTGTTCAGTTTTAGAAATACATCACAGTCTTTCTTTCTTTTTCAATTCAGAATAAAAATGAATGCATTAAATATGTCTGCTAACGATGTCCATCTACAATCTAGAACAAAAGCACGTAGCTCAAAATATGGCTACTACGTACTAGTACTATGCAAAGGCTCAGTACCTCCGTACATCAGCAATGTGCTCTTACGTACCTTAATAGGGCCTAGTACATCAGTACCTCAGTACTTTAGCAATGAGCTCTTATGGGCCTTGTAAGCAAACATACATTCCTCATGGGAACAGCAAAACACTGAACATTAAAGAAAAACATTTGGACCCCGGATGTCATGACCTGAATTGTAAACAGGGCAGAGGTCATGACATCCAAGCCAACAGTGTGATGAGGGCGCTGTTCCATTGTAATTACTGTACCATCAGTACATCAGCCCATGGAGCAAGGAAAACGTGAGCTCTTGGGCCTTATGTACGAGTTACTCATTTTTGTCGAGTTCCCTGAAAGTATTTCATAACTGTTGATTGGATGGCGCCAGACTATGCAGGCTTACTTCTCATTTTTTTTATTATTATTCTGGCTTAAGAAAATTAGGGAATGTTGGATTACAAATTTTAAATTATTAATTGAAGCAGACTTGAATTACTAAGTAATTTACTTGCTTTCGTTTGTCTTCGCAAGTTCCAAAATGAAGATTTTACCTCACTCTCAATTTAATATGGCCGGCTCGTGCATAAGGCCCATAAGGTTGCAGATCAGTTAATAAAATGCCACAGACCCCACTGATAAATGTCCCCACTTCAGAAATTCGAGAGAAAAAATACCCACAACTCTCCAAGGTGTTCGAGACACACATCAAAGTAAAGCTTTTTTCATCATCTTTCATTTTCTTTTCAATTTTTTTGGGGTAATCTGATGACTTTTAGGAGATATTCGATCACCCCTTTGAATAATCTTAAAGCCCATCGCCATTTTGAAAAACGGTGCATACACTCCATTTGAAAATAGAACACTTTTAGGGCCCCAATTTCATCCAAATTTCACTGAAACACATGTACGGCTTCCACCCATATTTTTTTACACACCCTCAAGTTCATGGCCCAAAATATGCTCAAATATTGAAGAATTTGAGGACATGCAAATTGTGATTTGGCCGGCGTAGGCAATTTCGGACCGATTTACTGGCCTGCAACCTTTAAACAAGTGCGACGTTTTGAAAAATTCTTCAAAACCGCTTGTACGGCATGGGGAAGGATGGATAACTCATATTTAAAAAATGCGGCTGCCTTGCTGTAGGGCGCCCCCGGCGGGAGCTAATTGAGTTCCAGCTCCTTCCAACCCCTATAATCCCCGCCCCCTTTTTCGCTTAATATTGCTGTAATATCGGTTGACGGTCTATCAGCCCCCTTCAGATTTGGGAGCAAATTCTTGAGGAACCACCATTGGAGACCCCTATTTAAAACGCTGCCCCCAGGTCACGCTGCCCCCAGGTCACGCCCCCCCCAAAAAAAAATGTCTTGGCAGTTATAGCGCATGGGCACCCCGCCATTTTGGTAACGAACCATACAGGTTGCAGACCAGTAAATAAACTGCCGAATTCAGGAAAAATACTCACAACTCTCCAAGGTGTTCGAGACACACATCAAATTAAAGCTTATTACATCATCTTTCATTTTCTTTTCGATTTTTTTTTGGGGGGGGGGTATCTAATGACTTTTAGGAGAAATTTCCATCCGAAGATGATCACCCCTTAAAATAGTCCTGAAGCCTATCGCCATTTTGAAAAACGGTGCATACACTCCATTTGAAAATAGAGCACTTTTAGGGCCCTAATTTCATCCAAATTTCACTAAACACAAGCTCACAGTCCTGTGCACGGCTTACGCCCATATTGTTTTACAAAACCTCAATTTCATGGCCCACAATATGCTCAAATATTAACGAATTTGAGGGCATGCAAATCGTGATTTGGACGGCGTAGGCAATTTCGGACCAATTTACTGGCCTGCAACCATGAGCACCCGAAAATGAACACTGTCCTCGTACATAAATTTGTGAACATGTCTATGACCACATTACCTTTGGGTTTTTTAACAGTAGGCCTACCGGTATTGTTCCTCAGTATTTTGTACATGACTACGTATTCAGCACTAGCGTCATCGATGGTGAATAGTATTATCTGCTGTGAAGTTGTCTCACGGAATCACTCGCGAGATTTCGAAATGAAATGGAAAGATTTACAAACTTTTCTGTTTAAAGTTTAATCTTGATTAATATGAGAACTTGCGAGCGAGAGATTACGTGCCCTCCGTTCTCTCCCTTTTGTCTACGTTTAGGGTTAACTGATCGTCCATTTCTTTCCTGTAATTTGAGGTCTTGAATGCTATACCAGACGCCACATCACTGTAAATTATGCCCGGGCATGCGCAACTGGAATCTCACGTAATCTCTCGCTCGCACTTTCTCTTGAAATCAAGATTAAATTTCAAACAGGTAAGTTCTCGTTTAATCTTGTCATTTACCTTGAATTCGAGACCCGTCATTTGTTGGAAAACACTTAGGGAGGAAAGTTGGAGGGAGCCTTGTGTGTTGCCTATGGCTTCCCATATTCCTTAGGACCCAGGACCTTCCATCCACAACCTACATCCCTACGTTTGCATAGTGATCCATCCAGACTGAATTAAAACGAGACGCATCTTTACCTTCAACAGGCACGATCGACAGCAGAATCCTACCTCACCTTCGGGACAAGGTACATCCTAACGTACGAGCTATCTTCCTTGAGCCTGACCTTCACACGTTTCAACAGTGCCAAAACCTGGTCGGCAAGGAATCTCCTAGGCTACAAGGTATAGAGTTTGACTGGAGACAGCAGACATTCCAGGAGTATCGATCAACCGCCAAGGAAGAAGACAAGTTTCATTTTATCTGCTGCTTCAACTCCATCTACTACACGGGAGATATGGGGAGTTCCCTCAGATATCTCTACGATAAGCTGCACAGTGGGGGTATTCTTCTAATCACACTAGTTGATGGTAATTTATCAAATTAGGTTTTGCCCTTCACCGACGTTCAAACACTGTATACTAAGTGTGTTACCTCCCGAGTGAAAGGTGGAGAAAAAAGATCACTCGGGTGATCGACCTCCTGCTTTCTAGTGCAGATGTCTTACCACTCGACCACCGAGCTACCATAATAATGGTAATTTATGTTGATTATTTTGGCAGTGAGAACAATCAAGCGTTGGGAATATTTGTAGATGAATAGATGGCATTTCAGAAAAGATATGTAAAATTCAATTTACTGGCAATAAACATCACAGCAGGAATCTCTGGCTACTACTTTTGTTCTGGAAGCACCATTTTCTTTAACTAACGTGATTTCAAAACCTGAGAAGTGTGATGGGTCTTAAAAAGATAATTTTAATTATTATAGTACATTTAACAAAATAAACAATAAGGCGAGTTTCTCATTAGATAAGTCTGTATATGCATTAAAACTCAACAAGCACGGCTCTTTGTATGTATTTTTTTTTCATTTGAATTTTTCAGGTAAATCAGGGGGCGGGCAATTTTGGCAGTTCCTCAACACATCCCTTGGCCAAGAGAAAGACTTCTTCACATCTTTTGATTTGGAGGAGGCATGCAGGAAGCAGAACATTATGATTTCAGAGGTCCAGCCGATTGGGATCTACGTGAACGTCTCATGCTGCTTCGATCCTCCCCAAGAGCTTACCGAGGACGGGAGATACCTTCTAGATACCATCACTCGATCGGTCAACTTCGCCCAGACTGCAGCGGCTGAGCTTCGGAAGGATGTGCTTCGGTTCTTGAGGAGTGATACTTGCTCGTCGATAACCGCGGACGGGCAGGTAATCTTGGATGGGAGTAACTCCGCTTACATCATACGTAGACCATGACCAACTGGGCGTTAAATGAGTTTCCTTCTCTCTTGACTTAGAAAACTCAGGGAATTTTTGAGAAACACCAATAATCAGGAAAAACTCAGGGAATTTGACAGTGACCCCGCACCAGGTTGGGAGGCCAACATTTTCTTGAATTTGATTTTTCTCTTTCTGAAAACGCTTGAAGTGGTTTACAACTTTAGATTAATTAACTGAAAAACAAATAATTTATTGTGCATATTTTACACAAAACAAATATCAAATTGATTGCTGTTCATGTAAACTACCATAGCAAAGTACAATGTACCGGTATGCTATAAGTGCTGAAGCTGGAAAATGAAGCTGTTTTTACAGGGTCAATTGGTTTAATGGCCTGCGTGTGTTTTTCTTTAGCGATGATTAGTCAAAGGCTGCTTAAAAAAAGAAAAGACACAAATTATCAGAATCTTGGTGACAGCAAGCACATGTGTTGAATAATTCACAAGTACCAGTACTACGGACATAACAGGCTAAACGCGTATACTGCCAGATCTTTTCAAAACTACATGAGCATTTCGTGATCTGCGCGGCGCCCGACTAAAATCAAAACTATGGGCAAAATTCACCTCTCGGTATACGGAATTTACACAGAGTTGAAGAAATCCAGTCTTAAATTCTATGAAGTTATTTTTCGATTGTAAAATAAATCCTTTGTGTACTACATCTGGTTTACATGCCGATTTTGAGCAATAAAGCATTTTAAAAAACAAAACGAACGTAATTATAAACATCAGAATACAATACGGGTTTTAAAACCTCTTTCCCAGTGTATGTGTCAAGCAGAACGCTCCCACCACTACCTGCTCTCCCACCTTGGGGCGTATTTTCGCGACCGTGACCAAAAAAAAAATGTTTGTGACGTCAAATGGATAACCAGAAACATGTTTGCACATGCACACAAAAACGCTGGTCGCTGGACCGAAAACAGTGTCAACAAGTTGTAAACAATCATGGAGGAGGGTGTAAATGGGATGGCCATTCTTATATAAACATTTTATTACAGGCCACTTAAAATGCACAAACTTACGATGTACGTATATTACAAGCCTATTTTTCCCAACACTGTTTTGTTAAAATTTATGTCGTGTATTTACCTTTCCGACATCTTGAAATGTACTCCGAAACCGACCCTTGGCCTTTGTTCGGTTTTGGTCGGAGCAGTGACGTCACTCCAGCCAACCGAAGTCACGAAAACGCTCAACCAATGACCAAAGCCAAAACATATGTTTCTGGTCACGGTCTCGAAAACACGCCCTGGTATTGGATCATTTGCATATCCAACAATTGTGGATACGTATGCAAATGAGGAATAGTCTGATGCCTGGTGAAAACAGAATAAATTCGTTGCATCGTGAGTTATGCAGTATCACATTTCATATTAATATGAGCAAATTGGAAAGGAAAGGATTATTTTTTGGGAAGGTGTGTACGTACGGTACGTTACTATTGGAAACGAGGTTGAAAATAAAGAAAGCCTTGGGACGAGGTTGGGGTTTTAACGTAAGCACATTACACACTAGCCGCATTGCATGTTTATAATTGTAGTGAGGGTTCCTGTTCATTAGTGTTAACTGGGAGGGCTACCCTTATAAAATATGGTTTTAATTATATAGGTATTACTGGAATAATTGAATAATTTCTTTAAGTCTTCAGCCATGATTTCAATGTTCTGTGTACAATTATAAAACTATCTCCTTTATCAAGTATACTTAATCTGCTTGTTTAACTACATGTACTTTACAACAAGTCTGCACGTTTAAGTGTCTATATTTTTAGACTGAGTCTCACAAATACATCAACTTTTTACAAAATGTCAAAAGAATTATTTACAATGTGTTTTTTTGATATCTGAAATGAGTTTGAAAACCGTACCTTCAAAGACGGAACCATTTTCTGGACAAGAGTGTATGAGATAATTTTTAACATACATGTACATGTACTATGATAAATACAGATCAGGAACTTGAAGCTCTTGTAAATCTATTTTTATTTCAGCCATTTTGTTATGGAATACATGTACCGTGGAATGCTCTTCTCTATCGATTTCAAACCTCCATTACCAGTTGTTAAATAAATACCTACTATTATTGTCAACAGGGCCCGTTTTTTAATCTAGTAGAAATGTTTACCGGGGCTGATATAATCTCCTTTTCCTTTCAAATCCTGTGGTACCTTCCAGCTCGAGTTCGCTCCTTCTCAATCCGATCCAGCACTTTCTTTTCTTGTTCTTTTTGCTGTAAAAGAAGTTGCACAAGAGGCGCAGAATGATTAGTGCTCAAATTTAAAGCACAATTGAAAATGTCTATACAAATCCGCATCTTCCTGCATGCAATGTGGCCTGTAGCATCAATTTCTGCAGGTAACTGCGCATACCGTTATTCTTTGTTTCTGTCCATGACGCACAAAGCGGGGCGTGTAAAATGGGGACAAACCACGAGGGATTAAAGAGGGGACAGAACAATGGAGGTGAAGAGTAAGGGAAGAATATACTTTTTAGATTGAAGTAAACTTGCTAAATTGCTTCGAAAAAAGTGTAATATTTCTACTTTTTGTCAAGAAAAGTAGAGTGCCCTCATTCTTTCAAACGTGGCCATTCTACTAGTCTCCTTACCTGTTTGAGTTGTTTTTGTCTCTCTGCAATCATCTCCTCCTTGGACAAGACCCGCCGCCTGCCCCTTATCTTCTGCTCCTTCTTGAGCTGCCAGGCGATCAGGCTGCTCGCAATGGCCGACAGCACGCTGAAGGCGCAGGCTACTGCCGTGGTAGACAGCGCCACCATGACCAGAGAGTCCATGGAGTCCTTCATGAAGGTCTGACCGTCCGTGGTGTGGTTGACCAGGCCCAGGCGAAGCAGCTGGATGCTGACGATGCAGGCGATCAGGCTGACCACCGAGGAAGCAGTGAAGCACAGAATCTGTCGAGGAGATAACAGGACGAATTTTAGCGCACCTTTTTCACATTCCAACCTTCAAAGGGCGTCTCTTATTCAGAATTTGGCACCATTATCTCAACATAATCTGATTCCAAATGAAGTCACCAACTTCCGCCATAACAGTGAACATGTAGAACATAGGCCATATACCTTTTGAATGTATAAATATGTTGATTAAACGAAAATTACAAACAAAGTGTTTAAATGTATCATGTTTAAATAATTCCTATACTTTAGGACGATGTTTCCGTCCACATTCAACATGGTGGGACGACCAGTGCGTGGTGTCAGTGTGTTTGTACGGCGTGCAAGGACCGGTTACATCAAAAACGCGTCGACAGGTACACACCGGTGTATACACGGGATATAAGAGCTCCAAAATGCGAACAATATCTGTTTTTTTTCCTGTTGTGGTTGTTTTACAACATTAGATCAAGACTCCGTTTCAAAACAATCATTTATCATTTAAAGATAATTGTACATGTATATGCAAATAATTCCTTCTGTACGTAACTAATAATGTCATCAAAATTTTGAACTTATAAAAGTAGATCCTGAAAGACTATTTTGGAGTCCCTCCTCCTGCAGTCTTGTGGAAAGGTCCGTAGGTGTTTAGGAATCATTGTGAGTAGCTTTAAGCTCCTACGTTAGCGTTCATCGTACAAAAATAATATCCCGAAGGAATAACACGCGTTTATGTCCCAAGTCAGGTGTGGCGTAATAATTCGATGATAATGAGCATCTGACGCGACATGAAAGCATTTTTGAATATGGATTAAGGAAACACTTGTCTGACAGAAATCTCAGAATGCAGAATAAATCCCTCGAAGGCAATAAAGCAGTGAGTGGAGCATTCATTGGTCTAGTTTTTGTCCGTCGGAAAAAAAGAAGGTAAGTCATTACAATTTAACAATCAGGCTGCAGGCTTATTCCTCCATTTCCGTCCGTGTCCAAACGCATACGCAATCGAGTCAAGCTTGACAATTAATACCAATGCTTTGGTATTTCTAAATTGAAGTTTCAAAAGTATACAATGGTGAAACGACTTACCCCGTACGCAGTCTTGCTCTTCGCTGAAGCGATGCCAAATCCACCACATACAACAACCTACAATTATTATCAATCAAAACATATTTTAATGCTTTTAGAAAATGGTCCTTGTATTTTGTATGGCCTAATTTCTCTGTCACTGCTGTTTTTGAAATTTGCCGTCACTGTTTTTGTGGCCCAGTTTGTTCCCTTCTTAATTAGCAGGTCTTCGGGAAGTGGGAAGAAAAGCGTTCGCCTTTGACAAAATTGATACCCCAACAAGAAATTGAAGGCAATTAAAAATGTTACACAGTGTGAAATACATCCGTTTAAATAATACACATGTAGCTCATTACATCATACAAAATCGCAACAAAATGAGATGTGAGTTTAGTTTAACAGTTTGAAAGTGCATGCATCATTAAGAGTGCACATGAACCCTTTTCACCTATTTATATCTAATCCAGTGTGTCATCGCGAACTTATATGGTTCGCGAAAACCAATCAAATATTTATTGCACTGCCGGGGTAATAATAGAGTTCATCAATAAGTTACATTTTGTGCGACTCTATAGCAAAATGTCGTTTTAGGCTGTTGCAGCTGTATACATGATGGGCGTCGCGAGGGGGGGGGCAAGGGGGCGCTTGCCCCCCCCCCCCCGGAAAAGCCAAAAACAAAAACAAAACAAAAAAAAGAAAGGGAAAAAAAGAAAAGAAAAAGAGGCGCGAGTCATATTGGTGTAAATTTAATGGGTTGGAGGGGGGGGGGGAAATGTCCCTGCCCCCCTCTAAAACTGATAAATCGAGAATATGTTGAGAAATACAGGAATTTTTGGGGGAAAGTATGTTTTGCATCCCTGAGAAAAAAATCCTGGCGACGCACATGGCTGTATACCGTCGATGTGGACAATGGGATGCGATGTAATCCGCATGGAAATTTTTACACCTTTTTTGCAATCATGTTCCTTTTTCACACGTCCCATATCAAATTTCAAAGTGTGATGAAAAAACAGAAAAGTTCTCTTTGCACAACCTTCTCCAAGAATAAGACACGGGGAAATAAAAAGACACATTTGTGTCATATTTAACCTTAATTTCAATTTTCGTTTTGACATTTTCAAGGGTATTTTGGTGCAGTTTAATTTTTATGTTAATACAAATTTACATATGCATGAGCAAAAGTGTGATCTCATTTCAGGCATGAAACCTTAATGTTACAGCTATTTCACATATCAAATGTATATATTTCATATATACATTTTCTTTTCTTTGGTGATTCGTCGTTGTGGCAGTAAGCCATTAAGCAAATTTTTCTCACAAATGTTTTCAATGAGCACATTTGTTGGGTTCAAAATTTGAACAGAAAACCCCTAAACTGAAAAATGTCTTCCTGTAGTGATATCACAGCAACAGCTCTTATTGTTGTCCAGAAAAGCATGGAAATGTTTACATATTTAAAGAAGTGCACTTTTGAAAAATATTAACCAAAATAGTTTTCACACATTTTATGAGGAGTAGAAAGTTGCACAAAATATGTTCCTCAGAAAAATTCATGTCATGAACCCTATAATCACTGTCGGCGAAATATAGTATTCCCACTCGCTTTTGCATTTGGTAACTTAATTTTAAGTGTATATTGTGAAACAGCATCATCAGAAAGGTATTAAGAAATTACGCTTTTAAAATCCGTGCACCCTACGTGCTATAATTTTGGACATCTTGAATTTATCTTTAATCAATAATTGTCCTCGAATAGGCTTGTAGAATATTATCTCAGAACATTTTAAGCGTATAGTCTCGGGAAGATAACGGCCCATTATTAGTCCATATATTCGAAGGGTAGGGTTCATTTAAAGGGAATGTACAACATTTGCTTTTGCTGCAATTTTCAGAAAGAAATGGATTTAGAGGATTAGTTTGTGATAGCAAATATTGTTAAACTGACGTGTTTTCAGGTTTTGGGCAGTTTTGTAGATACTGGAAAAACCAAGAAACCCAATCATGTTCTTGTAGTCTGGTTCCCTGACCCCCTTACGATGAAACAGAGCAATTCTAGACCTTGGGGAATTGTAAGGTCAAAGAATCAGTCTAGCAGGCTTGTACTCCTTCACAGGTATGTGGTCAATTGCAAAGAAAATGCGGAATAACTAAATTTAAAAAACTAGGAGCAGTTTTTGAAAAAAAGCCAGTTTTCTCCAACGCTGGTCGGCCGACCAGTGTTGGAAAAATACAATTTTCTTGAAAATGTCAGCACACCAGGAACTACGATTTCACAGGATGGTTCAGACTGTAATTCCCTAACAATCCAGTAAGGTATTTCGTGATAAAGTGATCATTTCGTTTTTTGATGTTTGCAAATGTTGTATCTTCCCTTTAAAAAAAATAAAGTTATTATTGTAATTTGAATTTTTACAACTGCACTCATAATCCAGAAACTAAAGAGCTTTATCAAACCTGAAACTGAATGTTTGAGCTATTTTTGATCTGAATGTATCTGTTGAAATTCTTCAAATGCCGAGAACAAATAATACGAAATGATATCGAGTATGAAAAGGATTAATCCTGATTGTTAATTTATATGCATAATAAATATAAATTATTTTCATTATGGTGTCAATTTAACACCATAAGGTATCGGGATTCAAGTCACTGATTACACTTACACAACTGCCACTCCAGATGGGCGCCACGGTGTAGGCCAGCCAGATTGGCGACTGGCCAAAGAGGACGATACCAGCAGCCGAGCAGATCCCCCCGAGCACGAAGTGGGGAAGGGCCAGTCCCACCAGCACAGCAGTGATGACACGCATGCTAGTGGTCTTTTCCTCCTTGGCTGATGGGGGCTGGAGGTCCGGCTCACCGTCGGCATTGGCCGTCGGTTCTGGCATGGGAGGACGCTCGGCTCTGGAGACGCACTTTTCCGCTGCTGCTGTCATTGTCGTGGGTTTGGCTTGTTTCTGATGGTCTTTTGAGATGCTGTAGGAGACAAAAATGCTTATTATTATCCAATCAACAAAGTTGTAGTTGAGCACTGGCGGATTTAGGGGTGGGGAGGCCTCTCCCTCCCCCCCCCCTCCCCGGGCCGGCGAAAAACTACCCCCCCCCCCCACCATCGAAAAACACCCCCCCCCCCTCCCCCCAGTCTGGGAGTAATCTCATGTAAATCTGAATTAAGAAGTCAACTCACAAGGCCCGTTACAAGTAACAATTTGATGTGTTATGAACAAAGGAATGCCTTTATCACATTTATACATATGTAGCTAGTGGGACTGGATGACTTAATCTGTGATGGACACGTGGTGACTTATGATTCATTACAAGTTACTCGACTACAACACCTCCAATCAACAGTCAAGAAAACGGTTATAGTAGGCCGGCCAAATGTGGAAAAGTCCTCCAGAAAAAAAGGTCACGGCAGTTTTTGGTAATGGCTGGCATCCATGCTAGATTGAACCATAACAAGATGTGGGTGGATGCTACTCTTAGTTTTGGCCCTAGCTTGCATAAATCGTTAATTCGCTGTGTAAATATATTTATCTCCATATTTGGGTATATATTTGTATTTTCTGAAAAGTTTATTATTGTGATTCTACTTAACACATCCTTAATTCAGTAACATTTTCTAAAGCATGTGAAGCAACTTTAGGGTATAATAGTAGCCATTTTGGATCGTTACTATGTCCTCATAATTATTCAGTCACTTGTATGCTTTAGAAAATGTTACCGAAGTAAAGATGTGTAGGTAGGATCACCAAAATATATATATTACACGGCAGTTATTATCGATTTATGCAAATTAGGCATATGTAGGGTCAAAATTAAGGACGGCATCCACCTACATTTTCTTCCCCATCCCATATGACTGAATGATCGGACACTTGCCTGCTATTACCGAAAAAAAAATGCCGTCGAAAGTGTAAAATTCCACTTTGGCTGGTCCACTATTAGGAATCAACTTCGTTCCTATGGTGTCGAGCAGTACGCTTCCGCCATTACCTGCTCGCTCAGCCTGGTATTGGATTATTTGCATTACTGAGCAAATTAAGAATAGTCTGGTGCCTTGCTGTACTTTAAATCGGTGTTTGTTTCTGTATGTGGTGCCTGGGGTAAAAACGGAATCAATCCGTGGTGGCAGAGATCCGAAACACGATTTTCTTCAAATTTAAAATGTAACAATCTCATCCAGCAACATTCAGCGTCACATTACATATTACATTTATATGAAAAATGGAAAAGGGGGATTGTTGTTGAGGTGGAGTGACCGTAATAATTCACAATGCACGTTAAAATATGTAATACACGTTGGAAATAAAAACACCAAGTACACCAAAATCATGATTACCGGCTTTGCTGCATCGAATCAGGATACAGGAAGCAAGTTTCCCACCCAGGGGTTTCTATTGGAAACGAGGTTGAAAATAAAGTAACCCCAGGAGACGAGGTTGGGGAGTGCTTTAGGTAAGACACTCAGTGAAATGATTCGACAACTCTGGAAACACGTGATCACTATAATTATGTCCGATACAAAGGTCTCCATTGCCTAACTAAGCACCAATCTGCCACGTGCAAAGCACAGAAAAAAATCTCATTAGCGCAATAAATCCGATTAAGCTTAAATTAATGGTTGATATTAACTGGTCTCTCTATAGTTTTGTGGGTGACGTAAGAAATTTATTCTGCGATGTGTCCTTTCATGACAACCGTACTTTTCATTTCTCGTAAATGTAATTGACTGGGCTTTATTTGATTTTCCACTTCTCTGACCTGCCTTAGTCTACACGATATTATTATGCGTGGCTGCACAAGCTACTTATTCTCCGACGTGACTTCAATGCTACTGATGCGTGTTTTGTACGGTTGTTCTGGGGAGCGAAAAAAAGTCCCGTTTTTCAATTATCAAATGTCAAACCTTTCATAATTTGATTTTAATTGACAGTGCTGACTTTCTTTTCACGACAGTGACAAGCTTTGGCAAACAATATAACTCTATTTCTCCCAAGAAAATAAATGAAAAGGATATCCAGACGATAATTTTCCCCAGGTTAACTCAATTAAAATATCTACGTAGAACGTTAATAGGAAGGATCACTGTACATCTAAATTATCGGTAGTCGGTACTGAACAATAGTGTTATGAATGACATAATAATTTGCGGATAATGTCGGTAATAATTAGGCCTATATGTTGGTTCACTTTGCGTCCTTTGCGCCAAATCAAAATTAGTCATGCACATTTTCTGCATAATGTACGGCAACCCAACAAACACACAGCTTTTTGCCATCATTGTGATGTATGCAAAAGCATACATGTACATCATACAGAATTAATATATCGTACAACTACTAAATTCTCATGTGATTGGAATTGTAATTATATTATCAAACATTCGACGTAAACGATTCGATTTTTTAAATGAATCAAAATTGTTATTGTGTGACATGTCCTTGGCAATTATGCAGCTACATCCATGTGCGCATACAATTGAATTATCTATCCACACGTATTTCTACAGCGCTGTTCTCTTTTATCAGTTAATTGCTTGACACCTAATAGCATTCCCATAGACACACACGCGCGACCCCGTGTCAAATTCAGTCGATAACAGCCGTAGGGAACAAAAAATACATGGCGGATAGTAACCCAGCGAGTGTGAGAAGAGGAGTTCGTTCTGTTATTAAAAAAAGGTTCGGTTTATTTTTTGGGTCGATGTCAGAAAATAAATTCAATTCAAATTCTGCACCATTACTATAGTCACTGCCCATTAGTGTTCAATCTCAAGGCTCGTGAGCTCGGGCTGTACGTACGTGTTCATAATTATTCGATCTCAATATATTTCATCATCATGGTGAGAATGTTTTTCTCATGATGGTGTCCCTATAAACGCTTTGATGAAAAAAATTATGGTGATCGACTGCAACTTAATCACATAAAACAAAATCACATAAAACGGGACGAGATTATAATGATATTCGATCGCTGTCTACATGTAAGAGAGTGAACTTAACCACTCGAAAAGAATTGTCCAACATGGTTCTTTTAAAGAGGGAAAGTTCATCTTTTAGATGACCCATAGCGAAGAACTACTTTAATTAATTAACAGTGAAACTCGATCCCACTCTTTTTAAAGAGCCACATGGCGACAACTCTTTTCGAGTGGTTTCTTACTCTCTTACATTAGGGAGAGCATTTTAACAGAGAGCATTTTAACAGAGAGCAAATATACCTATAATATGTTCTTATACATGAAGATGCAATTACATAATATCCTTCTGCCCACATTCATGTTAAATTGGGATCAATTGGGATAATCCGAAACCTGGGAGACATATTTATAAGTCTAAAATTGCTGTTACTATAGTTACCATAGTAAGATTACCAAAAATTGAATATTCTTTATAACCAATTCCCCGTCTTTCTACTACTGCAGGAAAAACATGGAGTAAACCAATTTCAAGAACCACAGAGGATTTTTTTCTCAGCCACTGTCGGACTATGGAACAAACTGCCTGCTTCGTGATCAGTTGTGAACTCTCCAAGCCTTGAGGAATTTATTAGAAAATCAACCCAAAATTGAAAATGCATTCTCCGTGCGAGTGAAGGGTCAACGTTGGTTTTTGATGTGGTGGTGTGATACTCGCGACGGAACCACAATGAGATGAGACTGAGAGAGAAATGTTCTATACTGATGCTAGTGTACGCTTACAGAGCATTTTATTTCGTATAACACCATAGACCAATGAATGACCATATAAGACGACTATATCTAGACTGATATAAGCGACTATCCATTTTGAAGTAAATACCAGAGACAGTACTTGTGGTCGTGTCTACAACATCTAAACCAACCATACGTGTATTGCTATCTTCAGGAGACAGCAGACGCAATTCACTATAGTCCATCTGACGCAAGCACTTGATATTACTTTTTGGAATAGTCAGTACTACAAGGCTAGAAGACCGCAACACTGATACCTTCAGTAAATGGCTGCCGCAATTAATTGCATCGCACTGAAATACAACATACTTTGTTTTGATAACCCTGATGAGAATTGTACGTACCTGTCAAGCTGTCAAGAACACGCACAGGCCAAAACTCGTGCTCTTTTGTTGGTGTTGGAGATTCTAATAATAGTATGGGTCTATCATAAATGATTCTCCAAGAACAACTCAGCATCAGTTCTGTACATCAGCTAACCTTCACAGTATACTGGCATTGATGTACACTGCATGGGGAGTAACGAGTATAACGCGCTGTGCAGCGTTGTGTGGTGCATCACCGGTGATGCAGCCGAGCTGATGGTATTCTTATGAGTTCGACCGGGAAAGGTTAGATGTCGCCGCGTGTCCGCGCAAATCCTGCTCTGCACATAATGATCCGGCGCAGTGTGCTTTCGTGTTTCCGCCGGTCGTCGGCAGAGTAGCGAGTGAGCGAAAGCAATGGCGGCGACGGCGAGGCGCTAGGCTAGCGGGCCTGACAACTCATCCGGTTCGAGTTGTCGACGACTCTTACATTTTCGTGCAAAATCGAAAGCATCATCTCACGGTGATATGATACCGATAGAAGTGTGAATGTGATCGCAACGATGAGATTGATGATGATGATAGAAAGTGAAGATGGCGATAATAACAATCTCGTTGGTGGGAACTGCATGTGAAACAAAACATGCTCCTGAGATGGCTGAATTACAGCTCGAGTGTCATAGCGCATAATTAAGCCTTATACAAAATCTATCAAAATGGCTATTATACTAACTGTTATACCTCAGTAGCATCAAACAAACTTGCGAAAGTATACGCCGCGTTCATATGAATCCAGTATATTTCTGCTATAGCGAATTGCGAAAAAATGAACTTGTCATTGGCCAATGAACTTTATATCAATAGGGCCTAAGTTTACTACATGTATATACAAAAATTAGTTCAAGATTGAGTGGCTACACATCTCGATAAGTTTTCAATGGTAAAAACATTGGTTTCTTTATAGCGGCTGCATGGTAGGCCTATATTTCATGCTCAAAATGTAAGGTGGCTCAAATTCGCCAAAATTCTACATTCGAGTGTCATGGGTCACTGTACAAAAATGTTCGACCAAGAATGTCCATATCAGTTCAAAGTCGACGATATGGGGCACCGTTCAGCAAACAAAAGTACAAACAAACGCCGTCATCAAAATGGCAACGTAGACCTCGATGTACAAAGTGGCGGGAACGCTGTTCAGTTATACACAGAACAGTCGTGTGGGAGTTTCTAGCAATAATCATGGGAGCGCATGTAGCGCAGGTGTGCCCTTCACATTGCTTACAGCGTAAGATGAGCATCCTATTATCATTTCTCTAATGTTGTCTCCAATCATCAACACTTCGTATGTACCCACAGACGTACACGTCGACACAACTTTCAACTTGGATCTATTTGTAGGTGCAATGTCGTATACGTTATCCTTTATTTATACTCATGTTTTCCCCTTGAAATAACCGACCTCCAACATCTCACAAATACAGCATCGACAATTGAACTTTCGCTCGTCCCCCCCCCCCCCCGCCCCCGCCTTGCAAACAGGGCGCTGGGACACGCTGATGAGCTTCACAGTATCTTGTAAAGAAAGTGTGGGTGGCATTCTGGGTAATTTATCATGACCTATGTATAAAGACATCCGGCTGCAGCTGTTTAAGACCGCTGTTTAAGACCGCGGTTAGCGCAAATGCTATCCGAAAACCTTCTCATAGAAATGTACACATTCTGTACCGGATGTTATTTGTTTTTCATTGTGGACCATGTGGACACATTTTGAGCATTATGCAATTTGGCCCTTCGTGAATTCGAAACGGAGCCCGAGCAAGTGAAGTCTGAGTATCACCCGTTATCCACGGAGCCAACTCCTGAAACGTCTGATATGTCTAGACATGCAGATTTATGCAAGCCGCGCGCAAGCCAATCGGAAAAATCGTGACGTCATTTCATTCCCAAATCAGGACTAAACTGTGATTTTGTCAATTCGAATACAGTGTTTTGTAATACAACAACAGCCGGCCGGGCGCGCATTTGCGTAACATGATACAGAGTGCCGTAAACAGTTTTTTTTATCTTATGACGCGCAACGGCTGAATGACCGAAGACCCGATATAGAAAGCGCCCGCTGATTGGTCAAAATCTAGGAGGTCAAGAGGCGGGGTCTTGCCTAATTAATCAACAAATCTGTCCATACATGGACTGGAGCAAGTGATGGGAATTCAAAATTTACAAAACAGATAAGTTTTGTAGATTTTCCGACATTATTACGGTTTCCAACGAAAATACACATTTATGAATGGGAATGAAAGAGTTTCAAACTTGCAGGGTCGTGGCCGTGATGACTTGCAGCTCACAGGTCACGCAAAATCTATCCAATCAGAGCGTAAATTCATCAGGCTATCCCAGCGTCCTGTTTGCAGGGCGGGGGGTACGAGCGAACGACCAACTTCGAACTCAAACTGTCGTCAGAGGGCGGCACATAGGCCTAACTTTTCGGCCAACAATTTTCAGTTCTCTTTTTTTTCCCAGCCATACCATTCCAACAAGAGATCTAGAAATGTTTAATCATATTTCACGAGTACATATTTTAACGAGGTTAGTAAACGGTTCTTTAATTTTTTTCAGACTCAGTCAAAACTCAAAAGTCATGAGACTATAAATTCATAGTTTTTCACTTAAGATAATATAGAAAAGTGGGGAAAGGATTACAAAAATTGACGGACTACAATACAATATAATTTACTTCACAAGTGTATTAAACCATGGGTTTTGGTTGCTTTTAACAGCTACTCTTATTTATTTCATATTACAAAGTATTAAGCCAAAAAAAAAAATAATAATCAGTCTCCGGTCAGACCGAAGTTCCGGAATTGATGCGGCGACGCGGTTTTTTTTGTTTGTTTTTTAAGCTTGAATTGTACAGACAAGGTGGGTACTTTGCTTTTTTGTGCCCTCATTATACATTGGTGTTCTCCATAATTTGCCTTGGTGCCCTTTATCATTTGCCTTGGTGCAATTTCCCCATTCCTTGGTGCTCCTTGGTACAAAAATTTGAGGTGAGGCAATAGAGGGCGCTGTTGTAGCTTCCGTGTTAATTTGAAGAAAGAAAAAAAGGTTGACGCGCATGGTTAAAATCGACGCGCGCGCTGACCAGAGACAGGAGTATTTTTTTTTTTTTGGCCTTGTAGTTTTGCCAGGACCAACTTATTTACTGTCAAAAGCATCATTTAAATCTGATATATATTCATTTACATGTAAACCATGGTTTAGACTTATAGTGTAACGGAGTATAATATTCATGTTCAGGGGCCATATAGATCTTACGCCTACGGGCGTCTTAAGGAGGGCGGCAGTGCCGATCTGATAATCATGAATACAAATTAGGTTCATTTATTGTTACAGAATTAGAATATCAAAGAACACCTTCTAAGATGGCTGCTGGGCATAAAGTCTATTTGCAGTCGACTATGGTACACTTCATTAGATTGCCTAGAGCCTCTAGTGTTTTTGATGATCAATTTCAAGGTCGTAATAATCACCAATGCTTTGCACCAATTTTCCTTAATGGACATAATATTCAAAACCATAATTTTTCAACATTATCTGTATCGACTGTAGTGTAAAACAAATATCATAAATTGGACAGGATTCAGAAATTATCGCAAGTTGCATACTTCAGTATAAAAGTGAAGTCCATGTTCCATGATAATGCTAGAGCATTACTATCATTTGAAATGGAGTTTTAAAAATATTAGAATGCGCTCATACTTTAAATTACCCTTTTCCAAAAAAGGGACAAATTGTGTGTTTAAGAATGACGTCAAGTTGTTTTTCCAAGGGAATGCAGCCCTGACGTGTGACAGCATTATCCTTTGCATTATCTTGTTTGTTTTCAATGATTCAGGCTGTTTGCAGCACATCCAATCCAAATTGAACAAACACTCATCATAAGCACTGTTCTGATGTTACAATCCACGACTGCGAGTCTGCGAGTTTGCTCCGACACCTGAAGTTCAAGCACAGGATGTATCCATCTGCGTTTGGTTACCAACTGTGGGTTATGTCTTTTCCTCATCTTCTGTGGGAATAAACCCTTTCTCCTGAACCTCATCTTTGTACTTCAAAAAGTCTCTTCTCCGGATGAAATATTTGACCTGAAAGAATAACAAATAATACCAGAGATGAAACGGTACATGTTGTTTGATCACAGTCATCTGAATATTTGAAGAAGCAAAAACAGCAAGACGTACATATTTCAAATTAGGTTTTTAACAATTTGATGTAAATGAGATGGTTGCTAATTTATGCAAGAACACACCCTTTCATTTCAGTCGGCTCCGCCTACTTTTTTGAGACATGCTCACAGAACTTTTTTTTCTCCTTTCTGTGTTTTATTGATGAGCCTGTATACTCACAGAACTTGGATTGCCTTTTCTGTGCACATTAATTCATTTCAAATATACTACATGTAAACATGATATCGAATTTTGGAAATTTTTATTGGAATCAAGTCCTTCTGAAATTTAACAAATCTCGCAAAAACGGATTTGGTCGAAGTTTAGCTTTAAAACAATTTGACTGTGTTTCTCATTTGAAATACCTCCAGTTCTGAATCAATCTACTTTTTCCTACTTCAGAAAAAAAAACTCATAACACCTCTGCGGCTGCCTTATCTTCAATTCCCTTAAGAGGACTGAGCTTGCTATTCATTTTTCTTAGACCAAGAATGGAATTTGATTCTGCTCCCTGACTGATCCTGGCAGGTGCGGTCACACCACTGTGGCGGTAAAGGGTGCTATCACGGTATATTCAAGATATTACCATTCATTTGAAATAGACTACATACCCACAAGAACCCCCCCCCCCCATCCGCCTTGCTCCACCCACTCACCCAAGTCTTAGAGCAGTGCTCATCAAAGCCCTGTCTCTTCTGTGCGCATTTCGTCTCGTCTCCACTGTTATTGTTTAGGCACTTGAAGTAGTCATCCCTGGCTGCCCAACACAACTTGCGACTCTCGGCATTTGGAAATGAAGGTTTGTCCGTCATCCTTTCTTTACACAAGGTGTTGCAAATCTCTGTGTAAGAAAATCAAACGCAAGTCTAGATGTTTAACCGAAACCTTGGGCCATAGCATTGGTATTACCATTTGGTGTATATTTCATAACATATTAGGGTCTCATATTATTATATAAAAATAAAAATTGTTTACTCAGTGAATGGTTCACATGTAATTGAGTAAAATCTGTAGTTCTCAAAATGGCATATAGGGCCTAAATCATTTAAATGAAGGAAAAAATTATGTTCTCATATTTATTAGTGTCATCGACATTAGTATTTATATAATTAACAGTGAGGTTTTTTAAATGTACAATGACCACTAGTCCGAGTAACTTGGACCCAACTTATCGCCTTTTTTAACATTTGGACATGGTCTGGCGATAGTCGCCAGACCATGTCCAAATGTTAAAAAAGGCGATAAGTTGGGTCCAAGTTACTCGGACTAAATGACCACTAATAAAATTAAAACTGTTCCTTCCTCCGCCAGTAAACTACATCATTTACATGTAACTTGAAGTTATTATCATTAACTCTCCAACACTTGCTTGCATGACTTGTCTACCATGTCTACGTTTGCACAACTGAAACTTTCATCATCACTGAAACAAATTCTAACTTAGTCGGAGGAGCAGGGTTAGTTAAAGGTGACTGCTCGATCGTGTTAGTATTTTTTCTTACCGATTGCCTAGTTTATTTGGCACTAACTTTACACTTCCAGAAGCACTGCAGTTTAGTTGCAAACAACAACAAGTAAAGACAGCTGACTTGGTTAAGTTACAAAACAGACAGAACACAAGGAGCTTAACCCGGAAGTTATAGCTTTCGCATGGCTTGCTGGGATATTATCAGTGACATGCGCGTACAGAAAAATGGTAGCCAGCACTGCTGATGCTGGTTGATGTCGGAACAACTTAACTAACATTCGTGCATGCTAAGAATTTCCTCAAAGGGTCGCCTGAGGCAGATACCCAAACGAAGTTTGGAAAGAAGCTGCACCTATGTGGAAATGCAGTAAAACGGGACGTCGAAATTGAGGTCAGCGTTGGCAAGCAATCGCCGCAAATATGTCTGGGTCTGGAGGCGTAGATTTAGCAACGGCAACAACGACTAGCAATCCGTCGGCTGATCCCAGTCGTGGGGTTAGCGTGTGCGCTGTGAAGACGCCGCGTGAACCGGCAGGGAAACTGAATGTGATGAACGGCCCTGATGTTGGAAGTACGGAAGAAGACAACCATTCTAGTACAGGGGACGGGAAAAGTGGGGGGAATTTCATTTGCCAAGTTGGAGGAGGTAGCCTGAGTAAGATGAATCAACATAATCATGACGACACAGAAAGTCATGATCATGAATCCGTGGTGAATTGTTTGGCGACGAATGAATGCTCGAGTGAAAAAGGACCTGCAACAGTTGGTGCCAAAGGCTGCTCCTGCAGCGACAAAAATACGAACGAAATTTGTCATTTAGGTACACCTGACATGCCTGATGCAAAAATTGTTGATAAAGACACAAAAACAGACACACCGAACAAAATAATGAAGCAAAAGATGAACATGGCCAAAGAGGCAGAAGCTGCTTCCGACCATGGAATGACAAATGGTTGTGATTGCCATGTGGATGAAGCATTGCTGAAAACTGACGAACACGATGTTGGTAGCCCAAAGGCCGTAAAATCAGAAACACTTAAGAATCCTAACGTCCTGTGCCAATCTCGAGACAACTTGGGAAATGTGACCTGCAATTGTGATGAGAAAATGAGTGAACCTTTAACTGATCTGACAAAAATGGTTGAGAATATTTGCCTGGAAAGTGATGATGCCCAAAAGATGGACTTTTCGTCATCAACGGAGAAAAGCAAGTCGGAGGCATCAGCCTGTTCTGAGCAGGGAGCAGCGTGTGCTGATTTACTTGCAGGGATGGAGCAGTCCTTCGGCGTCATGGGACCAGCAGTGGCTGGTGATCTCGACGATGCAGAATTAGAGGAGCTTCCAGCCTCCCTCTCTGACTTTGTTCTCGGTTGCCATAACAACCAGTACACAGTGCCTCCCTGTCCGCCCAATGACAGCGATATCAACACGATACACATTCAGACTGAGACAGGTCCTGATGATCACCCAGTCACCCTTATGCCGTACAAGTCGGAAGTCCAGATGCCAGACATAATGAGGCTCATCACAAAAGATTTGTCTGAGCCGTACTCAATTTACACGTATCGTTACTTTATTCATAATTGGCCTCAACTTTGTTTTTTGGTGAGTATAATACTAGTACAACCAAAAGTATTTTACTACTCGCCTTCCAATAAGTAGACCTACTTTCACAGTAATATGTGCCATCTTGTTCACGGGGCAAAAGAACACGTGTTGCTGAGCAGGCACGGCAATCGAAAACTTTTGTGCTTCCAAGTTATCATGTGTTTATTCCAATATGCACTTACGTCTAGCAACATGTGTTATTTTTGTCCTGTGAATGAACAAACATCCTTTTTGTCATTTCTTCATTATATTTTTCTGAATTCTTTGTAAGAGGAGTATAATAAATTATTGCACCTACATAGCAACTGTTGGGTTCTTCCTTGAACACATTTCAACATGTCTATGTCTAAATGAACTATTGAATTATTTGTAAAAAGGAAACAAAAATGGGACTTGAATATATCTCTCTAAATTTATTTGCTATTTTGAAATTAGCAACTCATAGCTATTTTAAAAACAGTGGATTGTTAATGACCAAAAAAATTCATGCCATTTTCAACTTGAACGTCAAACAAAAATATATAAATCCCCTATAAAACAAAATTTAAAAATAAATACATGTCTATAATGCAATCATTGATCATTAACATAGAGTATATATACATACCAAGTAATGTCTTCAATACTTTAGTTTCAACTCTCAATTTAGAGAAATGTTCATGAACTTCATTAAAATTTGATAACATTTTTAAATAAAGTGATATGAAATACAGAATCCAGTTCAAACCTGTCACGAAAAATATGGAACAAAAAATAAAATCCCAGATTATTGACAATGATGTATCGGTAACTTCACGATTTTTCTTTGATTTTACTTCTTGAGCAAAAACATATTGCTGCCTCATTTTTCTGTACATATCTGCACATATCCTGTTTTTGTAAGGACAGAAATGATGGAGAAGCCTGAATAGGGGAATTTGTTTCCTGGGTTTTTTTTCCCTTTTTTTGCTGACACTTCTAGAATAATTAATTCAAATGTCAGCCAGGCATCCTTCACTGAATTATAGTAATTCACTCTTTCAAGATACATTTTTTTTCCATTTCACCCCCTATCCACCCCCCCCCCCCCCCTTTCCCAGGCAATGCACCAAGACAAGTGCGTAGGGGCGATAGTGTGCAAGCTGGATGTCCACAAGAAGATGGCGCGACGGGGCTACATAGCCATGCTGGCAGTGGATGAACACTACAGGAAGCTTCAAATTGGTGAGAGTTCTTGCCGGGCCAATTGGATCCATCAACAGTGTCTGGTGTGATCCGGGGTTCAAGTCAGAGCAAATCATGACCCTCCATGGGTCAGAGGTCAGAGGGGACCAAGCCCGGATGGATCATTCTATAGATTTAGGGTCCAAAGTGTTGACATTTTTCGTGTCCCTGTTACCTTGGTTCTTTTTAATTTGCCATTCAAGTGTCATTAAGAGTGACTTCAAAATTTTTTTTAAATTTGCTGGGTAGGTAGTCTGCTATGTTCATAATTACACTTGGAAAATGACTGCATTAGGCCCAAAAAAAAAAGTCTCCGTTTTCTGGTATGGAGCTTGCCCAAAAAGTGGTGCGGCGACACGGCTTTTTTTTTTTTTTTAAATGATTTTTTTGCTTCAAATGTCGGCTGTTGACTGCAAATGGTGCCCAACTAAACTTAGTGCAAAAATATGGGAGTCCAGAGAGGCCACATAAAGCTTATTCTCAACCATAACCCAATCTAAAAGCACGTTAAATTGTGCAGCAGCAGGATTCCAGTCAAACCAGTGAGTTTGGTGGTTTTGAGACATCATCTTTCATTGAAAAAAAAACTTTATCATTTTGCCGACGCGCATGGCTACGGCGACGTGCGCACATACCAGAAACCGGAGACCTTTTTTTTGGCCTTAGGGAGTGCATCAGAATTATAGAACCGAAGGGACAGGAAAAAAGTGGACCATAAATTTATAGAACGACCCAGATATGTGAAGCGTTCTGTCAAAAACAGACACTTCTTGGCAGAGTTGGAATGGAGACATGACAACAAGAACTATAAGGCCGAGTAAAAATAATAAGTAGTTCTCGTCTGGCATATTTGAAAAAAAAATCAAGGAGGCGGTCACTTTTCTTTCTTTTTTCCTCCAAGACAAAATTTTTTTTGGCCCCCCCCCCCAAAAAAATTGTGTTCTGGATCCGCCCTTGCTCCAAGATGGGGATGGATTCTCCAATATTCTCAAAATTGTTGCTGATACAAAATTGTGTCCAAAGGAGCCATTACCCTCTTGCAAATGTATGAATTTTAAAAGAATTACAAAAATAAAATTGAAAAGTAGGCGGCATGGAAAAAAAGAAAGCAGGTGGCGACGAGAAATTGATTTATTTTTTTACTCGGCCTAAACTTGTAGACTAGACAAGCCTAGTAAAGTTATTCCCAGTCCAGTGTTAAGACAGAATGTACACAATTCTATTCAACTGATTCAGAGTAGCTATTCACTGGAAGTATTGTCATGCAGTGGACTGGAGTTAGCATATGACATTATGGGTTACTCCTATACAATAGCACTGCCCGGCTCACTTCGCCAGCCTACAGGCAGTCTGGTTCACATGAGACAAGTGACTCACCGAGTCAGTCCTTGAGTCAACATGGTATGATTCAGTTACTGAGAGATGGAGATTTTCGCGTGACGCCTGTAAGTTCAGGCACAAAAAAAATGGACACAGTTTCCCAAGCCAGACATGCGGGGGTTTTTGGATCGGTTTTCGTTGAATTTTTGTCAGGTCGAGTCGGGTCAGATTCGGGGAGTTTAGATCGGTTTCGGTTCACATTTGGTTTATATCTATAATGTTTCGGGTCAGTTTGGCCTGGTCAACCTGACCCGATGCACAACATTAGTTGCAATTGATTTCCATTCTGTATAATCTGTGTAAGGGCTTGTGTGGGTTTTCACACTCCACATGTATGTGATTTCTCCCCATTCATGGACTGTTTTGTCCAACTCAACCAAGAATTCCGTTACAGTTGTATTCAAAACTGATTTTTGGTTCATTTGAAGGTCATTTCATATCTTCATCTCAAAATATCAATTTCTCTTTAAGTGATCTCAGCTTTGTTTCTGATCACTGTCTGTCTATCGGCCTCCTAAGTTTAACTGGCAATACACTAAGTGCTAAACAAAGCACACTGCAGTGACATCATGGTCATTTATACTGGCCATTCTTCTGTCAAACTTTGTATGAGAACTAAATCAATGAGGATCGCTTTAATTTGTTTGGTGTTTTGTTTTTTAATACAGGCTCAAGTCTGGTGAAGAAAGCCATCCGTGCCATGGTCAGGGGAGAGTGTGATGAGGTAAATAATACACTCTAAATTGTTACAAGATTGGTGTAAAACCAATGGTTCACAAGTGCTGTTATAACCTAAGTGCTTTAAATGTAGAGTAGATCATTTTTTGTTTGTGCATTTGTTTCATTTGAAGCAACAGAAGTGCTCAAAATCTAAAGACAGGTGCTTAACAACTAACCTGATGAAGTTTTAGCTCTGTGAATGCTGTGTATTTTTAGAAAAAAAAATATTCTAAGATCTTGATTTCAGTTCAAAAGTTGCTGAGTCATATTTTGAATTGTGCCTGAAATCCCATCCGGAACACATTCTCATTCAACCGATCTACATGATGTCGTGAACTGAACCGACGAATAATAGCAACTACGCGCATATGCGTTGTGTCAACACTTGTGTGCACCCATTCGCGGATTTGCCCAATTACGAACCAACTACTAATGGAAATTCCCCAAAATGCCTCACTTGACTCATCTTTGGAAATGACCTTCTTTTATTGTTTTCTTCAAAGTGACAGCATGCCAGAAGGAACAATTTCACAGGGAGTTTAATGCCATTAATATCTTTAAACCAAATAAACTTTTCAAGAACAATTTGGTCAGTACTTTTTGGATAGCTGCAAATGATGTACTCTACCTTTAAACTGTCAAATGAACATTCATGTCAGTTTACAAGCGTACAGCTTTGCGCTTGCCAATGCCAACAACAATTCTCTTGAGAGTTCTCTAGAGAATTGCCTTGAAGAAATGTCGGGCAGCACGTGTACTCTGTCCTTATTTTTTTAATGCAATTTTTTTTTTGGCCTGACCTAAGATCAAGTGTTGGCATCAAGTATTGAAGAGGAAATGCCTGATTTCCTTGTAGGTGGAAGCCAAATTATCAGGGATCTGTTAAAGCATGTCTCAATGTTCCTACATAGTACATTCACTTGTTAGAATATTATCAGACTCTGGTGATGGAAAGACATGGAACATTGACTTCTTGAATGAAACTCTTACAAGTAGGCTCTATACAGGGTCGGATTAAAAAAAAACGAAACCAAGATATTATTGCTAATTGGAACAGAAGTAGGGCACATGTGAATCAAAGGGAGATATTCTCTGTTAGGGTTGAATCTCCTCTTTGAAATGACACCCTGATCATGTCCTTACATTCACGTTTGACTGAGCAGTAACCAATTTTATGAAAGGATCTATTTAGAGAGTTGCGCCACTTTTCATGATGAAATCTCTTTTTTCCCCCCACCAGCCTTGATTGGCAACGATAGCCTTTCACTCTGTGACAAATGACACCACAGAAACAACAATTGAAAAGTGGCGCAATTCTCTATATAGACCCTTTCATGAAATTGGTCACTGCTCAGTCAACCGTGAATGTAAGGACATGATCAGGGTGTCATTTTAAAGAGGAGATTCAACTCCAACAGAGGATATCTCCCTTTGATTCACATGTGCCCTACTTCTGTTCCAATTAGCAATAATATCTCTGTTTCGGGGTTTTTTATCCAACCCGTATATGGACCAACTTGCCAGTTTTCTGATGATTTAATAATTTGGTATTTATAATATGGTGCGTAGACATGTACATGAATAGCGATTCAAAACCAATGTCTGAAAGTGCTGCACAATTAGGCCTATCACACCTGTTCATCAGGCCATAAGACCTGTTTTCCGGAGAAGTTGGAGATCAGAGCCATCTGGTCTGAGTTGTCTCTTCCTTCACAGGTGCCCATTTATGTTCCTGTGTGCAGAGAGGCAATTGTTGTAAGGTGTCTTGCCAAAGAACACAAACACCATGCTTCCCCTGTCGGGTTTTGAACCCATGTACATTACGCACCGTCACTCATGAGTCAGACACTGTAAACATTTATCATTTTGTCTGAACAAAAATGAAAAAAGGAAATTATAAGCACTGTATGCCCGATGCTTTCCAATGTCTTATGATTTACTCGGATAGGACTCAAATCCCATTATCTTCTGCCTACTTGGGCAGAAATCATGACAAAAATATTCCTGAGATTTTCGGGGGAGGATAGACAATTTTAATCATATGGACCAGCGGGTACGGCAATCAGTGACAATACTCAGTCAGATTTTTCACTGTCACATTTTTCACATTTTTCATTGTAAGTTATGAAGGAATTTGACACTCGTTATTGGACAGCGCAAAATTTATTGGCCCATTACATTTTCTTGGAGGGTTTTTTATGTTAAATTTTGCCCGTTTTACTTGCCTGATATACATGGAGCTGTACAGACACTTATCAGACAGGGAGGAAAATGGAAACAGAAGTTCTAAGATCTTTTTTTTTTACCCAGGGAGGGGGAGGGGCATTTAAGAACAGAGTATATAATTTCAAATCTTGTGTCCTATTATCTGGTTTTTATCTTTCATTTGTCATACATTTTTTTGATAGTCCAAAAAATTAAGCAGAAAAATTAAAGTAAAAATTGAAAATTAAAGAAGGATTGGAGCCTGTGCAATTTCAAGAATGCCGTAAGAGGCCTCTTTTAAGTAAGCTGTCTACCCTGTGGCATTTTCAGTGCTGGTTACATGCATGTATGATTTTGAGGTTTGAGAATTGGAAAATCCTATACTTTTATCCCTTCTTGATCATTTCAAATGATTTCATTCCAATGTCTTCCCGGATTCAAGGTTGTTCTAGAGACAGAGATTACCAACAAGCCGGCTCTAAGACTGTACGAGAACCTCGGCTTTCTACGAGACAAAAGGCTCTTCCGGTATTATCTCAACGGTGTGGACGCTCTACGGCTCAAACTTTGGTTGAGGTAAAAAAAAAGAACAGGTTGCATAAAATTGGGTGCATGGGAACATCCATTTCCAGTTTTGTAGTCAAGGAACTTGTGATGGATCACAATTACATCACAAGTCCGGTCATAAGAAAATCACAAGTCATTTCACAAGTCCAGTCACAACTCACAAGTAACGTAGGGTGAACACTAAAAACGGAGTGCCTTTGTCACAGATCATTTGAATAGCTTGTGATGTGATTTGGGACTAAATTACCCATGGATTGACTTCTGACAACTTATGACGACTTGTGTTCCATCACAGTACCACAAACACCTGGACTATGTAAACACTTTCCATGTTGGTAACAAATCGCATGTGTTCCCATTGAAGAAAAAAAATGGTATAGGTGCTTACCGCTGGAACCTTAAATTCTAATGTCTCTACCAAGGCATATATTAGGCTCTGTTTTTCATATGTTTTCTTTCCATCAGCACCTCTTGCTAAGAGCATCAAGGCCATTTCATAGTCAGTGCGAAAGTGAATGTGAACACACACTTGTGACTTGATGGCAAGTTTTCAAGTTGTGATTTCGCAGAAAATGAACAGCATTCAACTGCGGCGAATTTCGCGAATGTTTCCTTATAAACAGGCCTTCACACTTGTGTCATTGTATTTGGTGTACGAAAATGCTGCTGTTTTGTGGAATAAAACCAGTTTCTTTAAGAAAAACGTTTAGCTCTCAAAATGAAAGAAGAGAGGGCTGAGTGACTTAAAACTTTTCTTTTGGCAGAATTTCAAAACAATACTAACGGGATCGGTTGGCTGGTTCGAATCTGTTGTACATAGCAGCGGGTACCGCATAAACTATTATAAGATTTTTTCCAACTTTCACTCGGGAGGTAACACACTGAGTATACAGTGTTTAAACGTCGGTGAAGGGCAAAAAAAACTAATTTGATTGATATCACCCCGACGCAAAATTCCATCTTATAACACTAGGTAGTTTGTTATTCATAATCACTCTTGGAGAATGACTGCATTAAGGAGTACATCAGAATTATAGAAAGTCAGATGTAAAAAGTACAGGAAAAAGTGAACCCCAAATTTATAGAATGACCCATATTCTTTCCTGCTTTGGGCCCTGTAATCCTTCCTTCAAATTTGTTCACTTCACTTAAGCTTTTCAGCCATTCAAATTGGTAATAACTAGTTGAGTTTGTCAAATGGTTTGGTCTTTGATGTGCATGGGTCCACACAGACATGTTCACACAAGCTTGTTCCGTAACTGTGGGGACTACCCAGGAGTTGTCCCATGGTAGTATGGGGACCCAAGACGCTGTGGGGACAGCCAAAAATCCCCATAACTCAATCCTGATTTCCCTAACAATAAAAACGCTTCCCCATAACGCGGTGACGGCCCGCCCACTCCCTGGTGTACATTACCTACCTCATGCACAGGGTTTATTGTAGCTGTGATGGTTCAAGCTGTTGGGCTGAAAATCGGCCAAAAGTCTTTCAGAACCTAACCACCCCAACCCTTCAAAATCCAACTGCATGTTTTTGTTGGAATCTGTTGGAGTGAGTACTGCACTAGTAAACTGATCATGCTTTGAATGGGGTAAGGCACACCACCAATAATCAGAGTCCAACAGTTTAGGTGTTGAGTTTAACATATGGTGTTGGATTTTGCAAGAGTGAGGAAGGTTCCTGGTAAATCACTCATGGGGTTTAGTGATGTACCTCACAGAGGCCAATATTGTTTTAAGTGTTTCCTTATTGTTTTGCCTCCTTGAATGGAATGCCAAAATGCCACACCGTAATCTGTAGTGATTATTAGAGAGCCAAAACAAAAGACAAGAGTTCAATAGGAAATATCTAAAAGATTGCGTCCCATTCTTAGGACATGTGGGCCCAATACAATGTTGTTGGATAGTGTGCTTTTTAATTGTGTACCTGGGATTGTTAAAATCATATCTTCAAAATAAGTAGAAAAACAAATGACAAAGTTGAAATTCCTCACGTAATAAAAAAGTTTTAAAGGCAAAAAAAAAATCACAATTAAACTTACGCACATACATGTATTTCCAAAAAAGAACTTACTGCATTCAGTTATATTTTAAACAAGAAAATTCCCAGATGAAGTGTCTTTTTATCAACTTTATTCAGTAAATTGGCGTGACATTAGCTCTGGTATTTTTGGAATTTTCAAAGTAATTCATTTTCAAAGTAATTCATTTTGGAGCCAAGGGCTATATAGCTGCTATCATCAAGCAAGTCTGTGTGTATTGTAATTTGCTGTGTACATGTACATACTTGCCATGGTTCAGCTCCTTGAACAAAATGTCCTGGTGCTAAAGTCAAAAAAAATTCTTAAGAAAGTTTAGAAAGTACAAGAAGTCAATCAGTCTCAAGCAGACATCTTACTAAAAGAATCAAAAATTGTGTTCAACTGCAAAATTTGGTATACGTGATGTAATTTCTTTAAAATGGTGAAGCAGAATTGCTCTGCACAGTTTTGAGGTTAATTTGAGCAAATCAAACTTCAATCCATTGTTGAATCATAAACAGCCAACTTGTATTTTACATACCACTGTTTTGGCAGTGGGTTTTTTGTTAAAGTTTTATTCATGGGCCTACATATACAAAATTATTTTCATATATTACTAGGCCTTCGAGAACTAGGCCTTCAAGAACTGGGGTTTAATTGTTGTGTATGCAACAGCTTAGGAAATTATTCCCATTCGAAAAGGGAACCCCCATTGTAATTCCAATAGGTTCTACGCTTGGTTGGCAAACTGCATTTTTGCCAACCACGGGTTGCAAAATTATGGAAGGTCCAACACTGCAAAGATGAAGAAGAGTTATTAAAGATAACCAAAATATTATTAGATTGATGGAAATACAACATTGTCAACAAAGCCACAACATAATTCCTAAACATGCCTTTTTACTTTGTATTGAGGGCGTTATGGGGACTTTTTTTGGAATTTTTTGGAAAAATATGTTGCCAACCACGGTTTCAATTTATGCGCTTGCGGCAGCCCATATAAAATGGTGCCAATGTTTACAAACAAAAGAAAGGTCTATTGAACTTCCATATGCCATCCTCGTGTAAATCATGTGTATATGAATGTTGTGGTCGATTGCATGCCCATTGATCTTCATCAGTAATCTCCATTACTTACTTATGGAGATCAATGGGTGTGCCAGTGTCTACCACTGAAGTTCTAAACACCGCCCTCTGCTGGTCGTTTTCTGTGAAAACTGAATCCGTGTTTTTCAATATACCGTTAGGTTGCTGCGGTTACTGCGGTATATTTATATTTAGATAAATGAAGACATAAATTTATCAAATCGTTAACAGATTAATCTACAAAAACGATGTAAATTATTTGTTTCATCATTATACCATTCATCGCATTGAAAATCTGTTTCGTATACAGATGTGATTTTGCCGTAATATTTATTTTGGGAAACAAACAATAACACCCGTGGTGCTGCGTTTGTCTCGATATTGGCAATGTACAAGTATTACTTTGATTGAAATGTAACTAATGTCAAATTACATGTAGCATGATTTTTGTACATAATGTGAAATACCTACATGTACAAGAAGGCCGCTTCCAGTGCTCTGTGATGCTGGGGTCTTGTTTGCTATAAAAAGAAGTAACTTATTACTTGATGTTCACAATTAGAATCGAGATCAATTCTTCTCTGCTGTAAATTGCTCGACACACTTGTGGCTGGATTCTTTATCAGATTTTAGCCCTAATTTTCCAATTTTGTCCACACCCGACTTTTATGTTCTGTACATTATTGTTGACTTGTGTACAGTGTTGTATTAATAACTGCCGTCGAAATAAACTTGAAATTGCTTGAAACCCTGTAGCTTTTTTACACAAAGATGTCACTTGTGTGTCAAAATGTGAAAAAAAAATGTGCATGTGTCCAATCTTTTAAACGTCTGAATCGGTTTCTTCTGGAGAAAGCTGTGTGAATTCTGAAGGAACGAATAATGAATATATAATATTGAAGTTGTGTATTTAAAATCGGCCACTGCCTTTCCATTGGACTAATGTTCAGCAAACACAGCCGTGGCAGAGGGTTTAGGCCATCAGCCTCGGTCCAAAATGTTGGCAACCGGTATCAAATTAGGGGAATAATCGTCATAGCGATTTTTGGCAAGGTATACACCTCCGGAGTTGGAAAATATGTGATAGCATTGCAGCGGTGGCAGGAGTTTTTGTGTTATCACCGTGTTGTTTTTTTCAAAATGTCCATCAAAATGCTTGTTACCACTCTAGGGGCGGTATACCTTGCGCATGCTCACTATAATCATTTGTGCCCTGATTTGATACCGACCAAACCCTCAGGCTGATGCCTAGTTTTTAATAGAGTATTTTTAGTTGCGGTACGTGCAGTGATTTCACAGATCTTGCTTTAAAATAAAAAAACTTTTCTTGCAATTATGTGTGTCCTGTCTTCCAATTTAATTTTCCTGTGTACATGTACGTTCATATGGACCTATCCCCTCAACGGCAAAAAAAAAGAAGTCGTCGGGAGAGACCATTGGCAGGATCGGGAACTTCGCTCGTCCCCCCCCCCCCCCCCCGCCCTGTTTGCAGGGCGGGGGGTACGAGCGAAAGATCAGAAACGTGTTGTGTCCCTCACGCTGGAGGGCACAACCCAGTAACAGAGTGACCGTTTTAGCCGATTCAAGTTTGGCTAACTTTGACAGATTTTTTTTTAAAAAAACGAGTTTAAGGCCAAAAAAAAAAAAATATTCGGTCTCTGGTCAGACAAAAGTTCCGGAATTGACGCGGCCACGTGGCTTTTTTTTTTTTTTTTTTTTTTTTTTTTTTTTCTTCAAGCTTGGATGGTACAGACAAGGTAGGTACTATTTTGCTTTTTTGGTGTCCTCATGTACATTGGTGTCCTCCATAATTTGCCTTGGTGCTTTCGATCATTTGCCTTGGTGCAATTTCCTATTCCTTGGTGCTCTTTGGTAAAAAAAATTGAGGAGGTGTGGAAATAGAGGGCGCTGTTGGAGCTGCCGCGGAACATTTTTGGAATAAGGGTCATTCCATGTCAGACCAACGCACTTTTTTACCTCATGTCTTCCGATTTTAATAAAAATTGCTGTGCTTGTAGGTCCTAATGAGCAATGAATACATACCAATTTTTAGCCCGATCCGACCTACCATGTGGTCAGGGCAGAAGCCACAAAAAATGGCATTTTTAGAGTAAAATACCACCCTTTTGGTAAAAATATGTCAAAACTATGGCAATTTTCATCAAACATATGTGAATTTGGTATTAAAATAATGAGGATTGCATGCTCAAATCACTTCTTTTGTCAAAATTAAATTTTGTGAAAAGTAGGTCACGTGACTTTTAATATGCTATCGTGACCTTTGACCCATTTTTTGTAATAATGTATCATTCCGAAAATCAACGAAATAAAAATAACTTGCTAGAGCATGTCTTCCTCTATCAGAATCTACTAAAAATCAGTTGGGGTCTTCAAAATTTACAACTTTATGACTACTTTTGTACAGTTGGTAGGTTACAAATGAGTCAATTTATAGACTTTACATAAGAAATACACCAACACAACTTACTATTCTGTTTCTTAAGTTACTAAAATTAATCTAGATTTTTATGTATAACGTACAAAGCCAGGAAAAACAAAATTCTACCTTCTGATTCCAAAGAAACTGTCTAATCAGAATATCTGGACTCGGAAGTGTGCTAACCACTAACAGTAACCAGGCCTTCACCCAGTACAGCGGACTCACGTCCATGTGAAATTCATCTCAAAGGAACAAAATGCCAAGTCTGTGAGAGTCATTAAAGTTCAAGAAGCACAGTGATGAATGAGTAAAGGTAACTTTGAGTGTAGTATTAAGTATTATCTTCAAGCAAACTTGAATCCTAGACCCTGATTAGTCCATCTATAGCAACAACTGTGTGATTTTATATATTGCACAGCTATATTGCACCCCAGATATTAAAAATGTACGTGTACATATGTTGTGTTATTTCCTGCAGAACTGACCAATACACTACATGTATGCACGTACATCCTCACCGCGTGTACGCATTTGATATCAAGTTTGCTTGAAGATAAATTGGTTATAAATCCCACTTGCGCTCGTGGAACACGGAATTATGTAGTGCATCGAGTGGCATATGGGTCACAGCAGCATTGCATTATTTCATATTCCAACTGCGCTCGTGGGATAACTAATTATCAGTGGCACCCAGGAGGGGGGGGGCTTGAACCCACCCCCAACATTGTCAATTTGTTTGTTTGATTTTAGGCTAGTTTTTGTTGGTCCAATCTTTTACAGAAATTTGAACAAAAAACGATTTATGACCCCCCCCCCCCCCACCACCAAAAGCCAAATCCTGGGTGCGCCACTACTGATAATTTACACTATGAGTCTGGTTAGACCTCATCAGCCCTCAGAATGAGAATTTCACAACCAAGATATATTTTAGTAACTTTAGAAACAGAATAGTAAGTTGTGTTGGTGTATTTCTTATGTAAAGTCTATAAATTGACTCATTTGTAACCTACCAACTGTACAAAAACAGTCATAAAGTTGTAAATTTTGAAGACCCCAACTGATTTTTAGTAGATTCTGATAGAGGAAGACATGCTCTAGCAAGTTATTTTTATTTCGTTGATTTTCGGAATGATACATTATTACAAAAAATGGGTCAAAGGTCACGATAGCATATTAAAGGTCATGTGACCTACTTTTCACAAAATTTAATTTTGACAAAAGAAGTGCTTTGAGCATGCAATCGTCATTATTTTAATAACAAATTCACATATATTCGATGAAAATTGCCATAGTTTTGACATATTTTTACCAAAAGGGTGGTATTTTACTCTAAAAATGCCATTTTTTTGTGGCTTCTGCCCTGACCACATGGTAGGTCGGATCGGGCTAAAAATTGGTATGTATTCATTGCTCATTAGGACCTACAAGCACAGCAATTTTTATTAAAATCGGAAGACATGAGGTAAAAAAGTGCGTTGGTCTGACATGGAATGACCCATAAAAAAAGATCAACGCGCATGATTAAAATCGACGCGCGCGCTGACCAGAGACCGACTTATTTTTTTTTTGGCCTTAAAAGACAAAATTATAGCTGCGGCTGTTTAAAGGGTTGAGGCAGTAAAATGGGTCCGAAGTAGCATACTCCGGCCAAATCACGATTTGCATGCCCTCAAATTCTTCAGTACTTGAGCATATTGTGGGCCATGCACTTGAGGCTTCAGTGCATGGATGGAACAGTGAGGATGGAAGCCGTGCACAGGAACGTGAGCTTGTATTTCTGTGCAATTCGCATGAAATTGGGGCTCTAAAAGCGCTCTATTTTGCATTGGAGTGTAGGCGCCGTTTTTCAAAATGGCGATGGGTGATCATATTCGGATGGAAATTTCTCCCAACTTACAATCAGATTATTACCAAGAAAAATGAGGGAAAATAGAAAGACGATCAAACTAAGCTTTAATTTTAATGCATGTCTCGAACACCTTATAGAGAGCAAATTGTGATTATTTTCTTGAATTTCTAAAGTGGGGAAATTTATCATTGGAGTCTATGGCAATTCATTGCACCTATATGGGCAGTGTTGAAAGTGGACACTCACAGACACTCTTTGGCAGTAGGTGGCGCTCTTCATCATCCCTGCCGACTGACGAGACAAGCTTTTTACGACCGGCCAATGTCTCCGGCCCGATTTTTCTTCGCACGTCCCCGCCTGGCTCGCTCTTAAAATCTGTAGGTAGCAGTTTGCAATTTGCCACTCTGCAAACACCCCTCTACCGCTGTGCCACTGGCCAGAGGTGGATGAAATTAGTGGCGCACTCAAGGGGGGGGGGGGGTTGACCCCTCCCACTCGTAGAGGTTGTTAATTTTTAGTGGTTTTTTGGTCCACGAATTGACCGATATGTATGTGGCATATTTCCGGGTATTATAATAGGGGTGTAAGTGGCGCCACCAACTTCACAAATATTCCCCCCTCCCACAAAAAGAACACCCAATTTGTTTGGAAAAAAACCCCAAACTTGTGAGCACCCCCCCCCCCCCCCAAGCTAAATCCGGGGTGCGCTACTGGGTAAAATAGGCGCCAAAGATATCGGGAAAGTAGGAACAAAAATATCCAGCTAGTTTGCAGGCCTTTACACAGTTTGAAAAGTTGGTTTTAAAATGCGCGCTCTAGTTCTGAAATTGCGCACACTATTCAAAACGAATAAGGATCCGAGCATCCCGCTCTTAATTCGAAAATCCAAATTAATTAATCGAACCAAAAAAATCAGCTCATGTCGATGTCAAGCATTAAAAAAAAACTTTTTTTTTTCTGAGGTCAAAATTTTGGGCGATTTTTTTTGGATTCTTTTTAACTTCTACAAAATTTACCAATTGACGTAAAATGAACGGTAACCGTAGTCATATTGATCGAACGAAACTTAATTTTGATAATAATCAATTATTTAATATTCATAGATTCACGACGTTCACCTTTGATTCCTTTTTAAATACTACCGGAGACCTGCCGGGCAGATGTAAATGTCCAACTAAAGCAAAGTAAAAAACAAAAATAGAGGATTAAAAAAAAATCAAAAAGTTATGTGCTAGCCAAGCTTTCAGGGATCGGTCTGAGCCATAACAATGCCCCAGCCAACCCCTTAGTTCTCTTCTGGGATCTCGGTGTTCCCGGCCAATACACACTTCCTTCCCTGTCCATCCATGTAACCCCGGAGGGCCAGGCGCCATGTAAAAGCAAAGAGCTAAGGGAGGAACAGGGCGGCACCCTAAGCCCTGATCCTCCGAGTGGACCACATGCCCTGAACCTGTACGAAGACGCCAACCTGGAACTCACGGACAGTACCAGCCGCAGAGCTTACCGATTAAGCTAAGGTACCGTTGGTATTTGACGACGGGAAATTAAACATCTTGTGCTAAATGTACTTAGCGTTGCGCAACAGTGAACACTATTATTATGCAGGCTTTTTTGAGCTATCGGGTGCGTTCAGGGGCGGATCCAGGATTTTTTTGCGGGGGGGTCCGGGCACCTTAGATATTTATGTTAATGTATTCACAAGTTTGCATTTGTGTAAAGCGCCCTCTGTCAGATGACTTTGGAGAACACAACTGAGCCACGAACAAACACACATTAGCACATGTAAAATCCCTTCATGTCAGACATCTTTGGACGATATTTTCTGAGAATTGCTTGAGGTTTTGTCTCTTTTGAGACCCAACAAACTCAATTAAGAGGGAAAGGATGCAAGGAGGTAATTTAGAGACTCTTATAATTCTCGAGAAAGAAGTGTAAACCATACATTTGATTCATTTTATAGATAATTCTGCGATTAGATTTGACATTCTGTAGCTCAAAATTGAGTATGATTTTCGTATATGTTTAACCATTGAATTTAGGAGTTTGGATTAAGTGATGATTTATGTACGATGCTTTTATAATTCATGTAATACTCTGTGAACTTAAGGACATTTACTTTGTTTATATATTCACAGTTTTCACGAAGCCACTGCGGATTATTTCACAAGCCAGTGCGATTCATTTCATGGAATCAAGACTTGCGAATCATATCATCATTTTCATGGAATAAATGCGAGAAAGAACTTTGTTGTTATAATCAACGGCTTCTGTGGAGACCCTTGCTTACTCCTTATTAGTCAACGACCTTTGACCTAGATGTGACCTGTGACCCCCTGCGAAACCCCTAGTAGTAGCACTACGAACACATAAAAGACTGCACCTCGAAATTGATTTAGTGCTGCCGCTACAATTTATATCCGATTATTGAGGACAGGCGGACCGTGTTATTATTTAATTTGATTAAAATTTATTTATTTTTCGTGTGTGTCTGACCGGTGGGGGGTGTTTCGTCCCCCTCTGGATCCGCGCTTGACTTCTACGATTTGTATTTGGACAGATATACAGATTTTCAACTCCGTCACTACTATTTCAACAGTATCACGTCTTTAGAAATAAAACGGTAATTTGTTTTTACGGATTTGTTTCCTCAAAAATAATGTGAACAGTACGTTTTCATCCTTAATTCTATAAACAACCAAAAACAAACATTTAAGCGTAGATGAAAACAACATTAACCAGGACACCACATTACACTAGGGGGCCCTGTTCATGATGTCCATATTTTATGTTTCGTACAATAACGCTTCGCTCGTAACCCCGCCCCGCAAACAGGGGCTAGGGCGCTGGGCCGGGAATTAAGGGCTGATGTCATTCACAGAATCTTGTGAAGGAAGTGGGGATGGCATTCTGGGTAAGATATCGTGACCTATTATAGCCTTACTTTTTTGATGAAATGTGGCAAAAAAATGACTTTCCTCAAAACGATGCAGAAATTCCTTTAGAGGTAAGAGGAGCATCAATCAACCTGCAAACACCCAATATTTTGCAGATTCGGGTAAAACTCATAGATTTTTAGAGAAAAAAATCCTAATTTTTGACTGCTTTCACCCCAAATTTTCGCCCAAATTTCATTTTGAAAAGCACATCTGTCCAGAAATCGAATTGAAATGTTTTCTAGGGTCATATGGGCATCTTTCCAGCAAGTTTGAAGAAATTTGATTTTTCGGCAAAAATTGGGAAAAAAAGGCAAGGGGTTAGCCTTACTTTTTTGACGAAATTTGGCCCATCAATCGACCTTCAAATACCCAATATTTTGCAGATTTGGGCAAAAATTATGGATTTTTAGAGGAAAAAAGTTCTCATTTTTGGCCGATTTCACCCCAAATTTTCGTCCAAATTTCATTTTGAAAAGCACATCTGTCCAGAAATCGAATTGAAATGTTTTCTAGGGTCCTATTGGCATCTTTCCAGCAAGTTTGAAGCAATTTGATTTTTTGGCCAAAATTGGAAAAAAAAAATGCAAGGGTTAGGCCAAAAAAAAAAATAATATTCGGTCTCTGGTCAGACCAAAGTTCTGGAATTGAATTTTTTTTTTTTTCCTTCAAGCTTGGATTGTACAGACAAGGTGGGGTACAATTTTGCTTTTTTGGTGTCCTCATGTACATTGGTGTCCTCCATTATTTGCCTTGGTGCTCTCGGTGCCCTTTGGTAAAAAAAATTGAGGAGGTGCGGCAATAGAGGGCGCTGTTGGAGCTACCGCGGAACATTATGGAAAAAAAAAGATTGACGCGCATGGTTAAAATCGACGCGCGCGCTGACCAGAGACCGACTTTTTTTTTTTTTGGCCTAACAGAAAATTTGTCAAAAAAGGTTTTTTGGGGGCAGATTACTGGCAGAATTCTGCAAAAATGGTTATTTGACAGAAAAACAGCAAATTTGAACAAAAAACGTGTACATTTGTTCAAAAAAGCTTCAATCCTTTCAAACAAACCCTTGCATAATGGGACAGGTTGGCTGGTCTAGGTGCTGGGGTTCACTGGTAAACAGACTTCGTCGTGGCCGGATCCGCGGTTTGCCCGAAATTCATAATTTCATAACATCTTTATGTTACTATAGATTGTTTATAATGTAATTTGAACCTTAATTAAGGCAACATTACCAATCTGCATGTGATTTTAAGTGTTTATAGTGTATTTCGAGTAGTTCTGGGGAATTTGGCAGATTTGTGATAAATCTGACAGATTTTTGATGTGCATTTAGCAGAATTTGGCTCTGACCTTACGGTCACCCTGCCCGGTAAATAGGCCAAAAATCCGTCCGCCAAACTCATGAATAAAAGTTATACATACAAATTATTCTGTTTTAGTGCGGTCTGAGAGCCATGGAATTGGGGGATTGAAGACATATGGCACTGCACCTCTGGCCTAGACTTGGAGCTTCCAATTCGGGGGCATTTTGGATGCAATTGGGTCCGCCCTTACAGAAATGTCCCATGAGCATCCCATGGGATTCCCATGGGGTCCCATGGGATTCCCATGGGACCCCATGGGAAACTCATGGGGTCATCAAGAACACCATGTAAGTTAAAATGATCATCATGGGAAACCCATGGGAACACCATGGAGATTGCATGGACAACATGAGAACACCATGGGGATTTTACGAGCTCCATGGGAACACCATGGGAACACCATGGGGATTTTATGAGCTCCATGGGAACACCATGGGGATTTTATGGACACCATGGGAACACCATGAGGATTTTATGGACATCATGGGAACACCATGTGGAATTAATGAACACCATGGGAACACCATGGGAATTTATGGACACCATGGGAACACCATGGGAACCCCATGGCGATTTTATGGACACCATGGGAACACCATGGGGATTTTATGGACACCATGGGAACACCATTGGGATTGTATGTCGCCATGGGACCACCATGGGGATTTACTGGACACCATAGGAACATCATGGGGATTTTAGACACATGGGTACACCATGAGGATATGGGGATTTTAGACACATGGGTACACCATGAGGATTCGGACGCCATGGGAACACCATAATGTGGGTGATATAAATTATGGATACAATGGGAACACCATGGAGATTTAAAAGGCAGCACGGGGACACTGCCGGGTTATACTGGAGAACATGCATGTGCCATGAAAAACCATCATAGACCCAATTGCACTCCCAAGTTATAGGCAAACCTTTCTTTGATTTAATTACTTATTCGCCTAGCTGTAAATTTGAATTCAATTAAAAATATTTCCCTTGTGGCCATAGAGGTTATCAAGAATTCTATTTGTTAAGCTGACCATGAGAAACTCCTGTGGATGTTGAACACAATGGGATAAACACCATGGGACACCATGGGAACACCATGGGACACCATGGGACCACCATGGGACCACCATGGGACATTTTTGTGAGAATCGCTTACAATAACGAGTGTTGTAATTGCACATTTTTGAATTTTTCTGTTGATAAGAGAAGTTAAATGATGCATACAGTATTTTTTTATGTGGAGAATGTGTCATTCAAACTTTGGATAATTTTGATTCATTTATTATTATGGTTGGAAACATTTATGAGAAAATAAATTGGGAACACTGTGATAATATGGTACAACCTGACAAGTGGTATGGGAGCAATAATGTTGAATGTAATCATAGAGTGCACAAGCCACTCCTATTACGTGGAACAACCCCCATCGGAGTTCCGTGATGTGCTTTACCTACTTGGTGAATAGTACTTAACACACAGGGCTAAAATGTATAGGAAATTGTTATTGAAATATACCATGGAGCAATAAATTTTTTGAGAAATGAAAGGAAACCAACATGGGAAAAAGCCCGGGGAAACTCCCATGGGAAAAATCCCATGCTACATGGTGTCCAATTCACCATGCAATTCCCATGGGGTCCCATGGGAAAATTTCCCACGGGAATTACATGGGAGATTTCTGTAAGGGCGAAAGTGGCGCTATAAAGCCATGGTGTTGGAAGGATCATTTTTCAAAACGACTGAAGAATTATTAACAAACAAAAGAAATATGGTCACAGATGTATTGCAATAAAATGCGTGCGACAGTTGCTTGATGCCAGTGGCGTAAAGCCCTGTCGGCGAGCCGGGGGGGGGGGGGGGGGAATTGACCAAAATCCTTAAATTACTCGGCTGTCGAAGTACAAGAAGTTGGGGTGGACACATCTTATGCAAATTTGAGAGTTTACGCTTAACCTTAACATCAAAACCTTGCATTTCGACTTTGTTCTCCATTTGTCAGTGCTGTATTACTAAGTCGGTCCGTTGGGAAGTTACAAAATCACCTTAAAATCTGCCATTTTTAAGCTCTGGCAAGGAGCTTCTAAGACACTTTGGTGTCGGTCGGTCGGTCGGTCGCCGAAATATTGACCAAAAATATTTAACAAAAATTGAGCAAATGTCATGCCGTCGTCCGTGAATGCACTCTAAAGTATTGTTTGTAACAATTCGTAAAGTTGTTCATGACAATTTTGTTAACGGAGGCAAGATATGTGAAGTAATGTTATAGTCACGTGGTATTTTCTGTAGTGGTTGGACGGTATCCAGAAGGTGGAAATGAACATTTACGAAAAGTATAGTGTTTCATAATGTGCCATCGGCGTCGCATTTTTCGCCATGACTTATTGTGCACTCGCACTTATTTATTTCTCGCTACAAAAAACTGGGGGAATGATCCAATGGCCAATCCCCCGGGTCAAAACGGGGGGAATCCCCCGGGATTTACGCCGTTGCTTGATGGAGTATTGCAGAAAAGTAGCGTGTAAAACAGAAAACAAAATCTGTTAATCTTCCAGTTCGGCGCAATTATTTGAATACCCATGCATCAGTTTGCGCAGATGTCCATAAAACACAGATATATCCACAAAAGAAACATGATGACCTGACTTCTAAGGGAGGATCAAAGATGAGTTGCCAGGGAGACCTGCTAAAATCCGAAACTCATTCAAGGATGTCAGAGATTTTGCTAAAGATAGAAGACGTAATTGTTCCACAACTAAACGCGGGCCGATTTCGTTCGATATCTCATTCAAAACTTGTGTATTGCTATAGAAAAAACAGGAATTTAAAAAAACAAGGGAATCTAATAGTCGGGGTGAAATTCGAAAATGTCACGGACTGTACATCTTTAAAATGAATTTATACAATCTCAATGCCGAGATTGGAGAGATGCTGCTGAAAAAAGAACAACATAAAAGTTGAAGCTTGTAATTGTGTCAAGATGAAGGAGTTGTCAACTACTATATATGGGGACCTGAAAAAATGCTGTGAGTACGGAAGACTTTTTTTACGATTGAAAACAATTATCCATTCCGTCACTATTTTGTACGGTTATTTCTATCGGTTATGTGCAAAAAATAATCACAGTGGTGGGATGTGGAAATGTAGGGCTGCACAAAAAAATATTTTCACAAACAAGTGTGTAATCTAATCGGCAATTTTCCCAAGCGCTATGCATACGTCTCCTTCACAAAGTTTCTAATGGTCACAAATTATGTTTTAAAAAATACATGAAAGACGATCTTTTCTTTTCCGGTCATAAAAGAAGTACTTCTACTAAGTAAAGTCTGTCACGAGCCAATGTGGCCCATCAGGCCGGCGTTTATCTCCGGTTTCAGTGGCATATTACTATTCCCCTTGGACGGGATGCTAGTCCATCGCAGGTTACTCCCCAGCTAATGCAAGTAAGTACCCATTTATACTCCTGGGTGGAGAGAGGCAAGTGGGATGAAGTGGCTTGCCCGAGGACTCAACATAATGGCCAGCAGCTGGAATCGAACCCTTGCCCTCTGATCATGAGTCACGAACCATAATCCTAGGCCGCACTGCCCCACTTGTCACTTCTAAAGACATCAAACTTTTTTAGCGGATAATGTACTTTATTGCATTAAAATGGACAATCCATGTATCAATACATGTACTACTGTCATTTATTTACAGATCGAACCACCTTTATTTTTCACAGGTTTAACTTTACAAGACCCCACATACTTGATATGTGTAAATATCCCATTTAGAAACCAACAAACTTTAGTAAGGCCAAAAAAAGTCTCCGGTTTCTGGTATGCGTGCGCTGTAGCCATGCGCGTCGGCAAAATGAAAAAGGTTTGTTGTTTTTTTCAATGAAAGATGATGTCTCAAAACAGCCAAACTCACTGGTTTGACTGGAATCCTGCTGCTGCATATTTTTTGGGTAGATGGGTTACGATCGAGAATAAGCTTTATGTGGCTTCTCTGGACTCCCATATTTTTGCACTAAGTTTAGTCGGGCACCATTTGCAGTCATCAGCCGACATTAATTTTGAAGAAAAAAAACCGTAAAAAAAAAGCCGCGTCGCCGCACCACTTTTTTTGGCAAGCTCCATACCAGAAACCGGAGACTTTTTTTGGCCTAAACAAAGAATTCATTACACATGAAAGTATAAATATCGAGGGATATATTGACAAAAGGGAAAGATTACAATCTTCCGACCAAAATAGGAAAAGTTTAATTTGTCTAAATTACATAAGGCGTTAAAATATGACATTTACAGCAGGGATCACAATATGCAACAAGCACCAGGCGAATCATTAATTGCTTATATTAAGAAAAGAACAAAAAATACGTTGAAAAAAATCCTGAAGTATAAACTGATTTGTTTGGGCGCTAAATTTCACCACGATTGCATGCAAAACCTACGTGAAGTGGCGTTACTATTAGGAGGCGGGGCGGTGCGTGGGGACACGCCCCCTTGTTCGAGGACAGTCCCCCCCCCCCCCATTTCTCTCTCAGCATTTGCACGGAAGAGGCCAAAAAAAAACTTTTTTCGTTAAAAACCATTGAGTGCCCCTTCTGGAAATAATGTCCCCTATTTGGCCCTCCCCCCTCCCCCCCCCCCCCCCAAAAAAAAAACTTGGACTCAGTTATGCTTCTGGTTTGAAGATAATTTATAATATTTATACTAAAACGTTCAGTCTGACATGCGTGGGATATTATAATTGCAAAATGGCACTCGATTCAGTCTGACGTTTCACAGTCGCGCCGATCTTAATTATTCCGAAGAAAAGAAATATATTCGCTGTTTGAACTCCATGCGAAATATGGACTTTTGCAGTCGATCCCAACGACTCCTGAGTCAAATCATTGTAAAAAAAATAACAAGAAAAACATTTTAAAAAAACAGATCATAAATTTCACCTGTTTGAAACCCAGTTTTATCTGGGTCGACTTCAGTCCCTCTCAATACATATTAGCTCAGCGCAGCTCTGAAACGCCTGTCTGAAACGGTTTTTGCTTTTCTAGTTTTTAATCACTTATTTATTGCTCAAACAAAGCACCAAATGTTTACCTCACTGACCCATCCATTATAAATTTCATGACATAATTTACACGCCATCAAAACCTTGGCACCGTGGAGTTAAAGAAAGACCAGCAAATAAAATGAAGTAATAAGTGAGCCATCTAAAAGATGTGTTCACCTCGAAAACTAGATTTGTTTTCAATGCTATTTTCCCAGCAATATGAAAGTTATTGAGACATAGAACGAAAAAAACAATCCACAAATGTTTAGTTATTGAATTATTTCTTCACAAAAGTCGAATTATTGGCTGCCAGACAACAATTCGGCTCCATTATAGGGCGCATTCATTTTGTGCGCAAAATTAAGCGCCTTTTCAGAAGGTTAATTTTGCAGACGCCCAAAATCGGAATTAAGAAGGTTTTTTACGTTAAAAACAAAACATAGAAGTTAAACAATTTTTAGGAAAAAATTGACGAGCAACTTTAATAAGTAATTTTTCAAACAAAGCACCAACATGTTTGCCTCACCGAACCAGCCGCCATTGAATTACATAATTTACACGCTATTTATACACTTTGCACAGTGGCATTATAAAAAAAAAAGACCAGCCACAAATGAAGTAATCAGTGAGCCAAGTTCCCAGTAACGCGCGAGAGAGTCTGTGTCTTCCAAGTGCATCCTCGTTTCCATTCCAATAGACCCCTTGCACAGAGCGCCCCCACTGGGGACAGGTTTTGTTACTTGTGACACAGCGGAACAAAGGAACAAAGTCAATGCCTTCAGTACGTGAGGTCGCTTTATGCAAGGGCAGAATAATGGCGATTTGGTATAGACCTTGCGCGTTGAGGCGGAGTTAAAGGGCAATTGTTTTGTATCGCTATAGAATAGGCATGAGATTGTGCATTGATTAGTTGTTTATTAATTAATTGAAATAAAGAATACCCTCTGAGACACCCGCAACGCATAAGGTCTAACCGGTCCGTTAGTGTGACGTCACTTCAGTTTAAACCACGCCCACTGCAAATTAAGCAGCATTGGAACCACTGGAACCGGAAGTTAAACGCAACTTCAGTGTTTATCCAATGGGCGCTAGTAATCAGTGTTGCGCGCGCGTGTATGACAACATAGACACTAACGAACCAGATAGGGAGATCCTAATGTCTTTGACTTCTGAGCAAAAGCTTTACAGTGGAAAACAAAACTTGTCCTCACTGAGGGCGCTCTATGCAAGGGCTCCAGACTATCGCGATTCCGCACAGGGAGCTAAGGTTAACTTCTGCACGATAGCTTTATTATGTAGGCTATATCATGTTTGGACTCCGGGGATGCATGCTGACGTAGCGGCGCATTTCTCAACATGTCCTAGCTTCTCTTTGCTGCATCCTTGACTGTATAGTCTCCATTTCAAAGCCAGTCTGAATTGGTTTGCTGTGGACCCAATTGCGCCTGCATTGTGTCCGTCAGTGTTCTAAGATGGCGGATGAGCCTAGCTGCAGCTCAAGACCAGAATCAGATGTTATCCAGAACTTAAAAATTATCCCGATTTGTACAGCAGTATGGCCACCTGTCCCATGTAGAAATAGATGAAGTTCTTGGTCTCGTGTGTGACGTAACTGCCGAAGTTTCTACCCACGATGCAGTGCCAGGTGGTGGTGTACTTCTTGTCGAACTCTTTCTTGATGAAAGCAGCGATGTCTTTCTCGATGTTGAACCTTTCCATGGCCTGTGTAGCGCAGTCCACGGCGTCGGACTGCATGTCGTCAGGCATGTCTGCGTTCTTGATCACGGCCTTCTTCTCGGCCGTTGATTTGGATGAAATTCCGTACATTTTGGGTCTGCATTTGGGAATCAGAAAAACAAACACACATCATTAAAACGACAGTTTCGTTGCCTTTTTGTTACTTCGTCTAGCTCGGTCGGAATTCAAATCTATAATGGCGTCGCTACAGAGATAGTAACACACCTCCATTATTTGGTCGTTTTTGTCGTCCAAATCCTGAGGCTTGTCAGTTCGTGGTGTCGCGGTGACGAATTCCTCGCCATATTGTCAGTACACCCAAAAGAAATACTCGCATAAGTGGTGAAGAATCCTTTAAAAAAAATCCTGGATCCAGACCCAGATCCGGATCACTTCCAAAATCTAATCGATTTGTACTTGTAACAAGGACCATCCGTAAAAAAAATGTCACGCACTGCCGGCAACCATAATTTTTGGAGTTATCTTGTTAACAGACCACATCCAACCAACCAACGCCGATGAAAACATAACCTCCTTGGCGGAGGTAATTACCCGGAACGGACCTACCGTTTTAACGAGAAAATCCTTGCGCATGGGACTTGTACCAATTAACCCTTTGAAATTATGCCGCCTGAAATCATTCGGAAGAAACAATCCTTGAAGTTGACTTAAGAAAATGAGCCCGTGTTTATATGGGCATATTTTTTACGTGCCTTAGCGCCGGGGTCCGTGCATAAGTCCGACGCCTCATAGGTCCGACGCCTCATACGTCCGACAAAATCTCATCACCAACCGAATAAAGGCCCATAAGTCCGACGCCTCATAATTCCGAAATTTCGGACTAATGAGGCGTAGGACTTACGATACGGCCCCGCGTTAAGCAACGGAATTCAGTTACGAGACCCAAAAAATGGTGCAGACGTTTTCTCGGTTTTTTCCCGTGTGCTGTATCCACTGAGCCGAACCTTCAACAAGTCCGCTTTGACCAACAAAAAAAGTTCGCGTATTTTATTTTGTGCCCCGTTAACAATAATTATGAAGTTGTACAATCAGTGCCAATTAAAGAAATACTTTCCGTTTCGGTAGAATGCACAAGTACATGTGATATCAAAAGGCCGGGGCACAGTGGAGCGGCACGACTGCTACCGCGATAGAAGTACTCTGTTGCTCAATGCCCGGGATATGTAGGCCTATATACTGTTGCTTGTATACTACCATGTAGTATCGATTCACCGATAGCCAATATAAGCTGAAGGATTATGATCAAAATGAAACAAATCAGAGTTGGAAATGACAAAATCGGGACTTTGTAACTTTGGGGGGGGGGGTTACTGTTTGAAAAGAAGTGGAAAGTATTTAGTTCATCATTGGTTTCATTACGAAGCCCCTGACATAATGTTAAACTCGTTACATCTAAGTCATGTATTCATTTGCCCAAAAGTAGAAAAACACATGTACGAGACTTAAACTAACAAACACATTATTGAATGCATCAGTTTTAATTCAATGTCCTTGAATTGCTTTCTGTGAACTCGAAACAATGCAGATAGGAGCATACAGCATCACGCACGCACTTTTGATTCATGCAGACACAAACGTTCATCTAAAGAACTATCGCAAGCTCGAGGTGACATAAGCCCACGTGCAATGTCGCCATTGTCATGATTGTGTCGGTCAGATCATTTTGTCCATACTGATGCCGAGATTTCTCGTAAAAAAGTCGTAATTGATGTGATGCCTTCCACCTTGTTGACCTCGACATACCCGGTATAAAAACAGTTTTATTCAATTATAAGTTTCGTACGATGTGATAAGTAAATATAATGCATCAATATCGAATAGCACGATTCGTGGTTTTTAAAGCGCAATTTGGGTTAAACTCACCTTGTATTAACGGCCGATATCAGAAAATAAAAGTACAGCACCTTTGCAGGAATATTGAATTGTAACTGTAACGAGGGAGTTGAGAGGAATGCTGTAACAGCTCAACCGTGAGAAAAGTAATTTGATTGGTTAACAGTTGACAACTCGGTAACTGTTGTTCGGTAACTTGTTTCGGTAGATGTACGTTGAACCCTTTCTGGAATGCACGGTTATTGTTATCGCGCACAGGTGCGGGTCCGGCCATTATAACCGTAAGCCTTTACTTTGTTGTACTGCACCATACCAGTGAATATCGGCCTACTTACAAAGCTTTTTTTACCTCCAAGTCACGGAACCAAAACAGACGTGGGCCGACAGTACAACTTAAGCCTACCTAGTGTACCCGAACCCCCGGGATTGGGATGTGTACAAAAACACGTCTGTCGCTATTGGCTAGGGGACATTATTTGTTGGTGTGTTATTGGTGGAATTATTAAAAGGTCATCCGGTAGCTTGCCATTGGCATGGTGCAGTTTAGTTGAAGGCTGTGAAAGTATCGAGGATGAAATTGCTCTTAAATCCCTTTCACTTTTTCCCAGCTTTGACAAACAAAATGTGTAGGCTAAATCGTAAGGAGCCCCAAGTGACATTACTCCACAACCGTACATTTCTCTTAAAATTATAATAACCAACGAAATGTAAACTTTGTTCAAGATATGCAGGAACAGCTGGTGTATGTCTATTGTTTTTACTCAAAAGTCGAAATTCGGCTTGACATCGATTTATTCACGTCATTATTGTTATAAATCAAGGGCGCCACCTTGAATTCAGGTTCAGGTTTTGTAGGGGGCGAGTTGGCCGGGGCGAGTTAGTAAGGGACGTAAAATTGGCCGATAACCGGGAAAAAAGCTAGTTGAGCGATTTGACTATCACTCCAATGTGAGCTACATTGTGTCTATTTTAACATACATTTTTTTCCGACGCCGAGTATATTCAATTCAATTGCTGAACATTTATTTCAACGTTGTTATGTCACTAAAAATATTAAATCGTTATGTTAACAAGCATACAAAATATAATACGAAGTAATTTTACACAACACCGTTATTAACATAATGAAAATATATGCATAATCCACATAACAACACGGGGATAGGGTGAAGCGATCGCTTTTGTTCCTTGACCTGTTGCGACACTTACAGACTGACAGACAATTAAGTACGAACTAAGGACAATGACAGACAAACAAACAAACAGGAGTATCATTAAGCTATTGTTGTATGTTTACAAAGTATCAACAGACTACGAATAAAATGTAAGAAGTTGTGTTTTTAATTTTTTGGTAAATGTAGATAGAGTTAAAGACGTTTTAAGAGGGATACTTAGACTATTCCAGATACTCGTGCCACGTTGAACTATTCCATTTTTGAACACTGTCGTTCTATTGAAGCCAACATGAAGATTTTTCTTTGCGATACTCCTGGTTTTATAACAATGAACATTTGAAGTTAAAGTAAAACATGATCTAAAACACAAAGGGAGCAAATTATTCATATATTTGTACATGAATTTACCGAGATTGAGACAATAAAGATCATTAAATTGCAATAATTTAAGATTGGCAAATAATGGTGTGGTATGATCTCGATAACCAGCATTGGAAATTATTCGAACAGCTCGTTTTTGTAAGATAAGAAGTTTATCACACGATGACGACCCACCCCAGATGATATTGGAATAGTTTAAGTATGGCAGAACAAGTGAATTATACAGAGTTTTTATGATATTTTGGGGTAAGAAAAATCTCAGACGATTCATTATGCCAATAGTTTTAGATATTTTGCTGACCACGTCATCAACGTGGTTATTCCATGTTAGATTTTCATCAATAATAACACCTAGGAATTTAGTCTTGTTTACTTTTTCAAGGCTAATGTCATTTATGACTAAAGGAATCGTTTGAGTGTATTTCTTCTGTCTCGGGCAAAATACAATATAATGTGATTTAAGAACATTAATACACAGTTTGTTTGCTAGCAGCCAAGTGCTTATCTTTACAAGTTCACCATTAAGAATATTAACAGCTGTATCCACACTATTATGACTGTACATTCGACTTTTGTCGTCTGCAAATAAAGAAAATGACATAATGTCAGATGTGTTACATATGTCGTTTATATAAATAAGAAATAAGTAAGTATACTAAGTATACTCGGGACCAAGTTGATAACTCAGACCAAGTTGGGTTAGGACCGAGTTGGTACACACACAAAATTGAAGCACAACGTTAGAAGATTGAACGGGGTCCGCTCATAAGTCCGACGCCTCATAGGTCCGACGCTTCATAAGTCCGACAAAATCGCATCCCCTAACCAAATAAAGGCCCATAAGTCCGACGCCGTATAGGTCCGACGCCTCATGAGTCCGACGCCTCATTGGTCCGACGCCTCAAAAGTCCGACGCCTCATAGGTCCGACACCTCACAGCTCCGACGCCTCATAGCTCCGACGCCTCGTAAGTCCGACAAATTTAACGCCCGTTTTTCCGACGTCGGACTTATGAGGCGTCGGACTTATGAGGCGTCGGACCTTTGAGGCGGAATAAATTAATTCTATGCCTCATAGGTCCGACGCCTCATACGTCCGAAATTTCGGACTTATGAGGCGTCGGCACTATGAGGCGTCGGACTTATGATACGGCCCCGATTGAACCATGACGTTTGAAAAATGAACACGACGTTTGAAAGTTGAACCACGACGTTTGACAGTCTAGTAATTGAACCACGACGTTTGCGTGTTCGTTTTGGAACATTATGTCCGTTTTAGAACGCCATAAAAATATACTCTCTCGGATACCTGCAACGTAAATTTATAAGGTATATTAAACCTCTCAAGACTCTTGGGGGTGGGTCGGAGCGAGGGGTTTTCCTTTGATATTGTCAAATAATGAATATTTATGAAGTGCCCGTGACTTTTAATACGCGTGCGTACATTATGTCATTGCCTCTAACTGCTTTGCGTGTCAATTTGGAAAGCGTCTCTGGACGTAATGTAATTTTAAAAAGTTATGCAAGATCGCATCCAATACATTTCCGAGTCATTCCATTAAAGATGGTATATAAGGCCAACGTAATCGACGGAGCCATCACAATTGGACTAGCATTGAGTCTATACCAATTGCAACTCGTGAGGGAATACACATGTTACTCAATAATGTCAGTGACAATGACACTCGACTACTGACATTTTGGTTTCATCTCTGCAGACGATCTGCAGATACTACTCTAGATGTTTCGTCTTTGGCTCATAATGGCTAAAGAGTTTTTGCTTCTTAGTTGATTCCACAGTGTATCCGAGAAGACTCTTTCCAAACATGGAGCCGATTATTTCTCTCCGTATCACCAAGACCACCGTGGGCCTGATTGGTATAATAGGCAATGGTCTCGTCTGCATTGTCATTTATTTTGCCAAGTCCATGCACACCATTACCAACCTGTTTATCTTCAACCAAGCCATCGTGGATTTCCTCGGTTGTTTGTTGCTGATTCTCGGCAGTAACGTCCCGGTGCCCGACCCCTTGCCTCCCGGTCCGGCCGGCGCCTTCTTGTGCCGGGTCTGGATATCGGACGCCCTCCTTTGGCTGTCGTACTCTGCTTCTACCTTCAGCCTGGTAATGCTTACATTCGAGCGATACTTCGCCATCGTTTACCCGTTCAGATACCGGGCGATGTTTGCTCACGAGCGCCTAGTGCCAGGGGTGATGATCGCGGCGTCTTGGATGATTGGGGTCTTGGTGGCTATATACGGCGGTGCCATTTTTGCTCCGGTGGACGACCACTGCGTCCCCGTGAACATCCCCGGGGCTAGCGTGCTGGGCCTCCTCATCATCTGCCTGCAGTATGCGCTCCCTCTCGTCTTCATGGTCTTTGCTTATGTAAGTATCATCCTGGAGTTGAGGCGGAGCTCAGCACGCGTCGGTGCCTTCGTGCCAAGTCAGGCTACCACGGGGGAGACATCCTCAAATCCTGACCCCAACCGGGTGCTGGAGCCTCGTCTACCGCACGACCCACTCCGTCGCGCCCGGCTCAACACCATGGCCACCCTGGTGATCATCGCAGGGGCTTATGTGGTTTGCTGGACACCCAACGAGGTCATCTTCTTCCTCTTCAATCTTGGTTGGCAACTGGACTTCTCCAGTCCCCTATACGTCGTATCAGTCGCTCTAGTTGCCATCAACTCGTGTGTCAACCCACTCATCTACGCCATCAAATACAAGCAGTTCAAGCGGGCCATGAAGATGCTGTTTCGGCGCGAGTCGGAGCTTTCCCATGCGACCATGGAGACAGAGATGAACCCATGATTATTCCACTCTTTACGCACAAGCACAGGCTAAAAACAACTCCAACTCGCAATTTCCAATATCCATCAATATAAAATAACTACTTATATGCTTAATATGGGCTGCTTAAATCTGACATATTGAAAACTGGCTCTTTCGTTTATGACTTCATTGCACGGATCTAAATTAGTACATCCACAAAATTTCGAGGACTGCAGTTTTAATGATCAGTTATTTTAAACATACCAAACGTATTTTAATGCAATGTTAAAAGCAGAATAAGTCTCTCATTAACATGATCAAACCCTGTGCATATAAACAAGATAAAAAAACTTTGTTTTCAAAATCAAATTTGTGTAACTTTGCACTTGATATGCGAGCAAATCACTTAAATGTGTATATTAATCTTTGTAGAATAAGGGATTGTGTCAAGTGTGTTATTAATTTTAAAAATTCATGTATCAAAGTACTGGCAGCAATGTATGCTTTCTTCATCTATACAAATTGTTCGCCGAATGTAAAATTGTGTGTAAATGTTGTTATGGTATGCATGCAGTGAATTTATTCTCTAGCAATTTAATTTGGAGCATTATGCTAGATTGATATCAGTCCCTGATAAAACTGATTATAACAACCACGCTGACAGAATGTTAGTGGTTGCCATGGTAATAGAACATATCATACGATATCCAACTACGTAGCTTAATGGTCGGATCGTTTAATAGCTCACATTGCTACGTGCTATAGATATTCATAGTAATCATCAAAGCACTTTCTTTAATTATGGTATACGTGCTTTTTCAAAATGTCGATTTTCTTTTCCGAACGAAATTTGAAGGAATATAATGTCCTGTAACAAATAAATTTGCTTGTTGGCATTTGCAGGTCTTTATACAGTTTTAAAAAGTGGTTTTAATAACGTTGCGCTATATGGCGCGCTCAAGTTTAGAAAGTTTTGAGCGAAAGCTATAAATAATCATATTTAGTGACGTAGTAATCTAATATGCACATGCGCTTGGCCGGTTTTTAAACAGGTAGGCCTACGTTCGGCGAGGGTCATTATCCGTGACCAGCAGGCCCCTAGCCGGTTTTAAACGTACTTGTTTAATACCGGCCAAGCACTATTAGTACAGCTTATAGCATCAATATAACATTGGTATACCGGTGCCTAGGGCTAGTATAGGGCCTACGGAACACTGGTGCCTAGGGCCTACGGAACACTATGCGCAGATCGCAGCGGCGGTGTTTTACCGGCGGTTTAAAACACCCACGCAAAGTGCTCTCAACCAATAGGAATGGGTAAACTGTCTCCTTTATCTTTATCTTTACCTATAGGCGTCGTCTATCCACTGCAGGATGTAGCCCTCTGCTAGACCCCTCCGGGTTGTTCTTTCCTTTGCTGTCCTTGTCCATGTCCCCCCCCCCCCTCAACTTTGATATGTCATCTCTCCATCTTTTATGTGGTATGCCTCTAGATCTTTTTCCTGTTCTGGGTTGTCATTCTGTTGTTCTTATTGTCCATCTGTTGTCTGTCATCCTGGTCATATGTCCTGCCCATTTCCATTTCGTTGTGTTGACTTCTTTGGCGATGTCTTTTACTTTGTTTTTTTCCCCGACTATTTTATTGGGTATCCGGTCATGGTGTGTAAGTTACAGCATCTTTCCTTCCATTGCTCTCTGGGTGGTCGACAATTTATTGTATTTGCGTGGTAACTGTCCATGCTTGGCATCCATAAGTAATTGTTGTAAGTATTGCATTGGTCGAATGCTCTGTTCTTCAATGATATTGGTAGTTTTCTGGCATAAGATTTCTTTATATCTTCCGAATAGACCCCATCCTGGCTTTATTAGTGTGAGTATTCTTCTTTAGTTGTGTCTTGCATCGTTAGGGTTTGACCGAGGTATTTGTATTCCTTTACTTTTTCTTTTATTTCATTCTCAAATTTGACATTGACTCGAGAATCAATATTTGTCATAAACTGTCTCACATAATAATAATTAACAAGTAGAGAAATGGAAAACAACCATTTTTAAATTGATGATGTAGTCTGCTCGTTCCTTTCCTTCCACATTTTTCTAGCAAGAAGTTATTCATTTTTGAATGAGTCATCGACTGAAGACATTTTATTGTAAGTTATTGGATTATAACTTTACAATTCCGAATTATTGGCTGCCAGACAATAATAATTCCGTTCTCGCAGGGTAGGTTGGTCCCCGCCCCACAATCAGTATTCGATGATTTACGGACCGGGAGCCAGTCTGCTCGCAAGACGGATGTTTGTGCCCAAAACAAAAACCCTCTTTTTAGAGTGTTGCAGACGTCCCAATAAAGCATTGGAATAAAACATAAATGTTGAAAATCGATTTTGTTGAAGAGCAATGTGAATGCAACCGAAAGAAAAGAAAAGATAAACCTATCGGCCGTCCCTTCCGATCGATGCATCTTTCGGGAGTTTTATATTGACAGTGCGTGGACTTTATTATTGACCACAGGAAAAGCCTTCCTCACATTTACCTGACCACGTATTTGCATAGTATAGCATATAGTCTAATTAAGGAGTATGGGTAAACAAACAAATTCAACTTGACGACGTCGTCGAAACTCAGCGTCGACGAGCACCATTAACTCCAAATTTTGCAAAGGGGTTTTTGATTGTTTTCCGTCAATGCTTGAAGACCAATAATGACGTTTCGGAAATGGCTGTGGAGAGACTCAGGATAACGCCTTTCACGCGCTGCAGCAAAAAAAAATGGGGTTCTTTCGCAAAACGGTTTATAGCATATAGTTTGACCATGGAGTGTCTTAGACTACCGCCGAAGCTTGCTCGCCCCAAGTTACTAGACACTATACGCTAGAAATTTCGCAAAAACGGTTTATATGCTATAAACCGTTTTGTGAAAGAACCCGATTTTTTTTTTTTGGCTGCAGCGCGTGAAAGGCAGCATACCGAGTCTCATTCACCCATTTCCGAAACGTCATTATTGGTCTTCAAGCATTGTTAAAGCATAAGTCCTCCTGCAAATTGCCTGATTTCAGACTGTTCTTACAATGTGAATAACATACATGTAATGACACCATGTGTGTACATCGTATACTTTTCCTTTATTTATGTATCTCCAGTTTCCGGCAAAAATGTCAGTGTCTACTTGCATGTACACATATACATACCGGTACCAGTACATATTCCTGTTTTGAATGCATAAATTACTGAATTGTTAGGAAGCTTCTAAGTTTCTTGGTGAGGAAACATTGAATAATCGTAAAGTGCGCAATCTTTCATTCAATGTAACAGAGACTAGTCTATGAGACTTGAGATGTTGGCTTAATATCTGAAGAAAGTTGCCAAAATGTTCAAATTCAGAGTCACTAGTAGAAAGTAGTAGAAAGTGAAAACTGCATTTTTATTCATACAAAAAAATGTTCCAGTTTGGTATTTTTAGATATGACCCATCTCTGTTTTGGGCTCTCTGCACTTTTGTGAGTCTGAAGTGTAGGCGGTGTAGTTTGGCTCAACTTTCACTTTTGGTCTTCAAGCATTGTTAAAGCCTGACCTCCTCCGGCTAAAATGTCTCAGAAATCGATTGTAAAAATAGACCATTTTAGGAAAAGACCTTGTGGAGATCTCACAAACGCATCTAGGCCTACACATAGCTTCATCTTGCAGGTTTTCGCACGAACCTGATCGCGCGCGCCCGCCTCAAAAGTCGAACATTGTTAAGACATTTTCACGCCTGCAATTAGATCACGTTTGCAAGAAGAAGTCATTATGTCTACTGTCGTGGAAATAATTGATTTAAACGCAGAGCAGAAATTCCTCTTGGCTCCACCGTAGATGTCAGGGTTACAAGGCGTACAAAGACTGACATGCGCTTATCACGGGGGGGGGGGGAATCGCAATTAAGTTCCCCATGCAAAGTTTTTCATTAAATCGCAAGTTTCTCAAGCACGTTAAACAAGCTCCGCGCCTTCTTAAAGGCAGTTTTCGAGTTGAATCGAGCGTCTTACGTTTCGTTGCATGTACAAAAGTTTTTGTCTTCTGTCACTGACGTACTGCACATCAATAATTTGATTGCGAATTCAGCAAAATTGAGAATGGAAGGCATTACTCATGAAAATTAAATTATAAAATTGACTTCCGAATTGCCATTGATTCCGGTGCTCTACCAACTGAGTTATGCTGGCATGTTCCACAGTTTGTCGATGTCTTTGTTCAAGGGGTGCTAGTCAGACGCCATAAATTACTCATTCTACTCATCAAAAAAATTCATTCCGCAGTCCCCCGGCCTTTATCACAATATCAATACAAAACAAAAGGAACCAAGACAAAATAAATATCACTGATAATTCTTGTTTTGACTGAAAATCGAACAAACGAAGAAAATTTCAAACAATAAAATGTCCTGAAATTCATATGTATGGCAATTAGGAGATTATGCAGAGTCACATGTATATTAACACCACCACTTCTAAGGGCCAACAATACCACATAACAAAAGTACAATGAAGTATTAACTTGTTATACACAATAAATAATACACAAAATTGTTGTGCATGATCATAGACCCTTGAATACGACGTTTGAGAAGTTGAACTGCGACGTTTGCAAAATTGAACCACGACGTTTGGAAGTTGACGTACGATGTCTGAGAAAAGTTAAAGTACGACGTTTGAAAAGTTAAACTACCGCGACGTTTGAAAAAACAATTGAACCACGACGTTTATTCAAACATTTTGAAATTTATGTTAGATCGACATCAGTCCCTGATAAAACCAACTTTGCGATGATTATAGTACCCAGGCTGACAGATGTAAGTGGTTGTCATGGCAATAGAAATATAATCACGCGATATCCAACTAATATGGCCAATATTCCTGCGTGATAGACACAGTAATCATCAAAGTACTTTTCTTAATAATTAACCATGAAAAGAAGTGAAACGACAGTTTTTAATCAGTTCTGCACACCAAGTGCATAGTCTAATCATTGCTTCCCTTCCGCAGGTTTGTGCAATATTAAACAGAAGGAAAAGAGAAAGTTGATTAACGAAAGAGAAGGCAACGCTGTCCCTAATTCTAATCGATGCTCTTTTGGGAGTTTATACTGACAGTGCATCATTGACAGCAGGGGCAACAAGCAGACTTCTTTCAAAGTTACCTCATCACTGTTATGTTTGCATCATGCATGTAGACTTCAAGTAATTGGTTCAAAATTCTACTTGTCGGAACTCCGCGAAAGGATTAAAATTTTCACTCAAATGCAGTGGCGCAACTAGGGTTAAACTTGGGGGGGGGGGAGCAGGGGGTGCATAAATGTTTCGGGGGGGGGCGCGCAATAAAGGCAAATGACGTATATGTTTTTTCAATTCAAGATTGCAAACAGGGGGCACCTGGGAGGCACGAATATCCGCTGGGGGGGGGGGGCACGTGTCCCCCGTTTCCCCCCCCCCCCCCCTAGTTACGCCACTGCCAGTGCTTTTAAAAGACGACTCTGTGTCGACCAAATTACCCATTTGTTTCAGTCCAAATTGTGTTTGCTATTGGTTACATGTTCATGAACGGGTGCAGGCCAGCTGGACTGGTTCCCTTACCTTACAATTTATTTCATCTTTAGTGGAGTCTGGCAGACTACTTGAACATTTTTGTTTTTCTTGGTTTTTCCCGCATTTTCGAACACAAAACTTCAAAACATGTCAGTGTAACAATATTTGATCTATTATATCAACCCCTCAAATAGTTCGTTTCTGAAAATTACAGCAAAAGCCAATGATGTACATTCCCTTTAAAGGGGGAAAATTTGAAATTTCTCAAGCCATGTAACAAGCTCCGCGACTTCAGGGTCTGACATATTTGTTGCTTACGCAAGTTTTTGTCTTCAGTCACTGACGTACTGCATATCAATAATGTGATTTCAAGTGACTTTGGATATTACTCTTAATTATTTTTAATAAAACTTACAACAAAAAAATGAATGGAGCGGGGTTTGAATCTGCAACCTCCGGACCACCGCACCTACCAACTGTGCCATCCTGGCTCAGGCCAAAAAAAAAAGTCTACGGTTTCTGGTATGCGCGCGCGTCGCCGTAGCCATGCGCGTCCGCAAAATGAAAAAAAAAAAAAATCAATGAAAGATGATGTCTCAAAACCGCCAAACTCACTGGTTTGACTGGAATCCTGCTGCTGCACAATTTTAACGTGTTTTTAGATGGGGTTATGATCGAGAATAAGCTTTATGTGGTCTCTCTGGACTCCCATATATTTGCACTAAGCTTTGTCGGGCACCATTTGCAGTCATCAGCCGACATTTGAAGCAAAAAAGTCAGGTAAAAAAAAAAGGCCGCGTCGCCGCACCACTTTTTGGGCAAGCTCCATACCAGAAACCGGAGACTTTTTGGGGGCCAGTTTTCAATGTCTTTGTTCGAGGGCGCTATTAAGAAGCCATAAATTATTCTCAGTCTACTCATAAAAATACTTTTCCGGCAGTCCCCATCCTTTATTGCAATAGAAAATAAGGAATGGAGACATCAATTGCTAAAAACAAAATCACTGATTGTTGGTTCTGACTGCTGACTGTACAGTGGTTTTCTACAATGTAATCCTTTATTTAAAAAAAAAAAATCAAACAAATGATGAACAATTCAAATAATAAAATGTCCTGAAATTCACATTTATGGCATTTAGGGGAATATGCAGAGTCGCATGTATATTAACACCATTTCCAAATAAATAAATACCACCACTGGCCAACAATACCACATAAATTATGTAAGTACATGTACATGAAGCAGTAACTTGTACACAAAAATATACACAAACTGTATTCCTGTACAATGCATAATGTCACTGATAGTTTCAGGGATGTTTTACTTTGGTATCCTACTCCCACTGGGGGACCAAAAGACTGCCCTGGCAAACCGTTCCTCCAGAAGACACTGGGGCCAGTTCTTCCTCCATCTTAAAGAAAACATAGTCTAATTTGAGTAATACATTCTTGTGTGCAGAGCCACACAACGAATGTCTGATATATGTGAGCGTTCCAATGTTATGCCCGCCCGCCAGCCAATCCGAGTCGACTTTAGAAATTGAGATGTCATTTCAATCAGAAATGTGGACTAAGCCGTTGATTGGTCAATTTGGCTGCCATGCTTGTTGTAATACAAAACAGGTTACCGAAAAACCGATATAGAAGGTTCCAGCTGATTGGTCCGAATCTGGAGGTCAAGATGTAGTCTTGTTTTGCGTAATTAATCACCGAATCTGCACGCATATCATAGACCCTTGCTGTGCATGGCCATATTCCATAGACTAAAGAAAAAGAGGCCTAGCATTAAATATCAGATATGAAACCAAAACATTAACAGCAGATATATATTGATTTAGCAGATACATACTCTAAATGAAAGAACTAAAGAAACACGTAGAGCTATTTAAGAGATCCTATGATTGGCTTATTTTCTCTACCAGTTGTACCATTCCTTTGGTATAAAATAAAAACATAACTTTGTAAAAAAGAAAAGAAAAAAAAGATGTACTACATCAGCTCAAAAATTAAAAGTTACAAGTCAAACTCCGGGCAAAATCATGAATCCTGAGTAATTTGTGAGTAAATGTGACTAATGTCATTTGACTTTGACTTTTTACTCAAAAAGCCACTTTCATCTTTGTAAAGAAAGTAATGTTGCCTTGTAATGGACAGATGAAAATAACCCCCCAAAAACGGCAGAAAAAGTTTATCATAAAACAAACAGAAAGTTGTGAATTTAATTGCACAAATCTCCAAAACAAATGATACAACATAAGACGTACAACCGTCTCAATGAAACTCAGCAAAGACAAAAAAAAATAGTTTACAACTTAATCCAAAGTTGGGATTAATTCAGAGCATAGATGAACTGGTACACAATGTCGTTTGTTATATCGTGTGCTTGGATACTGTAATTTCATTAGTCTAGAATGGTCACGTGTCCAGTCTGTAGAAATGCATACACTGGGTTCCACATGCGCTGCATATAAATTGCGCGTGTTGAGCACGCGCGTGTAGCACCGTACCTGCCTGCGCGCTCGTGACTGAAAACTGCAACCGTTTCAAGTCTGGCAGGAAAGCCTGCAGTTATTAAAGGTTACAATGTATTGATTTCATTTATTTCTCGCATAGTAAGTTACAACAATTGATATTTTTGACTTATTGGCACGGTATAACAAAACAATTGTTGACTGCTGTGTGATGTGTGATATGCCATTTTTAACCACCTTGGGGTGCATAGCACCCTCAGGTGTGAAAAATGGCATATCCCACGTCACAGCAGTCAAATGGGCAACTCATTGACCATCGAAAAAATACCATCGCAAGATCTATGGAGCCACCAAAAAGTTCATGTATAGTGTTCAGTGAAGGGACCTCAGCAGCGTATGCTGTACATGTACGTGACATTATCAGGATCCACAGGGAATTTCATCACAACAAATAAGCTCCAGAGTTTTTAACATTTACTAAATTACTTCAGAACTCAAACTTTTCTCAAAGTTCGTTGGTAGCTACTATGATTAGGGAGTCAGGTTGGCGTAGCGGTACTTTCCTCGCCTTCCACCACTATGACCCGGGTTCGAATCACCACTATGACCCGGGTTCGAATCCCGCCTGGGCCAATATGTGGATTGTGTTTTCAGTCCCTACATGATTCTGTGGGTTTCCCCCAGAATGTTCATCTGGGCTTTTCCTCCCACCTCTAAAAACTGTAATTTCTTCTCATTGTCTCCTCTCTACAGGTTTCTTCACGCTTGCGAGCTACAGTGCCTAGGGCGCTTTTAAGGAATCCTGTGGGTTTCATTGCAAGAAATGATTAATAAAATAATAAAATGCATGCATAAGGCAAACTGCGAATCCCAAAAAGGAAAATGCCAAAGATGATGTGGGCACACGCAATGGAAATACCCGACTGACTTTAATAATGTTTTGCGTTACACCCCAACTATAGCAATGGACCTAACTATAGTTGGGACTGTCCCAACTACAGTTAGAATAGCCCCAATATATAGTTGGGTCAGTCTCAACTATAGTTGGGATGGTGGCTTCAGTTGGGATGTAACATTTTACAAAAGCTTTCATACTTTTTGTTTACGGTAAAACGGTCACCTTTTAGGTTTGTTAAAAGCGAATGTGATATTGGTAATGCGGAAAGGTTACGTATGGTACCCTTTGCCCTGTGTGCCATGACTCTCTTAGGTGTTAAAAAAATATGTCCCGCATTGCAACAGTTCATTTTTATAAGGAATTTCACAGTGACGTATTTCAAAGAAGTTTGCATCAGAGGAAAGGAGACTTTGAGGAGGGCATCTTTTCCTTGTCTGCTGTGTCTCCACTGAGCAATGCCTGGAATTCTCGAACCTCGTAAATGCTGCTTGAGAGTCTGTATTGCAAAATCACCAAAAAAAACGATAAATGGTTAAAGACTAGTCTGGCTCCCTTGCTGACAAAATATCAATGGAGAACCAGAGCAAGGGCGGATCCAGAACACAATTTTTTTGGGGGGCCCCAAAAAAATTTGGACCCCAAAAAAGTGGGTCCAAAAAATTATGGCGTGGGGTTCGGGGCCCGCTTAAGGGCCCCAAAATTTTTTTGGATTCTAGATGCTCTGTGGTGCGATCTGAGGCAATTTCTGACCACTTTAACCAATGTTTTTTTGAGGAAAAGATGGTGGTGTACTCATTGCCTGCCTTTACTGCGATGTCACATAAAAAAAAAAAAATTGGTCTCATTTTTGGGGGGGGCCATGGCCCCCTTTGGCCCCCCCTGGATCCGCCCTTGAACCAGAGCTGCAGTTGGGTCAATGAGGCAAGACCGAGTCTTGAGCCACTAGGGTCAAGTCTGAGTGTTAAGCCACTAGCATGACTAGGGTCAAAGTCTGAGTCCGGGTTTGAATCTCTTGAGTCAAGTCTAAGTTGGAATCCTGAGTCATTAGAATTATTTTGCTTTCTATATTTTTAACACATAATTGTTGGTGACTCACTGTAAGGAGTACTCAGTTTCAAGTCTGAGTCGGATCTGTGTATGAGTCTCGTTCTTTTGTCAGTGTTCTTTTGTCAGTGTGAATTGAGTCAGGTCCGAGTCACAATTTATATGTAAATTCTAAGCTGGGTGGAGTGATAAAATTTCGGTTCCTCTCAAGAAAGAGGTTATAAATATTGTTGGAATATATCAATTTGATGAATTTATTTTCAAAATGTTCCGTTTCTAGCTTTTTGTTTCTGGTTCGATTAGATTTCTGTCGGGAAAGAGAATGCCTGCCAGCATATTCACTTTGGCACATTATAGCACAATATAGCACTTGATTGGAAGTGACGTTCACACTAGGAGGCCCACAGTCCTGTCACTAACTGATCCTTCCGTGACAGCTTGATTCCTCATCAAAAGTGATTCAGAAGGTCCCTGTGATGACTTGAATAAGGTTAACAGCAAATGCTCAAGTTGCTTGTCGGTTAATTTGATGACCTCAATTAAGAGCCGTTACTAATGGCTACTTTAAAAATGTTTTGCCCTATTAGTCTGCAGGCTTCTTACTACTACAATTATTTTCCTAATGACCCCTAAGGGTGAGTTGACAAAAAAATGTCCATTTCACAAGCCAAAATAAACTTAATCTATCCATAACAGTACGGCAGATAGATGATGGGATTGTGCCTTTGATTATAAAAGCATGGCATTTGGCACACAGTCAGAGTATGTCATGAGAAAGACATTTGGCTATAGGGCCATCGCAGATTTGTTCTTTGAAAAAAATATAGGTAGAATAACAGCCAATGGCAGCCATTTTGAAAATTTTGAAAATGGCTTTCATTCTACCTTTGTTTTTTCAAAGGACAAATCTGTGATCGGCCTAAACCAAATATCTTTCTTAAAGGGAATATACATCATTTGCTTTTGCTGTAATTTTCAGAAATGGATGGAATTGGGGGGTTGGAAATATATAGCAAAAATAGTTACACGACTTTTTAAGGTTTTGGATTCGAAAATGCTATAAAAACCAAGAAAAACAATCATTTTCCTGTAGTCTGGTTCCCTGACTCCATATAAGAAGAAACAGAGCAGTTTACATATATTGGGGAATTGCAAGGTCAGGGAACCAGTCTAGCTGGCTTGTACCCGTTCATAGGTGTGTAATCGATTGCAAACAAGTGCGATGGTCAATTGGGGCCAGTATTTGAAAAAAAGCCAGTTTTTTCCAACGCTGGTCGGCCGACCAGCGTTGGAAATTGATACAAATTCTTAAAGGGAATATACATCATTTGCTTTTGCTGTAATTTTCAGAAATGGATGGAATTGGGGGGTTGGAAATATATAGCAAAAATAGTTACACGACTTTTTGAGGTTTTGGATTCGAAAATGCTATAAAAACCAAGAAAAACAATCATTTTCCTGTAGTCTGGTTCCCTGACTCCATATAAGAAGAAACAGAGCAGTTTACATATATTGGGGAATTGCAAGGTCAGGGAACCAGTCTAGCTGGCTTGTACCCGTTCATAGGTGTGTAATCGATTGCAAACAAGTGCGATGGTCAATTGGGGCCAGTATTTGAAAAAAAGCCAGTTTTTTCCAACGCTGGTCGGCCGACCAGCGTTGGAAATTGATACAAATTCTTAAAGGGAATATACATCATTTGCTTTTGCTGTAATTTTCAGAAATGGATGGAATTGGGGGGTTGGAAATATATAGCAAAAATAGTTACACGACTTTTTGAGGTTTTGGATTCGAAAATGCTATAAAAACCAAGAAAAACAATCATTTTCCTGTAGTCTGGTTCCCTGACTCCATATAAGAAGAAACAGAGCAGTTTACATATATTGGGGAATTGCAAGGTCAGGGAACCAGTCTAGCTGGCTTGTACCCGTTCATAGGTGTGTAATCGATTGCAAACAAGTGCGATGGTCAATTGGGGCCAGTATTTGAAAAAAAAGCCAGTTTTTTCCAACGCTGGTCGGCCGACCAGCGTTGGAAATTGATACAAAAAATACCACTTTTCTTGAAAATGACAGTATACCAGGTGCCATGATTTTACAGGATGCTTTACACTGTCATTCACTAACAGTCCAGCAAGGTATTTCAAAATGATTTGGTAGTTTTATTTTTTGATGTTTGCAAATGTTGTATTTTCCCTTTAATACTCTGACTGCGTGCCAAACGTCATGCTTGTATCATCAAAGGCACAATTTCCCCAAATATTTCCCCTATTTGCCCCACTATAAGGATCCGCTTTTCTAGATTTTTTTTATTTATTTTTTTTTCAACAGGAATCAGTTTCATACAGTTTTAACATGTTCTTCCCCCTAGCCAGCATAGCACTGTCAAATATACTTTGCAAACCCGCAGAAGTTCTAGCTTCTTTTTTGTGAGTTTGTATTTAAAAGAAACTGGATTAATGGATTTGATCTATCTAGGCCATGCTAGATAAGAAATGACACAAAAGAAAGTCTTAATGACAAAATCGTTGCAACCCATTTCCCCGCGTACATAAAGACTACAGTCTCAACCTTCAAATCACCACAAATCCATCACGTCAAAATAGCCTTTTTCTCCAATTCATTATTGGATTCCTTATTGCACACAGTAAAGAGACTATCTGAGGAGAATCTAATTTATTTTTATAATGAGGCAGATCTTCAGATGTAATTTAACTTGACAGAGGCTTTTCTATTTTAAAAAGTTGGAAGTTAGGCTGCAAGTATATTCTAAGGATGCCTACTTACATGTATGGCTGGCCTGAGAAACGGCACTTACATGTAGGGACTTATTTAAAAGTTTGCTAAAAAAAATATTTAAGACTCTAAAAGCTTTCAAAGGGTCTCAAAGGACTCTCTTCAACGTCCTCTTGGAAAAGGCAACTGAAAGGTGGAAAGAAAAACTCTTTGTTTAGTCAGTACAGTAACAGTTAAAGAGAAGAAGTGAATGCACAAAAAGGAAGCACTTCGCTAAGCAGCAACCTACTCAGGCAGCAGCTTGCAACTCAATTACACCGCAGAATTTTTCTTTTTCAAATCTCAAGTGGATGCTCGCAAATAGGCTTGGGCGACTCTTACTTTACGGGGGATTGATTCCAATTTTTTTCCAGGAGTTACAACTCCATTTGGATCGTCTCCAAATTGACCAACCTCCAAAATTTCACCAATATCAGCACTGATTCATTATATCTAAGGTCATTAACAGTATCCTGAATCGATTCAATGGGGAACTATAATTGTTTCATAAAAATAATGGAGTCAAATTTCTGATCTCGAGTTTGGAAATGAATCCATTTGATTCTGATCTGCAGCCACCCAACCCTACCAGAAAAAGAATTTCAAATTAACACCGACTCCAAAGACGTGAGCGTACTCAATTGTGTTCAGGCTTGACAACAGAAAAGGTCTCTCAAGTTTCATAAAAAGCCAAGCATTGGTAACCTCAGCTTGGCTGCTTGTCTGAAATGTGTCTGTTGGGCTAGGAACATTTCCATGATGCATCTTATAAATGTTGGGCTAAATAGCTTTACATCTCGCTGCGTCGGCTTTGGAAAATTGAGCAATCAAAGCAGCTGGAACTGCTGATGTAATGCTTACCAGCTAACGAGGTTATGGTGCATGCGTCCTTGGGCAAGGCACTTCATTGCTTACCTAACTGGTTAATTACCCCTTTTCAGATAAGGGGGACACTAAAAGAAGGGCATCGCTTTAATAGTTTGGGTAGATTCGGGCGAGTATAAAAGAATTCGTCTAAACCGAATAGTGCCCCCCCCCCCCCCCCATGTGTCCACAAAGCCTGATGGGAACATATTACGGAACAAATTTGTTGTAGTGTTTGAATGCGCCCTTGTGCAGATAAAAGCAGCATCCATAGGTATACTCCCTAGGGAGCTGAGATGGTATTTAAAATGTTCTGCAAACCTGCTTCGCAGGGAAAGACATGCAAAATATTTCTATGTCACTTTAAGGTAGAGTCGATCGTTTGTGATTTGTGCATTTTTTTTTTCGTTTAAAGCAATAAATGTGCTCAAAATCCAAGACTGGTGCTTAAAAACTAACCTGATGAAGTTTGAACTCTGTGAATGCTGTATATTCCGAGAAAACGATATTCTAGAATCTCGGTTTCCATTCAAAAGTTGCCGAGCCATGTTTTGAATTGCGCCCGAAATCAGCATCCGTTCTCATTCAGCTAACTGCAGCTACTACTGACGAATGACAGCAACCATGCGTGCTTGTGCATCGCGTCAATGCTGGCGCGCACCCATTCACAGATTCGCCAAATTACAAACCAACTACCAAAAATGCGTCACTTGACTCATCTTTGGAAAATGACCTTCTTTTATTGTTTTTCTTCAAAATGACAGCATGGCAGAAAGAATAATTTCACAGGGAGTGTAGTGCCATTACCATCTTTAAACCAAGTAAGCTTTCCAACAATAATTGTGTCAGTTACGTTTTGGATCTCTGCAAATGATCTACTCTTGCGTTAAACATATGATCTGTTGAATTGTTCAAAACACAATTGGTCCATGTTTGCACAGTTGATGGCAAGGATTTTTCATCACTGAAACTCTGGTCCTCTGACTGAATGCCAAGCTTGTCAAAATATGGAAGAATAAAGCAGTTGAGAACTTCAATAACTAATGGATCAGGGCCCAATTTCTTGGCTCTGCTGAACACGGAATTACGCGCTTACGATCACCACTTTTTGCTAACAGCAGAAAAATGCTACGCTAACACTGTAAGCACAGAATCCTTAGTTACGGGATGTACGTGTACACATGCGCAAAAGCCAAATTCCTTGCTAAGCAGTGAAATACGCTTACTGACATTGAAAGAGACAATGTAAGTGACATTGGAGAGACACACATGTTTGGGCAAAGTTGACTGGCCCTAATGGAGCAGTCTATTGCTATTTAAGTGTAAGAATGGTACAAACTTTTTATATGCCATTACTATACAGGGTGTATACAAAAAAGGAAACCCAGATGTAAATATAAATTATAAAAAATCTGATAAATATTTTCAAAAAGTTAAAGACCATGTAAAACACCAATGTGTCCTCTTTCCAACAATACTTTGATTGTGTGTCTGTGGCCACAGATGACTGAGCTTTCGTTGTTATTCTGTAAGGGTCAAAACCTGTACTGGGCCAAGTTTGTGCAAAAGGGTAACTGGTATTCTCGGCTTCATTTACGAAAGAAGACATCCTTTTCTTTAAAGCAATTTATTAACTTTGACACGGTGATTTAACCACTCTCATTGCTGAAGTTAACCCCTCATGGCCCAATGCCTTCAACGTGGTCACTATCTCTTTCCACAGAAGTCTCTGCACATCCATTTGAACCTTTGCATGGTCCATTTCAACCTTTGCGTTACAAACAAGCCAGCAATCTTAGCCAGGTAAAACTTGGCTCATAACGGGTTTTGACCCTGGACAGAATCACAATGAATGCTCAGTCATCCATGGCCACACACAACCAAGGTATCACTGGAAAGAGGACACATTGGTGTTTCACATGATCTTTAACTTACTTGAAAATATTTATTAGATTTTGTATAATTTACATTTACATCAGGAATTCCTTTTTTATACACCCTGTATGGTTTGGGTTTTTTTATTATTATTTCTTCCACAATCCTATCAGATAATTGACTCCAGTAACCACAGCCTCTTAAAATATGCATTTCAAGAAAATCTTACTTTTTTTCTTTTTTAAAAAGAAATTGTGGCCAATAAAAATTCTCACCCACTAGTGACAGTCAAGTAAAAAATATAATAACTGACACAATGCGAGTGGATCTGATGTCTGAAGAATAGAGAGGAATAATGAACTCATAGTTACCTGCCAAATCCATTAAATAGGGCCACAATTTCCTGACGACGTAAGCTGAGACTTTCCGGACTTGAAAAGAGAATCTTCAGAGCAGTTCCTAATCCCTGGATCTGAAAAAAAGTTAGTTAAATAAAAGGAAAATGTTTCGATTTTGTATGATGCACTATTGAACATCAATTGTTACAACCCGTTGCATGAAAATTGTGTAATTATCTTGAATTTATCCAAATGTTGGCGGGTCCACTGCACCATGACTTGTGATGGGATTTTGTTAAGGGTGATGTAAACTTGGAATAGTAGCTTTCGACCACCAATGATATATTATCTTCAAGCAAACTTCAATCCTCGATGCTGATTGGTTGATCCATGGCAACAAACCGTACTTTATTATCCTATGTAGCACGGTCTATACCACACTACACATATTACGCTATTCTAAGATGCACGCACCATTCAAGCTGCACGCACGTGTAATAGGAAGCCGCTATACAGCACACGGTGCTTATTCCATCTTAAAGGGAAAATACAACATTTGCAAACATCGAAAAATAAAACTACCAAGTAGTTACGAAATACCTTACTAGGATGTTGGTAAATGACATGCTTAAGCATCCTGTAAAATTATGGCACCTGGTGTGAAGCCAGTTTCAAAAAAATGGTATATTTGTCTACATTTCCAACGCTGGTCGGCCGACCACCGTTGGAAAAACCTAACTATTTTTCAATTACTGCACCAAATTTACCACTTTTTTTTTTAGTCTAAATTTTGTTTTGCTAGCTATTGGTTCCATGCTCATGAACGGGTGCAGGCCAGCTAGACTGGTTCCCTGACCTTACAATTTTCTGGTATGTTTGATCCATTTCATCTTTAGTGGAGTCAGGGAACCAGACTACTTGAATATTTTTGTTTTTCTTGGTTTTTTCCAGCATTTTCGAACACAAAACTTCAAACATGTCAGTGTAACAATATTTGATCTATTATACTAACCCCCCAAATAGTTCATTTCTGAAAATTACAGCAAAAGCCAATGATGTACATTCCCTTTAACTAGCTTACTGCGCATCAAGTCTGCTTGAAGATAAATTGTTATCCGACTCACGCTTGTGCAACACAAAAAAATGTACATTTGTAGTGTGTCTGCATTCCACATACCACTCGGTCTTTAAATTTGGCCTTGTGATATGTTGGACACAGACACACTACGTTATTCAGTGTTCCACTTGTGCTCATGGGATAACTAATATTATAAACACTGTGTACGGAGTGCTTTCCCAAGATTTATGAGAAAAAAATTCACAAGCTAGCCCAGGTGGGATTTGAACCTCTGCAACTCTGCCTACTTGTGCAGAGGTCTTACCAATAAACCAACAGTTCTTAATGCAATCGATGAAATCTAAAATTTTAGCTCACCCCGTCGTATAAACAAACCTTTCAAAGGTCACGTTTTGTCCAGACTTAAATAAGCGCGTAAAAGACAGCCAACATTTTAATTTTTTGCCTAAGCAGTTTATTAGAAAGAAGCATTTTCTTAACCATTCATTCACAAAGTAGTAAGTTTTTACAAAAAGGCAACCTGAAGACATTAAGTTAAACTAACAACCGTGAAGAAAATAAACTTACTTGCAGTTTGCCCCACAGTTTGCACTTGTCACAGCCAACGCAGTCCATGATGCGTGAGATATTCAAGAAGTGATTCCGAAATTCGTCCTAAAAATGAAGAAAGAAAAACACTCAATGCTAGATACTAGAGTGTAATTAATGCCTAGGTTGGAGGGTGGGGGTGTGGTCAGTATCATATTTAGCACAAAAACGAACGAGGGGACAGCATTCCATTAAACAAGCTGTGATTTTGAAGATACTCATAATCATGAGTAAAAAATTTAGAGGAAAGTGTCATTCAAGATTAGTCAGTAATGAAACGACACCATTTTCAGAAATTAATGTTGAAATGACAGAAATGAATTGGTTATCACAAGTCAATCACAAGTTATTCATACAACAATCACAAGTTAATCATAAGTCAATCACAAGTTAAAGGGAATGTACAACATTTGCTTTTGATGCAATTTTCAGAAATAAATGGATTTGGAGGATTAGTATGTTGTAGCAAATATTGTTACACTGACTTGTTTCACGTTTTGGGCATGTATATGCTGGAAAAACCAAGAAAACCAATCATGCTTTTGTAGTCTGGTTCCCTGACCCCACTTAAGATGAAACAGAGAAATTTATAGACTTTTGGGAATTGTAAGGTCAGAGAATCAGTCTGGCAGGCTTGTACCCCTTCACAGGTGTGTAATCAATTGCAAAGAGAATGCGGAACAACTGTTATGGAAACTTCGGAGCGGTTTTTGATAAAAGCCAGTTTTCTCCAACGCTGGTCGGTCGACCAGCGTTGGAAAAATACAATTTTTCTTGAAAATGTCAGCACACCAGGAGACACGATTTTACAGGATGCTTTAGACTGTCATCCCCCACCAATCCAGTAAGGTTTTTCGTGATAATTTAATCATTTCGTTTTTTGATGTTTGCAAATGTTGTATCTTCCCTTTAATCATAAGTCAATCACAAGTTCACCATAAGTCAATCACAAGTCAAATCACAAGCTATTCACATGCTATTCATTGCACATTGACTATTACCTACCTTCAACCTCTTGGCCTGTAGCTTGTCTCCCTGAAACATAGTACTCTCGTTGAAGTGATTGGAGAACTGTTTAATAGTGTGCAGGACATCTATGACATCATCTTGTAACCGTTCATCTTCTTTATCTTCACCTGTCAAAAAAGATGACCTAATCATTGAATAATTGCCCTACATTGCCTAAAACTGAATTACTTTAACCTTGGCGAGGTACACATTAAAGCTTAAAGGCACAAACCAGAAGACCGGTGTGCTGACAAAAGCTGTCAATCTTTCAGGTCAAGCCCAACTACAAAAGTATGCTCTTGTTCATTTCCAAATTTGTTAAACCTTTCTGACAGTTTTTTTTCTGAATTTGTGGAGATTTTCCATAGACACCAACCTGTATAAAACGTCTCTTGTTCAAACAACGGGGCAGCCTTTGCGATAGCTCGTAGTACCACCAGATAGGTGAAGTACAGATTCTTTAGTCGTATCGGGCCTTCTCCGTCTGTGGTCTCGGGGTCAAATCTCTTCTTGAACTCATTCACGTTGAGCCCCCAGGTTTCCACCCCAAATAGTCCACCTTGAATAAAAAAAAAGAGAGAAGACACTTCAATATTGTGTGTTTTGTCCTTCCCAGATATAATTTCATATATGGTGTATGCTTAGTGCTGTCTAAATGCTTACAAGAAAAAAAATCGAGCTTACTAGGGTAGGACTCGAGCCCACAACCTCCTGCTTAGCAGTGCAGAGAGATGTCTTACCACTCAACCACCGAGCTTGCCGGGGTTGGCTGTCTGGTTCAAATCTGATGTAGCAATGGGTACTGCTCCTAAATTAGTCCAAAATTATGAATTATATAGTGCTTGAGCTGGCATTATTCCCAAGAAACATTAGGGCCCACACTATAGGTCTCCCTCTGATGATGACGACTGATGGCGCTTCCTACAGATTACCACATGCATCGGCATTTTGGGCGTCAAATGTTTGTGACACGCATCAGCCGCGCCGTATTTCAAAGAAATTTTGAGCAACATGCGCACATGTTTGGAACATTTTGCACACTGCGAGCACACGCACCTGATAGCGTTGAACATGCAGGTGTAATTTTCCTATGAAGATGGCTGTCTATGAGAGGGGTCTATTTCAGGCAAAAATTCAAAATTCATGCACTAACCTACATGTATATGTGTGAACCTAGCATGGTCTCCTTTCAGCCACTTAGGATTATAAAAAATCAGCTGTTCTGTGTTCATTATCACCCAACAGACAGCCTTATTACTTATAATTTGGTGTTTCTCCATTATTTCATATTAAAAAATACCTTGGAGAGTTGATGGTTTCTGATTGGTCGAGACTCGATCACGTGGCCGGTCATTAACGGTGATAATGGACCGGCTTCAAAGATCAAGCGAATAAATGGCCCCTGAACCAGCATTGATCCAGCCCCGTTCAGCCCCATGCAAGCAAATGATTGGTCAAAATATAGTAACAGTCCTGCGGTAGCTTGTAACAATAGAGCACTGCACATGCGCTCAACCCCCATCGCGTGAGTGACGCGTGCGTACGCCACACAGTTGCTAGGGATGCGTGCATGCGCGTGCGTAAGGAAGTTTTGAAACGACATCGTACAGCAGTGCAGTATATACTGAGGATGTTTACGACGAAAGCGTAGATCTACGATTTATTTTCTTTGAACACTTCACCCACCGACATATTTACCTTTCCTAAACCAAGCATCTTTGTAATTCCGGACACAAGGGATGTGTAAACGAGATTTCAGCTTCCTCCATCAGGTAAAGATATAAAAACATTGTTGTAATTTGTTTCGCTACGGCAGCAGTTTCTGTTGAGTTTACGTCGTTATAGCTGTTAAGCTAAAATATGGTCCATGAACATGAACACAAAAAAGTCTGGAAATATCGCCGAAAGAAAGTCACAAAATTGGAGCATTTTAACTGTTTATTTCGTTAAAAAGGTATTTATTAATGGGAATAACAGTGTGAGGATCCGGTCTTCACTGCGTGATAATGACCGGGTGTGGGGGTGACCGCTGTTAATGGACCTCGACTTCGTCTCGGTCCATTAACAGCGGTCACCCCTAAACCTGGTCATTATCACGCAGTGAAGACCGGCTCCTCACACTGTTATTCCCTTATTTATAAACAATACATACCAGATAAGAGATAATTAGCACAGAGATGTATGTTGATGCTGCTATGGAGACCTGATACAAGCCGATAGAACACCCTCTTTTCCAGACACATTTCTGTCAAAAGATATCAAAGGGGAAATTAGGACAGCAAGTTGAAACGGTTTCTTTCTGGAATGCGAATGCATACACCGAAGACCCTGGTCTGTTAAAGTGAAGTCAAACTGTAAGTGTACTGAAAATAACATGGTTTGTTCATGACTCACGTACACACAAATTTAACAAAACTAAAACTACATACCTCAGCGTACATAAAGAATGCCATACTATAAAGTTTTCAACATTTACACAGATTTTTTTCTAAAGACAACTTCAACAGATTGCATACATTCCTCACAAGGGCAGACCACTATTTTTACATTTCAGTACTATGTGGACAACAAACACAGTTCACAAACTGGAATCATGCGGCAGCTTTTTTGTTTAAATCAAACCTGTGAAGGTCATCTTATTGGAGTATCAATGAAAAAAAGACTGGTGCCTGTTACAGGGACACTGCTGGTCTATTTGTTGTGTCAGGGTACATGTCCAAGATGTCGGAGGCTATCACGTATTGGAAGATTAAAGCAATGTAAACCTGTGAAGGTCCTCTTATTGGATTATCAATGAAAAAAGACTGGTGCCTGTTACAGAGACACAGCAAGTCTATTTGTTGCATCAGGGTACATGTCCAAGATGTCAGAGGCTATCACGTATTGGAAGATTAAAGAAATACAAGATACTTAACTAACTTTTGTGTCCTCCATTCACAGGATGCAAGATATAGTTCAGGACAAAACAAAAACTGAAGTTTAAAAAACTCATGTTTGCATGCCTTGTATTTTCATGATCCATGTATGGAATTATATCTGGATAGCCATGGAGCTCAGTATAGCACAATGCACATGAAAGCTTTTGTCAAAACAAGCTTAAATTTCCTACAGAAAAATGGCTGCGTTATTATTGGAAAAACATGCAAGGTATATGAACTAGGAGAAGTCTCAGACCCTTTCTAAAAACAAGTAGGCTCACAAAATTATACTCATAATAGCACTCGTCTAAAGTTGCTGGTCTTTATCACTATTATTTTCCCTTTTTACAGGCAGCTTTTACAGCAGAGAAAGAGTGTCATCTGCCTTGAAACATCAAAACATTAAGACCTGAACGAGGGCCTTGTTTTTTTTTTGGTTTTTTTTCATCTTCTTTTCTTTTTCTTTTTCTTTCTTTTCTATTTTTGTGAGCCTTAAACTTTACAACAAACATGCTTTGCAACCAGTCAAGCTAACATCTAACTGCTCTACTGCAAAATGCACAAATCTTTAAATACATGTAGCACAATGGATGGCGATGGTTTGGGGACTATTTTTTACCTTTCAAGTATTTGGAAACTGCGGGGTATCAGATGAGGGCAACAGGGGAGAAATTAAAGACGGGGATTAAAATGTTAGGTGGGTTAAATAAAACAAAGCTTAGCCAAAGCAGGGGGGGGGGCTTGCAGTAGGGGGTTCTAGTCCACTCATGTATGAAAGAATTCACAGGCTTGCTACTTGGGCCACATCTGCATTATTTCGCTACGGTTTGCACTCACACTCGTGACTATGGAAGCGGCTGAGGCCGCTTCCCATAGACACATGTGTTACTGCTAGCCATAGCCAAGTCAATTTTTACCTAAGGTAAGCACCGTTTCATGAAATTGGATGGTATGACTATAGAAGGTTGTTGGAAATGCAGTGTTCTAGCCATGTCCTCACTTTTGTAAGTTATCACACTTCAATCACAAGTCACTCAATGAGTGCGTTCGATTACTTCCCCAAGCTTACTCGCGCCTGCTCCTCGCGTGAAGACAGACATGCGCAGTGGAGCTAAATAAACAAACGGTTTCGGATAAAGTTTCGTGCAAGAGCTGGAAAGTTGAACTTTGACATGACACTGAGGCTGCATCCGAATCAACTGTCTAGAGCTAGGTCTAGGTCTGCGCCCATCGAAAATACGTGGGGACGGGCTGACAATAGACGTAGCTGTAGCTCTGGAAGCACACAGCCTGAGATGAGGCGCTCGCCGGACCTCACGTTGGCAGCCATGTTAATTGCATGGCCTTATGGTATACTTACCTTAGTAACCGGGTCGGTCACTTGGGCCAGGCTCGAGTAAGCGCGAGAAGTCACGTGAGAGGTCAATCGAACGCTGTCGCGCTTGCACGAGTAAGCGCGGTGGAAGTAATTGAACGCACTCAATCTCAAGTCAAGTCACATGCTATTCTCACAAACTGTGCCAAAGGCATTCTGTTGTCATTTTAAACTCTATTACTTGAGACCTTACTTGTGATATGACATGTGATGGACTTGACCTCAACTACACACATTCCTTAAAAACATTTAGCCTTTCATCTTGTGGTCTGCTCGCTATTAAAGGGAGAAACTTCAAACGTTTGTTTCACAAAAACCACCATTGGCAATTTTTTCTTATGTTTTTGTTTTTGCTTTTTTTGTTTTACTTGCAGTATTTTTCTTTTTGGTGATTACCTACTATCTTTGGGGAAATGATGGTGTTATGATGTGTAATGGGAAAATTGTAAAAATGGGAAAATTGCATAAGAAAAGGCTTAATCATGAACCAAATCAAAAATGATAGTTTATCATAAATTAAGAAGTCATGCAGCAGAATAATTTAAAGGGAAAGATACAACATTTGCAAACATCACAAAACAAAATGATCAAATTATCAGAAAATACCTTACTGGATTGCTAGGGAATGAAAGTCTAAAGCATTCTGTAAAATCGTGGCTCCTGGTGTGCTGACATTTTCAAGAAATATGGTATTTTTCCAACGCTGGTCGGCCGACCAGCGTTGGAGAAAACTGGCTTTTTTCAAAAACTGCTCCTAATTTTTCATAATTAGTTATGCCGCATTTTCTTTACAATTGAATACACACCTGTGAAGGGGTACAAGCCTGCTAGACTGATTCTCTGACCTTACAATTCCCCAAAGTCTATAAATTCTCTGTTTCATCTTTAGTAGGGTCAGGGAACCAGACTGCAAGAACATGAATGGTTTTCTTTGTTTTTCCAGCATCTACAAGCCCAAAACGTGAAACAAGTCACATACTAATCCTCCAAATCCATTTATTTCTGAAAATTGCAGTAAAAGCAAATGTTGTACATTCCCTTTAAATATCAAATGGTAACTGAAACGAAAAGTTAGTCCTTGAAATTACTACATAAAACTGTCAAACAATTTCATAATTTTAGCAATGGAAAACTGGGGACAAGGACCGAGGAATCAACCAGCAACTGAAGTGTTGAAAAAATGGGAGGAGAAGGGTAGTGGCGTAGCCGAGGGGGGCCCTGGGGGCTCCCCCAGGTGCCCCCCCCCCAAAAAAAAAATGCCGCTTGCCCAGAAAGTGTCTTTTTATAGTATCTTTTTATTAAACAGAAAAGGAATGTAGATGACTATTTGTTTACTCGATTCTAATTCCCTTAACTGTACAGCTTGTGGAAATGTGAATAAATTGGTATGGAAAAAAAGAGCACCAAAAGAGGCCCCCCTCCCCCTCCTCTGTTTTTTGACTTAGCAGCACATTGAAACGTAATGCACATGTATCTCATGAGCACATAAATGAATATCCGTCCAAAATCCTATCAGTCAAGTCGCTATACATGTCAAAGCCAGCAAATGATAATTAAAATGAAACACTATAGGTCCATCACAAGCGGGCGCCACTCAAAAGACAAAACACAACCGTCTACATGTACTGACTTTTCCTCAAGTCAACCCTCAACACAGCCTTGGTTCTTCAGACAGATTACACAAGGGCACAACTGCAAGATCAACATGGTGCTTAGCCTATTAACAATATTGGTTTTGGGTTTTTTGGGTTTTTTTTGGCATTTTCCACCACTGGAGCCTGACATAGTGCACAGAGCCATAGGTTAACACAAGTAACATTTGTGGGTAACTTTGTCTGATTTAGGCCCTACTATGATAGCAGTTGTGGCAATTTTTCCAAGGCTTAAACAAAATTAATAAATACCTTGGAGAGTTGATGGTTTCTGATTGGTCGAGAATCGATTACGTGGCCGGTCATTAACGGTGATAACGGACCGGCTTCAAAGATCAAGCGAATAAATGGCCCCTGAACCAGCATTGATCAAGCCCCGTTCAGCCCCATGCAAGCCAATGATTGGTCAAAATATAGTAACAGTCCTGCGGTAGCTTGTAACAATAGAGCACTGCACATGCGCTCAACCCCCATCGCGTGAGACTGACGCGCGCGTACGTAACACAGTTGCTAGGGATGTGTGCGTGCGCGCGCGTAAGGAAGAAGTTTTGAAACGACATCATACAGCAGTGCAGTATATACTAAGGATGTTTACGACGAAAGCGTAGATCTACGATCTTCGTCTCGGTCCATTAACAGCGGTCACCCCCACACCCGGTCATTATCACGCAGTGAAGACCGGATCCTCACACTGTTATTCCCTTATTATCATTGCAGCTCCATGCAGACGCACATGTACATGTAAATCAATAAATACAATAAAAGAAAAACTGTCGGCTTGAATCAGAGGAATGCAACAGCATGCTGCAGCCATGTGTTAATGATTCCATTTTATCTGCAGACATTAAGGCTTTTCTGAATTACTTGGCTACAGTTGAAAATTACACATGCGCCTATGGTAGTGGCTGCAGCCACTTCCCATAGGCGCATGTGTTAATTCCAGCTGTTAGCCAAGTAATTCAGACGCAGCCTAACATCTGCCAGCAATTGGATACTCTGGCACCAATGAGGGTTCCTTTGGAAATTAACACTTCAGGGAACTATATCAAGATGGATGCAGCTAGCACCTTGGAGGCCATTACCTCGGACAGACTTGTCTGTGAGCAGCGACTTGTACCCCTCCGAGTTGGCAGGTTGGTCAGGTCTGTCAACGATAGGAAAAAAGACAAGCGAAGCTTAATCCAGAATGTACATTTTCTCTACGATAGTTCATAAGGATGGTTTGATGTCACAAAAGCATTCACAGCTAACTTCACTTCGGTTGAAATGTGTTCAACTATACAAACTACAAATTAACATTGCAAATACTTGCCGTGATATCAACAATTTCCATAAGGGGATTTTTGGAGGGGCAAAGATTGAGAATAAAGAATAACGCTTCCAAGAGTGTTTAATATTATCAAGTCAGACAGGTGTTCACATTTACAAAAATTTTGAATTTTCTACTTTTATTTCGGTTACACCTTTTACTACTGCATTTTATTGATTAGCGCATTCTCTTAAGTTTTACTCTTGGCCTAAAATCATAGTACTGTACTATCAAAGACTGCTGTTTTTAAACTGAATACAACAATCACCATTAGCAACATCATTTTGACCTACATGTAAGATAACCATTATTACAAAAATTGTCACAGACTTCCCCTTACTGGATGGTACCATCCTCTTAAAGCAGAACCCCAAAGTGCAAACAATTAATCATCACGGGACCCTAACAACAAAACAGGCTTTTCAACACTATTGTCTCGCCTACCAGTGGTGAAATCAACCCGAGTCCACCTTGGCCAAAATCGGATTCAAATCAACACGGGAAGGCAAGGTATACCTTCCACTTACACTTGAACAGGGGTCAAGCATAGATTTTTGATTTTCTACCGAGGTCAAGCCTCTCAATTTCCAATTCTTCTTGTGTAGAGTGTTGGACCCATGTAGAAGCCATGTTGTTCTCTTCCTAGCCAGAAACAGGGGGGGGGGGGTGTAAAAATCTCGGAGTTTGACCAGTGTCCAGCACAGAGATTTTGGATAGTGTGAAAGGGCAATGAGAAGTGGTTTCTTTAGCTTTGGTCAAGGTATTCAACGATAATGTCCGATGGTCGATGGCCGGCATTACTGTAGCCGCAAGCTATGCACTCACAGGAGTACTGCACGAAGCACGTACAGCGACCTCACGTGGTTAGGCTACAATATACAAATCAGTTGGTGCTGGTCAAACCCTTGGAACCACCATTCACCTTGGCACATATTTTCCTTTATTTTGTCACTGGATTTCCATCGACGACCTCATATGCGAATAAAGATGCGATTATTATTCAGTACTTGGTCTTGGAGGCTCATATGTTACATGGACAGAGAGCTGGATAGTGTGGCTACACTCTCCAACAAGTTTGGAGTCTGTAGATCCAATATAACTTGATATAAATCCAGCGACAAAATAACAAAAATTGCCCAAAAAAGACCAGCATAAACTGATTTGCATATTGTAGCCTAGCCGCGTGAGGTTACTGTTTGCGTTAAGTACAGTATGTGTGAGTGCAAAGCACGGCTACTGTTTAAATGTTAGCGGCCGACCATCTATCATCAGACACTATCGTTGAACGCCTTGACTGAGGCTATCGTTTCCCTGAATGTAGTCATGGTGCTTACTTGAAACAGTTCTCATTGTAAATGCTGTTCCAGATCCGCCAGGCTGACTCCCCTTTGTAGCCAGTGTATCTCTCGGGGTTTAGGGTCATGTCTACGTACTGCATGCCAACTGACTGTTCATCTGTGGACACCAAGTTAACATCGAGAAAATTAAATGCTTTTGTCCAGGAAATGCAAAATAAAGGACGAGTGTTGTAGTCAAGTCTGCATGCGTCAGCACAAGTCACTTGCAAGTCCAATCTCAAGTCAAGCTATTGAAAAGAGCTGTTTACAAAGGCATTCCTTTGGAAGTGTAATTTGCCCCTGTTTCGTGCTACCTGACTTGTGATCTGATGTTGTGATAGACTTGTGATTGACTTGTGAGTGACTTGTGATTGGCTTGTGATTGACTTGTGAGTGACTTGTGATTGGCTTGTGGTTGACTTGTGAGTGACTTGTGATTGGCTTGTGGTTGACTTGTGAGTGACTTGTGATTGGCTTGTGATTGACTTGTGAGTGACTTGTGATTGGCTTGTGATTGACTTGTGAGTGACTTGTGATTGGCTTGTGGATGACTTGTGAGTGACTTGTGATTGGCTTGCGGTTGACTTGTGAGTGACTTGTGATTGGCTTGTGGATGACTTGTGAGTGACTTGTGATTGGCTTGCGATGGACTTGTGAGTGACTTGTGATTGGCTTGTGGTTGACTTGTGAGTGACTTGTGATTGGCTTGTGATGGGCTTGTGGTTGACTTGTGAGTGACCTGTGATTGGCTTGTGGTTGACTTGTGAGTGACCTGTGACTGGCTTCTGATTGACTTGTGATGGATTCGTAATGAACTTATAAATGACTTATGATGGCCCTATGATTGGCTTGTGATTGACTTGTGATGGACTTGTGATTAACAGGCAAGCCGCTTAGAGGACAATGTTTGTCCCCTGTTACTTGCTACCTTACTTGTGATTTGATGCTGTGATGGACTTGTGATTGCCTGTGATTGGTTTGTGATTGGTTTGTGATGGACTTGTGATCCACAGGCAAGCCGCTCAGCAGAAAATTTTGCTAAGTAAATTTATGCGCTAAGCAGAACTCAGCTGGAAACCAGTCACAGGCAATACACACCGCATGGCACTTTGGCTGGTAACCTGTATTTGCTAAGCAAATATTTTCTGTGCTGAGCAGCAAATACTGCAAAGCCAATTTATATATGCTCAGCAAAGCTGAGACCAGTCACAAGAAATATACACAACACAACCTTGTTTCCATGAGTACGATCTTGCCGCACCATATTGGTTCCCATCATGCATTGCGCGATCTAAAACCCCTGGAATTGTGTAGTTTAAATGTGGCACTATTTGGCATATTAAAATAAGGACAGCAGTCAATGTGTTTAACACTTGAGGCAGTGCTTAAAATTTTGAAAGATTTTTTGGGTAGAATCAATCCTTTTAAACATGAGATTTCAACCTCGCGTTATAGAGCAAGGATTTTATTAAATGTACATACCTCTGTCGTCCCTTTACAAGACAAGATACAGGGTTTTTGAGAGCGAAACACAAGATTTACAGAATCCATATCCTCATGCATTGCGCAGTCTTGAAAAAAAATGTTCGTACATGACGTGACGTGCAGGAGATAACGCGAGCGCATATCGGGCGTGCAGTCTTCGAAATAAACATGCAGTAGGCTCTGAATAGTCAATAAAGGTTGTTTACGCATTTTACATGGCCAGGGGTTAGTGAAGGAATGCGCACGTAGCCAATGGAGTCGAGGCTGTGCACATAATTACATTTTGGCTGGTGCCAATTTTTACATTTTTTTTTCTTTACTGTGACATACCATCTAGCTCACAGAAGTCTGCAGAGTTGTCGTCATGCTCGGTCCACGTCTTGAAGGCAGCCTCGCTCTCCTTGCTGATGGTGGTGTCTAGGGCACTCAGACGGATTTCCTCATCACTCCGCGAGTCACATGACCCATCAGCATTCCCCCCTGCTTCCGGCTCCTTTAAGTACTGCACAGGGTTTAGCCAATACCAGTAAAATAACATCTGAACACCAGTTTATAGAGGGCTGCAGAACATGTACTTTTATTCCAGGCAGCAAATATGTGTCATTTTCCAAAAGCTGGATTCGTCTCCCCTTCTCAGCTAAAGATAATTAAACAGCCTTAATTAAATGATCACACTTAATGGCATATAGGATCATTTGCTTATTCAAGCATTTTTGATCGTTTACAATAATAACACCACTCAAAATCCAAAGAAGAGTGTTGAAAACCTAACCTGTTGAAGTTTCACATTTCAAGAAAAAATTAAAAATCATGCACAACCTTTTGATGACGAAATACGTTTTTATCGATTACACTCTATATTTCCAAAAATCAGTCCATTTACTGATCTTTGGAAATCACCTACATTTCTTTATTTCTTCTGAATGACAGAAAGCCAGATGGAATAATTTCACGGGGTGTCTATTACCAGTACAAGCTTTAATCCAAGTCAGCTTTTTGATTTTGGGATAAATGGAAATGATTCTATATATGCCTTTATACTCATACACTTGGCCTCATATTATTGTTGTTTGATGTTCAGTAATAAACAATGGACCTGATAATGAGTCTGGGTCTCTCATGTAAGGAAACTGAGAGCCTCCATGATTCCTGAGTTTGCTATTTGATCCCAGGTCTGAGTTAGGAAAATCAGTCTAGAAACACTACACATGACCAAAAATCAAACCAGTGATCCAGAAAGACAAGCCTAGCCTTTCTTCACATGTTCAAGAACTGCATGTGAGCCTTGGTACCAGATCTGAATAGCTTTCTAGGAAATGCCTCCTTTCTTAATGATTTTTTCTTGTAATTTTCATTGGTGCTATATGTCTACAGCAAATTCAACATCATAATACGTCATTTAGATATGTGATATAGGGGACCCTCCCCCCTCTTTTGTGTTGGTCATTGTGTTCTCAGGATCTCAGGAATTGTTTTGAGATATCTAGGCGGATGTGTTAGGTAGTAACAGTCAAGAGTGTGTATACAGTATTGTGCACGGTATAATACATGTACATGTCACACAAAAAATGATTGAAACTATACCAATATATCAACAAAACCTAGTAAAGGGGCATAAGGCCCAAAAAAAAAAGGCTCCGGTTTCTGATATGCGCGCGCGTCGCCGTAGCCATGCGCGTCGGCAAAATGAAAAAGTTTTTTTTTCAATAAAAGATGATGTCTCAAAACCGCCAAACTCACTGGTTTGACTGGAATCCTGCTGCTGCACAATTTTAACGTGTTTTTAGATTGGGTTATGGTCGAGAATAAGCTTTATGTGGCCTCTCTGGACTCCCATATATTTCCACTAAGTTTAGTCGGGCACCATTTGCAGTCATCAGCTGACATTTGAAGCAAAAAAATCAGGTAAAAAAAAAAAAAAAAGCCGCGTCGCCGCACCACTTTTTGGGCAAGCTCCATACCAGAAACCGGAGACCTTTTTTTTTTGGGCCTAAAGTATTGTAATCAAACACAGAAATCTGAGGAGAACATGTAATTTTGGAAAAGCAAACATGGGACATACATGTACAGGTTCATGAAGTGTGGCATCTCAATCACACTGCACTTCAGTATCTACAGCATTAATAACTTTATATACCTACTTTCATTTCATTTCATTCAACTCCAAACAGAAAGTTTTAGATTTTTCTGAATCATTTTTTTCATGACTTACCTTTTCTTTTCCATGAGATATTTCTTCTTTGTCTTTCAGACCACAGGGTACTTGGTCCTATGGGAAAGATAAAAAAGAAAGAGAAAAATCTTCAACTTAATAATCAATCAATCATAATTCTTTTAAAATATAGGGGAAAAAATACTTCAAAGCATATAATTGGAATATATATTTCAGACTGCAAAACTGCATTTCCACAGAGTAGTAGACCTCACAGAAACCTTCAACTCATGATTTTTATTGTCAAGTTATTGATTCTTAATCTTCAGATATGAGTTTGCCAGTGAATACCTATGAAAAAGGTTATTTGCATAAACCGATGCCCTGTATGATACATCAGTAGGCTTAATTCACATCATAAGAAAAATCAATATCTGCGAGTCAGATACGAATAAATACATTAGCTTTAATGGTTGTCCTAGGGTCATCTTTAGAGAGACAGTAACAGCTTTCGTGAATACTACACAAAAGTGTGCATGTTTGCCTGTACATGTATGTCAGCTATTTTACAGCATATCCAATTACTTAATCCAAGAAAATGTGTACATTTGTGTCTCTTTTTCGGACAGGTAATCTCTGGAATGCTTGGTTGTTTACGCATGTTTCAATTAGTGTCCACATTCGGAAGTTCACAATATCTTGTTCCATAACTGTGGGGACCGCATACTGTTGAGCAATAGTTATTATGGCTACGGAAGACACTATCATGACTATGGGGACAGCAAAAACTCCCTATAGCTCATTCCTAATTTCCCTGACAACAGAAACTTTCCCCATAACGCAGCTTCGGCTAGGGCACATTTCAAAGTTAAGTGTGCAACATATGTGCGTTGTCAAGCATTCGATACATGTACATGCACATTGCACATGTACACACACGTACACTCAGTTATTAGAGCAAAGTGAAAAGGTAGGCCTACGTGCAGTTTCCACTACAACTAACTATTTACTGACCTGTACACGTAGAATCTAATTATGGATTTAATTTTGTTAACAAAAAACAAACTTGTATTCACAGTCATTGCATTTTAAAATGGCCCTAAAAAGACCCAATTAATTGCTCTTACTTTGTTAGAGATGCTAGAACACTGTCCAAACTCACTGCATGGTAGTGTATTCTGGTTACCATAGCAACCAATTTGTTAATTGCAAAGACCATATGTACATGTATGAAAGCAATTTAGAGCACTTCTGTTAAGTGAGCACTGCACCACTTACAGACAATAACATGTACATGTATGTACATGTACATGCTACTGCGTCAATAAATAACGAGGTTTACTTGAATTATTCCCGAGTATAATATAAAATAAATAAATCGTGACCCAACAATTTGATATTTTTTTGTAATGAATTTCAACAAGTGCATGCACGTGCCTGAAATAGACATTTTCGTCACTTAGTTTCACAACCACCCTTTCAAGCACACTCAAATGTACACGTACATGTTTGTATATTAAATACTGAATAGATAATAGAATATTGCTGGCAGGTTTTTAATCACTTCCAACGAAAGATTCACCGCGCTGCACCACTGCATACATGTATCAGGTTATTAAATTCTGATGATCAATGCATGACCACACATTCGTTTAATCTCACAAGACGTGTATTAATTACGCGGTCTTATTGTCAACCTGTATTCTACTGTGAAAACTGTTGTTAAATACTAAAGGCCAAAAAAAATAAGTCTCCGGTTTCTGGTATGGAGCTTGCCCAAAAGTGGTGCGGCGACGTGGCTTTTTTTTTTTACCTGATTTTTTTGCTTCAAATGTCGGCTGATGACTGCAAATGGTGCCCGACTAAACTTACATGTAGTGCAAATATATTGGATTCCAGAGAGGCCACATAAAGCTTATTCTCGACCATAACCCAATCTAATAAACACGTTAAAATTGTGCAGCAGCAGGATTCCAGTCAAACCAGTGAGTTTGGCGGTTTTGAGACATCATCTTTCATTGAAAAAAAAACCTTTTTCATTTTGCCGACGCGCATGGCTACAGCGACGCGCGCGCATACCAGAAACCGGAGACTTTTTTTTTTTGGCCTAATGTACATGACATATGTTTCTTTCATCTTTCCTCATTACATTTTGGTTTACAGCAATATTTTGTACAAGTTTTAGGAAAATTCTCAGATGCAATGGTGTGGAAACTTCAGGGGAATTTTATTATTAAAAGGTACAAAACAATGGTCATATTAATAGGAAGTTGATATTTCAAACAGTCCATGTTTTATTCATGGATGTAAACTCTAATTCTAAAACAACAATGAAATATAGAAACACTCTTAGCAGTTTTAGCAAATCCCTATCATCTAAGATTGTTTTGACTGTGTTTATATTTTCATGCACATATGGTTCAGCTTCTAACATGTCTAATGATGAATCGATAATCTTCCAACTAAGCTTACGTACATCTGGGCACGGGCAGACAGCACAGCTCTCTAGAGCACAGGACCCATCGTCGGGCCAGAAGGGACATGTCTTGTCAAGGTTCACCTTTAAAATTGGAAAACAACAGACTGCCTGTGATACTCCAGGAAAAAGAAAGATTTGTTGAAAAGCAACAATTCAAAATATTTCTTCAACTCAACAAAAAGGAGAGGAGAAACAAACACTGGTATTGTAGAGACTGGCATTTAATTCTGGTACAACAGAATGTCTACTTGTCTGAAATGAGTGCAGGCTCATTTTAATGCATGTTCCTAACGATACAGTATGTTTTAAACAATTTGCTGACGTTTTACTTTCATTTTTTATTTTATTTACTTCAGATATATAAACAAATTGTGCATAGATCTCTTGTTTCTCTACAGTGTTGTATAGACATTGAAAAATATCAATTATTTTTTCTGGTAATGCAATGTGCTTATTTTTTGGCAAATTACACTATATGTGGTATCAGTCTACATGCTGGGTTAAACTCATCACATTGCAGCCTGCAGCTCAGGTCTGTTCAACTGTAACATGGCAGACTATTAACTTTAATACATGTGTCCCATGATCTAATAATAGCATCTGCACATACATGTATGCTACATCTATGCTTTGAAATGATGACATGTACCCTCAGTGTATTATCCCATTAGTCCGAGAAGCGCCCCAAAACGCCCTGCCTGTTACTCCCTGGACCGCCCAAAACTGCCCCAGCACTGTACATGGTTTCATGAATTCATTTGGGAATAAATACAATGTAAAGGTCAGTTTACACATAAACGACTTTGTCGTACATGTACAACAACGTTGCGTGCTTTCACTAATATGCACAAATCAATGAGCAAAAACGACGCACATCTTTGCCGCTTAAATGTGAAGGCATATTTGATCTGTGTACATTTATAAAAATGCGCGACTTGCTGACTATGTCATGCGACAAAGTCACGTACATGTAAATTGGCCTTAATATACATGTACAACGTAGTACAGGTGCTGATGGCTTAACACCAACCAACGATTATTAGTTACACACATAATTATGGAGTTCCTTTTGTAAATTTTGGTGCACTCACAAGTACTATTTTTTTTCCCTCTCTGCAGATAACCAAATCAACACCAAAGCTGTCGTCATAAGTATACATTCATGTACATGTACATGTACACGCGCTGCACTTTTGCTTTCCATATGGTAGCACTAGCAGGCACAGTAAGCATTAATGTTGAAAGGAATACACAAATGAATAAGAAATACATGTAAGTCAACTAAATTGAATGAGAAAAATCCAGGAATACTGAGTCCGCTTTGTCATGGGCATCAATTGGTGGGGGGAGGGGAGATAAGTCCCCCCACCCCCAATTTTAAAAGTGGGGGGATATCATATCGTTTGCCCCCCCCCCCCCTCCCCTTTTCAGAAGCGATTGACGCCCTTGCACTTTGCCATATACTTTTGTCTATTCCAAAATCTTTGGGAAACATATGGTGCATGAACACATACTTTGTGGAGCATCACAGTTGAAATCTGAGCGCCTTCGCCGTATAATGCCTGTGTGCCACGCTACAAACTGTATACTATTCATCTGGCCTTCATCTACCTTCAGTGAAAAATGGGATATACTTCAGGGCAACTGAATCTTGAGCAAAACATTTTGTTACCTTGAAAAATTTGAAGAAGTTTCGGGTCAGGAGGGTTCGCAGTCTCTCGTAGATTTTGAGGTTATTGAAGTCGGCGACTGATTCCACTTTACAATTGCAATCATCCACTTGGCCATCAAGCTGTGGAAAACACAAATTCTACAAATAACATGGTGCTTATAGCGCATTATACAAAAGGTCTCTAAGCACTTCTCAATTATAACCCCTTTTCGTCTGGCCATTAGACCAGTTTTTGCAGCTCAAGATCAGCGCATTCTATAGTCTTTACCTTCAGAGGTACCAGTTTAAACTCCTAGGTGGAGAGAGGCAATTGTAGTAAAGTGTCTTGCCCAAGAACACATACATGTAAAGCACCATGTTCCCCGTCAGGGGTCGAACCCACGTACCACGGCACGCGAGTCAAAACACCGTAACCATTGGACCACAGACTGACAGAGCTCAAATTAACTAGCAGATCAACAATGACATCAACACTGTTATCTTCTTTTCAGATCCAGTTGTAATGAAACAAGTCAGCAAAAACTTAAAATGGAAAAATATCATTGAATTCATTTTTCACACATCATTTAGTAAAATGTGTACACTGTACACTGTAGGACCTGCACATGTGCGCACAGACAGTCCTGTTCACACCGTCAAACGTGGAGGTCCTATTGTCCCTCTTTTGTTTGTACTCTTAACTTTGTACACGACCCCAATCGCGGACGTATGCTGGGAATCGTGGACGATATTGTTCTCTTTTGTTCTCTGGTATTTTTCGTCCACGGTTTGAATAGATGAACACGCCCACACATTCTTGTTCCATAACTGCGGGGACTACACACATGTTGTCCCATGGTACTATGGGGACGGAAGATGCTATGGGGACAGGAGAAAGTCCCCATAACTTTGTCCTAATTTCCCGCCCTTGTAAGCAGGGTGGATCCAGGTTTGGCTTAAACTCTCAAGACGGGTAAGTGTGTGTGGCTGTCTGTGATGTGTACAAAGACAAGCTGTATTTTATCCATTTTATGTACCAGTACATGTACAGTTTCTGAAACAGTTTCGTGCCTATGAATTCAAAATATCAAAGTGATCAATCTTGGTAATTCACACTGCCTGTGCAAATCCTATGACAAACCAAAATGTGTTGAAAAGGCCAGGTCAACCTGTACATATTTATACAAATGTTCAGTGTAGAAGGTCACGTAGAATTATGTTCTGAGTACGACCATGTCCAAAACAGGCTTCCACATTTGAGCTACAGCTACCAGTTCGGACATTTGTAGGTATGTCAATTGCATGTACACATATAGATTCAATTGATGAGATTGTCAATTTTAAAAAGAATTCTCACACTTGGATGAAAGGTCTGAAAGATGCATTTCTTTCTATCTTTTTCTAAGATTAAAAAAGTCTGAATTCAGACAAAAGTCCAGGCCTGCAATTGTTAAAAGATCTAAATGTAGATAATAGCTGTAGACAACATAATCGGACATGGCCTCTAACTTAAAAATCCCAAAGTGCTCCCTTTTCCTAACTGTGATATTTTTGGTCGAAGGACAAGTTGTAGAACCAGATAGATGGTAAAACTAATATACATTCAATTTTATTTCAACAAGAAAAAGCTACCATGCAAACCAAACAGATAAATTGACAATTTGTCAAGTACAATGCATGAAAGCTTTCACTGTTGGCAAACTGAAGACATCAATAAAATGTTGAACAGATGTTTTTGACAAGCGGCTCCAAATAAAAACCCTATCAACCAATCAAATTCTGCCAAGTAGAACTGTCAACTTTTTATCAATATTCCACTAAAAATAAATTTAGACAAGTAAATATCGTATGCTGTAAAAAGACAAATCCCTGAGAAGTTATCAATTTTAATTAATTTTTGCGAATCACAAATGAAATGGTGCAACAAAGCCCCTCTCTTAAAATGTATTTTGCACTGTACAAGCAATCTTACATGTAAATCTACACGTGTTCAATCTACACATAGGACAGAACAGTGTCAAATTTTGATAATCATAAATAAATTAATAGAATCATCATCAGAGTCCAATCACATTCGCCCACGTTTCCCAAGGACATGAAGGAAAACCAGTTTCAGTTTGTAATCAATCAATACTACACAGGTTGAGTCAAAAAAATTGAAACCCATATGTCGGGACCATTTTTTTAATGAAGTTCTGCATGTGGCATTTCCAGGATATGAAAGCCCAATTCATAAGCTTTCTTTTAGTACAAGAATCATTCAAATCACTCAAGTTACGGAATTTTAAACACAAACACCATTTTGAAGTTGTGTCCACGGATCACAAAAAAGGTAAGTGTTCTTTCAGCAAAACGAAAACAATTCACACAGGGATGTGTGTCAATTGTTTTCGTTTTGCTGAAAGAACACTTACCTTTTTTGTGATCCGTGGACGGAAGTTTAAAACGGTGTTTGTGTTTAAAATTCCGTAACGTGAAAAGTACATGAGTGATTTGAATGATTCTTGTACTAAAAGAAAGCTTACGGATTGGGCTTTCATATCCTAGATATTGAAAGTGCTGCATGCAGAACTTCACTTTAAAAAAATGGTCCTGACATTTGGGTTTTGGTTTTTTTACTCACCCTGCATGACATGGGGGTTCAAGCAATTAACCTGTAGCAAAAAACATGTACACAGATAATGAAATACATGTATCTGCCTTTTCTCAGAAAGTATATATAATTTGTTTTTAGTTTGTTTTTATAACATCAACATATATTTTTTATAATGATTCTTTTTGAACATATTTGTTTTTTATATTTTTTTTTTTATAATTTTATATTTTTAACCCAGTCCTGTAATTGGCAGTTTTTTTTCTGCTGTTGGATGTGGATAATAAATAAATAATATCATTTTGACCTTATTAATTAATTAATATGCTCAGCGTACATGTTCTTACACAATAACAGAATCACAAATTGTTAAATCTAGTTCTCATTAAACATACATGTACAATGTGTGTAAATGATATTTATCAATTGAGAAGGGATGTTGGGGTTTGTGTTGTGCTTTGATTACAGGTGGATTGGCATAATGTTAATCACAAAGTCTGCAAAAGGTGGAACGATAGATTCCATGAAATCGTTGCAGGCTGCAATACAAATGCACAAAATGTACGCCTGTATGAAACTTTGAAAGAAAGAAAGAAAGAAAGAAAAGTAGTTTTTGTAGTGGTGGGATTAAAATCTGGATATTTTAAAATTCGGTTTGAATTCCACAATTCAGTTTGGATTTTGGAAACCAGATATATTTGAAAACTAAGTAAAAAAAAAATTACGCATGGGCAATTCCATGAAGAATTGGACAAATTATTAAAAAAATGAAATTTGTTATATCTTTAGAACTACAAGTTTCACAACACCACGTGTGGTATCAAATTAAAGGGGACAACAAGATCTTTAATTTTAGTGGTGTGACAGTGAGATGGAAGTACGGTACATGCAGTTTACATGTAGCATGATTTAGGGTCCAAAAACGGGGGGGGGGGGGGTTGCTAAAATCTTTGATTTTTGGTACTCATTTTGGCACCTGGTTTTAACTTGCAAAACGCAGGTGTTATTGTGAGTTTTTGCTTTTAAGGGAAAGGTTCAAATTCTGTGCCAAAGGAGCTGTTTTGTTTGATTATTAGTTTCTTACATACATGTGTATGTTTAAACCGGTACTAAAGATGGGAGGACAAACTGTAACTGTAATCGGTCATAATTTGCGCCATAGTCTCTGCCCATTGGACTGGGTAAAACAAATATATGGAAAAATTAGTGACATATTATATAAAAGGGTTTCAACAGGTCAAAACGCAAATGATATTAGTCCCTAATGGGCAGCAAATGTGTACAAATCACATTGGTACTCTGTTACTTGCTACAGACAGAAAGCCAACATTTTGTACAGTAAAATTACAATGTACTTTTTCCCTTTGTCTGCAAAATCTTGCAATGACGTGTCGAGCTACATGTACAATTGACCATTGAATCATCCCACTTGACAAGTCAAAAGCTCTTACAAAGATTGAACATACTGTTCATGATCAAAGGCGTCAATCCCTTTTCAAAAGTGGGGGGGGGGCATACCTTGATCAGAACTAATGTGAGCGCGAAGCACGAAACCCTAATGGCGTGCCGGGATCCCGAAAATAATTGTATTCTACAATTTCTGACCACTTTACACATTTTTTCAGCAAAGATTATCATTTGAACATTATTTTTGAGTTTGGAGTCATTGAATTGGTTATTCTGAGCTATAGAATCTTATGTAGGCTACAATTTTTATTCGTGGACAAAAAAAGAGGGAGGGAACAAACGATATGATATCCGCCCCCCCCCCCCCCACTTTAAAAAGTCAACATACATATAGTGTCAACACACACAGAAGCGTCAACACAGCATCAACACACACAGAACTTCAGAAGCATCAACACAGCATCAACACACACAGAACTTCAGAAGCATCAACACAGCGTCAACAATCCAAAACGCATTTAAATTGACAAAAGCAGTGTTCAAACTGTGCACTATGGGCAAAAACGAAATTTTGGCATAAAATCAATAGGTTAAATGTCTGAAAATTGCAATTTTCAGTTCAAGAAAATTGGCTCTCGAGCTCTCCGTGCAGCTCCGAATTCGGCAGCCATGTTGCCTCAGGGGCAGCGCTGTGTCGATGCTGTGTTGACGCTGTGTTGACGCTTAATAGTACGACCTGTTGTGATTTCATATTCACTGGATGGGAAGCGGACCATTTTACAATTTCGGACTTTATTTCCCTTTTAAAAAAAAACCTCCAGAGCCACAAATCACACAAAGAAAATGTACTACTCTGTAATTTACATGTTGGAGTGAATTTAAAATTAAAAAAAAAAGAACAATATTCTTTTACTGAAATGAAAGAAAGCCGCTTAAACTGGCGATCATGTAGTGTACAAGGCCGATGTTTAGTTTCGATCAAATTACAGTCAACGGTGTTTTTATTACTCAAAAATTACCCTTTCAACAAAAAACAGACTTCTCTTACATGTAGTATTAAAAATGGCAATCGTGTTATGTAGGGCCCCTGTTTTGCTCAAATGTCAAAAGTCAAAAATGTTTTTTTATTGTTCAAAAATCACCTTTACAATCAAAAGCAGACTTTTTCTCAATTCCAATGATGCCCATTTTGCAATTTTGAACAGATTCTTGGGGTAGAAATCACGATTTTCCTGCGCGGTTTGTGCCTTGCGATTCAGCACGCCGTGCATGCTCACGGTACATCGCGCGGTGATAGCCATCTTTATTTTCGGGTCGCGTGTTGTCGCCGCGCTGTCATCGTCATTTTAGCCCAAAATTTCCCTAAAACAATCAACCCCCTGCCCTCTAATGACATACCTGTTTATAGCCCCATAAATTCACTGGACTACCTCCGTAAATAAAGGCCACACTTCCACCATGTAGGCCCTACAAAAACATGTCATAGCCTACTTTGTCAAATTTTAATTTTCACATTAAGGCTTAGTTTGTAGTTTATTTTTGCTTTAGAAGCATACTCACCCTCTTTATAGGCTAATCAGAAAATTGCAAACGTGTGCAAACAAATCTGGAAATTTCACAAAAAACAGACATCTGAAAAAGGCAGCACATTCTGATTAGCCTAAGCTAATCAATAAGCTTGACATGCTTAATAATAGTGACACCTTTTTTTTTGTAATTTTTGAACAGTTTCTTGGGTAGAAATTACAATTTTCTTACGCAGATTACAGTTGGTGCCTTGCGATTCAGCGGGCTTTGCGCGTGCACGGTACACACCGCGGTGATCGCCATCTTTATTTTCTCGTTGCGTTTTGTCGTTGTCATCATCATTTTACTAGCCTAGTACTAGTTTTTAATTTACCCCCAAATTTCCCTAAAATATTCAAAACCCTGCCCTTTAAATCTATGACATACCTGTCGCCAACTAGTTTGGTTGGTCAAATAATTTAAAAGCGGTATAGGAACCGGGCCCGTAGATACACGATCGCCCCTTAAACTAGCCGGCTACACTTCCAACATTGCATTGATGAATGGGGAGGGATAACCGGGCTCACCTCGCAAAAACACCGGTGCAACGCCCCACTTTTGTTGTGTTTCTGTGCGTCGAGCAGGACTGTATCCAGCAAACACACGAAGCAAAAACACAGCAGCATGAGCCTCATCACGTACACCATGTTGTTCTCTTCACTCTCTGTCAAACAATAACGGAAATATTCATGTTTATGTCATTTTTACACACGTGCAAGGACGTGCATGACGTGCAATACGTGACTTTGTAATCATCCGGTCTCGGTATGTTTTTAGAAAATAAGTGTGGTGCTTGTCCTCGTTTATAAACCGTTATTGGTCGTTGGGAAACCAGACATGTGTCAAAAGGTGGCGCCCTACACAGTTGATGGAATAATAAAATTGGGAGAGAGGCAACCTCGTCCCCAGTGCGTACTTTATTTCCAACATCGTTTCCAATAGTAATGAGAGAGAAGGTAGTGATGGGCGCGTACTGCTAGACACCCTGGGGACGAGGTTGGGAGAGAGGGGCTGTGATAAAGACACGTCATGATAATTATGGGCTAATTGGGTCAAGATTTGGGGGGGGGGGGACGGGGACCGGGACCGGGTTAAGTGTGGAAAAGTTGGAGCGGGCAATTCTTTAGGCTGGTGGAAACACTGTTTGGGCATAAAGCAACAGGTTTTGTTCAGGGTTTTGGGGAGGGTGAGGATTGCAAGGATCGAGTTGGTTGGAGGGGGGGGGGGCAGTTAATGACTTGCCTTCATCTCACAAGGTATTCCCCTTCACTCAATGAAGTTCCAAGAACTTAGCCACTTTCCTTGTAGATATTCATCTTATGCTGCATAGCAGCCATACTTTGCCAAACTGTTTGCTAAAATGAAAATTAAAGCTGGCATTCCGAAAAAAAATACCTCTTTAATCTCAACACTAAATTTAATATTAGCAGATGGTACAATTAAGCAAAACAAAGATGACGTCTCGTTTCTCTTTATTGTAATTGTAAAAATGCCATTTGTAGCGAAATCTGTTATCGACCACAGCTGAAAAGTGAAATTTATGTCACTGATGGTTGCCAAACAGATGGCCCCAGATTTATAAAACAAAAGATAGGTCTATAGACCCTTTTCATGGCAGCCATCTTAGAGGTGCAGAGCTTTTGCTCCACAGGGATACACTCAAGTAGCAAATTTTTCGCACATTGTTGATACATTCTGCAAGATGGCCGTGTCAACAGCTTCACACTGAATAAATACTACAAAAATAAAGATACACCGAGACAGATATTTAGTTCCCCTCTGAAGTTCATTCCTCATTTATTTCCAAAGTGGCAATGTTCTTAAGAGCCCCACTCGACAAGACCATTTCTTAATTTACAATGTGAGGTTTCATACATTTTTACTTTTTTTCTTAATCTGCCAAACAGGCGCTGATCGAAGGCTAACGTTTAATTCTTTTTTATTACAATTATTCATTAATGTACTAAAAGCAAAACTACAGCAGTGTAATAATAATTATAATATAAACTCGACTGCATTACATGACAAACCCAGTCAGCTAGGTCTGTAATCAGTAAATGTTAACCACAATATAAATTAAACAATCTCATGAACGTTGGATACTTTAGTGTGGGACTGTTGACTATTTCTACAACTAGATGTACCTGTGGTATATGTGAACAAAAAAACAAAACGTAATGGACAATGTTACAGGGGGTAGGGAATTACAAATATCACATCAGTTCAATATTGAAACACCACCTTATGAATATTCGTAATCGGCCAGGAATGAATAAAACACAGTTAGGATTGACTTAGACTGAGGAAATACTTTTTGATTTGACAGTTAATTTCAACACCATCCTGAATGTAAAAAAAAAAATGCACCGGGACTTTTAAGCATTATTACTTTGTGCTTGGGAAATCATTTTTTCAAATTGAGGATTATCCTTGTCGTTAATTATGATTTGTTCTTTGGTATCAAACCGAAACAAAACACATTTTGGGGCAATAGGCAATACAAGAAAAACAGGCCTGTATGATTATAATGAGTCCGTTTAAAGGGTATGGAAGTGCCATTTTTTACCTTTTAATACTACTAGACAGAGTTGCGCATTGGTTGTTCTGCTGATTTACTTGAATACAATTTGCTTAAAAATTACTTCAAGTAATATGCACAATAACACACATACTAGGGAATCGGTCATAACTCTGACGATAGATCTGAGCATTAATGGTTTTTCCCATAAAAAAAACTGGAGAAGTATCAACTGTTTGTAGTTCCATGTGCTACCAAAATGGTTAAATGTTATTTGGAAGAAATCTGGGTCGTTTAAACAGAGTATTTTAAAGATTTGTTAAGCAGGAATTAGTAAACAAGTGTAGATAATTTGGGCAGAACCAGAGGGGTTTCCCTACCCCTTTTCCAACCCCCAACCCCCCTGAAAAAAACCCAACCACCATATACCAAAGAAATTGAACTTTGACCCATCCTCTGGTCCCACCCACACCCCAGTACAGTTCACGGTCATAACTTACACTAATACCTAAGATACAAAATTTCCAAAGTGCGTTTCTGTATTTACATGTTTGTGTTTCTTTTTTATGTGGCTTGCACTACAATCGAGACAAGGACTTCATCAGCAAATTCACGCAACAAGTGTCTGACAAGACAGGAACGACGACGTTAACATGTAAGCCATAGTGCCATCCTTGAAAGCTGGTTGAGCAGAATGGCTATGGCTAATCTAAAGGCTTTGACCGCCAATACAAACAAAATCACATTCCTCTTCACTAATCTAAGAAAAAAAATTTTGTTGATGTTAAAGGGAATGTACATCATTGGCTTTTGTTGTAATTTTCAGAAATGAACTATTTTGGGGGTTAGTATAATAGATCAAATATTGTTACACTGACATATTTGCAGTTTTGTGTTCGAAAAATACTGGGGGGAAAAAAGAAAACCAAAAATCTACAAGTAGTCTGGTTCCCTGATTCCACTAAAGATAAAATGGATCAATTTATAGATGCCGGAAAATTGTAAGGTATGGAAACCAGTCTAGCTGGCCTGCACCCATTCACGAACATGTAACCAATAGCAAACACAATTTGGACTGGAGAAAAAAATGGTAAATTTGGAGCAGTAGTTGAAAAATAGTTAGGTTTTTCCAACGGTGGTCGGCCGACCACTGTTGGAAATTTATACAAAATACCACTTTTCTTGAAAATGATTTCACACCAGGTGCCATAATTTACAGGATGCTTTAGACTGTTATTTACCAACATCCTAGTGAGGTATTTCTTAAAAATGTGGTAGTTTTGTTTTTCAATGTTTGCAAATGTTGTATATTCCCTTTAAATGTGTCCCAAGCCTGAATGAAAAAATCTGTGTATTCATTGTTCATATTGCCTGAAACAGGTTACCATCCACTGACCAATACGGGCCTAATTTCATGGTTCTTCATCCCTGCTTACTGTAGCAGAAAATTCTGTGCTTATGGTAAGCGTGTTTCACAGGTTAGCGAGGAATTTTGGTTTCCGCGCTTGCGTACATCCTGTAACTAAGGATTCTGTGCTGACAGCGTAAGCACATAATTTTTCTGCAAGCGCGGTTAGCACATAATGGTGATCATAAGCACGGAATTCTGTGGTTAGCAGAGCCATGAGCCATGAAATTGGGCCTTGGACTTGCTGACAATGCCTACACACTGAAGCCGCTGGCCACCATCTTGGGACACCCATGACGCACGCGTAGTTGGTATTGGATTTTTTCTTCAGCGTTAAGGGGATGAAAATAAACATTGTATTTTCTGCCCTGCTTTTGACATTTAAAACAACCTATTTCCTAGAACTGGCCAAAATGCAAAGGATAATCAATGCTAGGGGAATAGTTGTTTTGAGTGAACAAAAAAAAAATCAACTGCAGAACATGACATTTGGGGGATCCAAGATGGTAGATGTGTTACTTCAAGGTGCAATGGACACTCAGTGGGTGGCAGCCAGTCCAGTTAGTATAGAAAACAGCACATGTACCAGCAGAGTCCATTCTATTCACCTGCACTGGTTATAAAACCAAGTCGTTGATTTGTACTGGAATTTCATTATTGTAATCATGAGCCCTGAGCCCTGGCTGCAACATGGAAACCATTAAGCCTAGTTTCCATATCGACGTAAGAAACGCAAACATGACCCAAACTGCAATGCAGACATATGGAAACATTTCATCCGGAAGTGTCGCTGACAACTCAGACAGACGCAAATTACCTGGCAGACGATCGGCACAGTTCCGCGTACTGTCTGAGCAGTCTACGTAGTCTGCAGAAGCTTAACGTTGATATGGAAACCAGCTTTTTTTGTAACTAAAAAATGCTGAATGTTCATCCTAAACTATTTGGAAGAATACCGCGACAAATTTTATTATGTTAAAAAAAGAGCAAATCACTACAAAAAGTTGCCCTCTTTTTGTCCGCATTTAGAAGTATTCCTTCACCCTTTATGGCCAAATGAACGTCTTGTTCTCTTTTGAGCCAAAGAGAAGGGGTAGTGAGGCAAGTTCTCGTTACACTGGAAAGCAAAAGCGAAGTTGATAGTGTCATTAATTATCGTGAAGTTTGCAGTTATCCTGACAAAAATCTGCTTTACACTGAAATTTTCCTGAAGCATCAACTGGCCCGTAACCTGTTTATACTAAAGATACAAAAAGGAATGAAAGCATTTTTTCTCCTTTTACGTCCCAGACGAGACTTGCACAGCCATACAGTGCACAGACTTGTTCTACATCGGTTAACATATTAAATAATACATACTTTAAAGATATTCATACAAATTAACATAAAATAATGAATAAAGAGCTTCTGTGCTCTTAATTCAACACATGCTCTCTTTTTTTATATTCGATCAGATAATTTTTGAGACATTAACCAAACAAAAAAAATCAGTAAAACTTAATTTAACATATTCCTGTGATTTCAAAATGAGAAACCCACAGAGAGCAATAGATTCAACAAAATGGTTATTGTTAATTCAATGAAGCAAACATTCGACAATAGTGATGTTATTCTTTAAAACTTGTCCACTCATTCAGAAACACTGCCATGCAATTTATATTTGGTCCTGTTTGATACAAACCTAACGTGTTTTCTTTTTCCCCCTTCAATTCCCTTATAAGTGACCAGCAGTCAGGTCTGCCTGCCCAATGATGACGACTGAAATGACACTCAGTGGTATCGAGAAAATTATAATTAACCTGGGGTTTATTTTGACAAACAAATGAGATACAACTTCGTTATACTTTCTACAAAAAAAAAAAATCAACAAGAAAAATATTTGGACAAGATGGGGTGTGTTCAAACATACCTGCAAATAAATGATATATCTGTCCATTTTAATTCCAAAAACTAAGCTAAAGTTCTATTATCTGTAAGACAAATTAAGACAAGATTATTAGTAACAATGGAGTTCCACGGAACCAAGGAGTATCACAGTGACAACTGCCCCCCAAAAAACTGCTGGACCATGCTCGATGAAAATTATTGGCAACTGCAGTTGAAATTGACTCAAATACTGTCTGACTGATGAACAGATTTGTCCGACCCGTTTCATCATCAAGCCGGTCCCGTTGTACAGACTACGGCTTAGTCACCGGTGATCGACTGCCATGAGCCATGCTATTAACCAAGACCACATTGACAGAGTACCGATCCACCGACAGGTACTCTCCAAAGACTTTTTCCCTTCTGGACAGTTTTCACTTTGCGTAGAGAGATGGTATTACGGGATCAACAGTCGGCCAATAAACCTACAGTACACGGTGCTATTCGTATCCTTGTTGTTTTGGCTGATATTCTGAAATCATTTCAGAAGCATTAGTTGGACATGTCCAAACACTGCCAGCTGAATTTGTATTTATTGACAGTTTCAGCAAAGAGGGAAGTATCAAGTATCTTCCTTATTTTCATTTCCAAAAAAAAAAGCACAAAAAAAAGATATAAGCTTCAGTGGTGATACGTGGAACTGGGCTGAACGTAATACTTCATTTAGCTCAAGTCCATTATTTTAAATTTCAACAATCAATGATAAATATTGTTATATTAAATGCACAATATTACATGCAGACAGCCACAACTTCGATAGAGATATATACGTGGAGTTCCCCAAAATAAGCCAAACACTCAAAAATTCCTACCAAACCACAATCATAAAAAATAATTTCCTCACAGCTAGTTCCAATGCCATGTGATTTGCACAGTAACAGAGGTTGGGAATGACATAATTACTTCTTACCTTTGCAACAATTATTTATATCCCTTTTATTTGGTATCACAGGAGGAAAAGGACAGGGAAGAAAAATTACGACCCCCTTCCCGGATGCCAAACAAACACCTGGGAATTTGCATTCCGTTTTAAAAATGCCACTGCAAGTTTTGTGTCCTTAAATCTGTCTGTCACATTAGCTCCGTTAAGATACATGTAGTTTCCAAGTTTCTCGTTTTGATGAATTTAAGTCTGATTAATAGCTGGTTTTATTCACAACGACAGAGTTTGAAGGAATGAACTTCGCCTTGATCAGGGCATAAATCCATGTATTCCACAAAAGTCTTGAAAAAAAATCCCTTTAAAAGCAGCTACAGCTATTATCCAAAAATCCTCAGTACCAACAATACACCAAGACCAGAAAGCAAAAACAAATCGGGAAAAGTAAAAAGACAAATTTACACAAGACCGTATCATTTTTGTTTGTACACTTTGAAAAAGGAAAAAAAAAATCAACATTAATTTAAGATATAAGTGACGACATCATTCTCTCAATTTCATCCGAGTTGACGCGACGGCCACATCAAACAAGGAATCACCAATTTTTGGTTTGCTTTTTTAAGGACACAATTCCAGCACGTGCCACACAAAACAACAGGCTAGGATGATTCTCAGACAAACCAGGCTATTTATAATAGTACAAGCCCCCGTGTATTTTATTTATTTTTTTTTCTTCCTATATTCGTGTAATTAAGAGCAGCACCCCCCACCACCTTGTTTAACCGGTGTGCTGCTGGGGTTGATTTTGTCATGTTTGCTGTCGGAGGGGGCACTGCCGGGTCCCATGCGGTTCTTGATCTCCGCTGCCATCGTCATGAATGCCTGCTCGACGTTCGTGGCGTTCTTGGCACTTGTTTCGAGGAAGGGGATGTCAAGCTGATCTGCATATTCCTGCAATGTCAAGAGGAGTGGAAGGGGGAATAATTTAAAGGACCAGGGGCAGATTTCATGAAGCTCATCTTTTCTTGCGACTCATCTTAGGACTTAAGACGAGTCCCCGCTCTAAGATCGATCTTAGCTCAGACGCGTCCTAAGACCGATTTCACTAAACCCATCTTAAGCAAAACACAGCAAAACTGCCAAATTTGATGGCTGTTTCATGTTTGTTTTTACCGATTGACGAAACAGTCGTTGAAAACTACCCACATATCAAAATCTTTTCAAATCTGTTTTTACAGTGATTTTCTTCCTCGAACTATAACTGTAGGCCGACACTCGTCTTTAATGGCAACGATTTCTGAGATGATTACGCATGCATTCCCCCTGACTGATCTTACGTTTAGACAAGTTCAGCCGCGTGAAAGGACGTTAGGACATGTTGAACGCATCTTAAGTTTGGTGAAATCGATCCTAGTACGAGTTGCAAATTAAGACGAGTTACCCTTCCTAAGATGTGTCTTAGCATTTTGTGAAATTGGCCCCAGACCTATAAAGTTCAACCCATGGTAAGGACAGCAATGTGGTATTCAATGAAATATCAAATTGATCTGTTATAATCACAGCCAGTGTCACGCTTTTAAATTGGTGGATATGCAAATCACACCCAATTAAAGGTTGAGTAGACGATATGTCACTGGTGCATTTGTTTTCGTTTGAAGCAACAAAAGTTCTCAAAATCTAAAGACGGGTGTTTAACAACTAACCCGATGAAGCATTAGTTCTGTTAATGCTGCATATTCCAAGAAAAGTCAATTCTTTTTGATCTCGATTTCAATTCAAAAGTTTTGGTGAGTCATGAAACAATCCTAAATCAGCAAACGGGACACGATAACATTCAGTGGTTTGTTGCAACATGATGTCACACACTGAACCAACAATGCTTGCTAATAATTGCAACCGTGCGCACGCGCATGTGTGCGTCGCGTCAACACACTTGCACCCATTCATGGATTCGCTCAATTACAAACCAACTGCCAACGGAAATTTCCAAAAATGTGTCACTTTGGGAATAACCTTTTATTGTTTCTTTAAAATGACAGCACGCCGGAAGGAATAATTTCAAAGGGAGTTTATTGTCATTAATATCTTTAAACCCAGTAAGATTTTTAACAATAATATGGTCGGTTACTTTTTGGATAGATGCAAATGGTCCACTCTACCTTTAACCCTTGACTAGAATGACACCATAGTTTGTGCTTCAGAAAATCATTGTTTATATTTTCAGTGTAATTTTTTAACTATTCTTAAAGAAATACATCAAGACAGAAAAAAATATCCAAATTCTCCAGATCCTTCAAAATCAATCAGCAGCTTGGGAGGATTTTGCAGGACTGAGGAGAATCCAGACCAGTCAATATTCTAGAGCCCGATGCACTCCATGTGTGCGTTGATGCGTTCTAGCCAAAATACCAAGCAGACTTTAGGTCAAGGTCTACTCCAGTCTCTTACCTTTGCCGTTGTGTAGTCCACGACCTTCTTGGTCGTCAGGTCACACTTGTTGCCCACCAGTAGCTTGTTGACGTTCTCTGACGCGTAGCGGTCGATCTCTTGTAGCCACTGCTTCACATTACTGAACGATTCCTGAAAAGGATTCGGTCAGAGAGGAGAAAGAATGGAGTTATCAGCCACTGTTGCTTTGACATTTCAACTATCGGCGAAAAAAAACTGCATAATAGAATACACCCAGAACAATACACAAAATAGAAAATTCTCAAGGACTTTTTTACACTATTGCCTCGCCAACCCGTGTTGAAATCAACAAGGGTACACCATAAGCGGAGCTGGGTCTCATTGAACATGGGTAGGCAAGGTGTACCAGTAACTCAAACTGAGTTTCACCCAGGTCAGATTTGGATTTTCTACCTGGCTAGAGCCTCTCATCCCTGGTCCCGACCAGGGTTGAATTTTGATAGAGCACCAGACCCATGTAGGAGCCGTGATAAATTTTTGCTACTGTGAATGAGGCTCCCGAATTCTCTGTATTGGGTCCGGGTCCAACACAGCTAACAAAAAAAATTGTCTTTCAATTGAGAAAGTACAATTCCTAGTTCAATTCCTAGTTCAATTCCTAGTTCAGCTAGGAGTCTGAAGATGTCATGTGGCCCAAAACTCTTGTCATTTTTACTAACGTGAGTTAATATTACAAATCTGCTGCTGTATTAACCCTAACCCCCCAGGATGATTTACAAGGAAACTTCCTTACTCTTGCAAATTCCAACACCCCCATGTAAAGCATAATCAGTTTAATAGTGCAGGACTCATCCCAACAGATTCCAACAAACACTGGTGATGGAGTTTGACTGGGTAAGGATTGTTAGGGTTAACAGACATGCAACTGTGCCTTTGCTTTAAAAAATGGAAGGCATTCCACCAAGAGAGAAAAAAAAATGATATCACCTGATTTGCATAAAATTGATGACTAAACCAAAATTGATTAATCACAATTTACACACTCAAATGCAGCACACCTCAATTAAATATTTCTTTTGAGTCATTTAAATAGCCTTTTTTGTTCTTTGTCTGAAAAATACTATTAGAAATTTTAAATTATTTGAATTACCATACTCCTATTACTAATGCATGTACTAGAATGCCCATCATCACTGACTCTTAACAGTATATTTTTTTTTAGATATTAAATTCTGTGTGTCTTTCTCACCTGATCTGTAACATCATATACCACAATGATTCCATGTGCACCTCTGTAGTAGCTAGATGTGATGGTTCGGAACCTCTCCTGGCCTGCTGTATCCCACTGTCAGAACCAACAACAAACAACATTTAACAAAAGTCTGATTTTTATGAAGAACTCTCTCAACTTTTAGAGACATTTCCTTGCATCATACCTATTGTGACTGAAATCAAATATTTTGTTTTATTGGTTCATGAGATAAACCTTGAACAAATTGAAGCTTGTATTTGACAAAAGTTTGGTTCAAAAACAGAAAATGACTGAAATGGGATTTGACACTCGGACCCATGGCACACGCTGGTGCTCAACCAAAATGAGCCATCAACCTTGACATTGTTGGCGTCTTAATTTATCCATATTTTTGTCCAAAGGATAATGTTTGTCTGATTCACTGTCAGTTGTCATTGAATAGGTTGCAGTATGTTCAGACTTACAGGCCATAATCCAGAAGCCATACGGTTTTGAAAATTAAAAAGAAAAATTCACTAAATCCCCAACAAATCCTGCATGTTAAGAGGAGGTAGATCATTTTTTGGCATCGAACTAATCCTGATTATTCATTTCCATAATCAGGGATTAGTTAGATTACAAAAAGATGAACATACTACCTTCTCTTGATGGATTTGATTGACCCAAAAATGTCACACACACAACAAAATGAAACTAGGACAGTTGGCATATCTGTTGCATGGCAGTCGTCAATGGACCATTACAGCACAGAGATTATCTTCGGGACAACCACCACTGATCCAGCTTTTGTTGAAACCAAAGAAATCCACTCCCAAGGATCAAAATACTGTACAGCAAGCTGGACAAAAGGTTCTTGAAAGGAAGAAAATCTATCGCCTTCGCCAGTGGCGTCGGCAAGATTTTCAATAGGTGCACAATTTTTTTTCCACAGTGCGCGAAGTTCTCATTGTATTTATTTTTATCAGTCAGCATAGGTGTAGGAACCACACTTCAGTATAGACTTTTCCAATACGCGAACACTTTAATCCATGGAGCCCCCCCCCCCTCCCCCTCAATGGCGAAACAAACGCTGTACATCCATGGAGGCCCCTGTCAATGGCGAAACCATTGTGGCAGTTTATGTTCAGATAACCTGTCATGTGGCAGTTGTTTTGAACAATAGCGTGCACAATGCTTTTGCAACTGAAGTAGGCCTCTGTGAATGTACATGTACATTGATAAGCGTGCTCACAACGGTCCATACAGTGCGAGGAGGTACCCATAGTTCCCAATGCATTCAAGGGCGGATCCAGGGGGGGGCCAAAGGGGGCCATGGCCCCCCCCCCAAAACGAAACCAATTTTTTTTTTTTTTTAATGTGACATCGCAATAAAGGCAGGCAATGAGTACACCACCATCTTTTCCTCAAAAAAAATTGGTTAAAGTGGTCAGAAATTGCCTCAGATCGCACCACAGAGCATCTAGAATCCAAAAATTTTTCGGGGCCCTCACGGGCCCCGAACCCTACGCCGTAATTTTTGAGACCCACTTTTTTTGGGGGGACCAAATTTTTTTGGGCCCCCCCAAAAATTGTGTTCTGGATCCGCCCTTGAATGCATTTCTACGAAACCTTCCTCCATCCACACATATCATGTACAAATCTTTCAGTATCACAAAGGATATCATGGTTTTTGGATAGGTAGAGCATAGTCACTATTACATTGGGTTTGACGCCCCTTGAAAGATTGAGCTGAAAGGCTGTGCCATCAAGGCCCAATGTCATGGCTTTGCTTACCGTTAGCAAAAAATCCCTGCTTTACTGTAGCAGAAAATTCCATGCTTACTGTATTGCGTATTTCACAGGTTAGTGTGGAATTCTGGCTTCTGCGCATGCGTACATCCCGTAACTAAGGATTATGTGCTGACAGGCTAGCGCGGTTAGAACAAAATGGTGATCGTAAAAATGGTGATCCAGACTTATAATGGCTGTTGCTGTTTCGTGCAAATCTGTACTTACAATTTGAAGTTTGATTGTTTTGCCGTCTAATTCAATGGTTCTGATTTTCTGCAAACAGAAGAAAGGGAAAAGTAAGTCAGAGAGTTTCTTTAGCAGGTATTTTATGCATGTACACAGGAAATGCAATTGACGTACAGACACAGCATACAAATGCACAAGGGACTACAGCAATTTGTTTCACAATTAGAACACATGATATTTCAGATATGTAAGACTATTGAATTGTTAAAGCATATCTTGGTTTCCAATTGATGAAAGGTTAAAAAAAAACCTGTGAAAGACAAAACCGCACAAATATTTCTCCAGACACATGTCCAAAATACACGAAATTCAAAAATCAAGATACTACAGGTAAATGCAATTCTGAATTCAGTCCACTGGCTGTGAATGGGGACACTACATGCAGACAGTTTCTTCTACTAGCCATAAAATTCATCAGATTATGATGATGTAATATGATGATGCGACAGATGTTCCTAAAGATTGTTTTATAATTAACTGTTACAATGTATAAACATCGTGCATGGCATAATATAAATGCACCAAGCAACAAAATCAAACCATAATATTTTTCATGCTAGCAACATTGGACTCGATGCGCATTTTGAACTGTTTTTCTATCTTTATGTTTGAATGAATGACTATTTTTCGGAGACTAAAAAAGAGTCTTCACTTTGATTCTCATCGAACTAAAAATCAATATCTAAACGTGCATCAAATATTTTCAAACATTTCACAGGAATAAATTAATAAATGGGTCATTTACATGTGCAATGTACCATGTGTACCAGCACATTTTACAAGGGTGACTTTTAACACCTCATGATACATATATTTCCTGTATCTCGCTCTCACTTTTTGTGTTATTATGAATTCCAAGATTTTAAAATAACTGGTGCATTTCCAAGCCTACTAAATTATTTCACTTTGTCATGAATAATGGCAATTTTGACCCCCCCCAAAAAAAACATTTAGAATGCAATCACTTATCATTTACAAGCATTTCAAAGCCTACTAAATTATTTCACTTTGTCACGAATAATGGCAATTTTGACACAAAAAAACAACATTTAGAATGCAATCACTTATCATTTGCAAGCAACAAATTTATCACTTGCACATGTTTACTCTCAAAACAAAAAATGATGGTCTTCTCAAACATGAAAAAATGGTGGTACACGTACAATGTATTTAGCATCAGTATAAACACTTTTTCTGCATATATATTTAACAATTTTCCTACGGATTAGTTTCACTGTTTTAACTTAATTGACTCATATACTGTTTACATCACACCCTTTCAGTTTATGTACATGTACCATAATGCGCGCGAAAGAATGCTTCAATATCTCATAACACGTATACAGCAACTTGCAAGATAAAAATGAAACTTACAAAGTCTACACCGATTGTGCTGATGTAACTTTCTGTGTAAGTGTCATCCTGTAATAGGAATGGAACAAGGAGGAAATGAATGGTAAGTTTCAGTACAACGTTAAACCATTGCAGACAGGAAATAAAAAATCCTTGGGTGATAGTAGGTGTAGAGCAACATAATCATTATAATAAATCATGATGTACCTTGTAAATAAGACTGTAATGCAATAATATTTCAATTCTTGTTTCGGTTTTTATTCCTTTATCTGGTTACAAGCCACACGTATATTCAATGTCTGCATTCACCAGACTGTAAAATACATAGGACAAGGGTAATACCTGTGACGATACCACATTTGAAAAGTGAACCATGTTTTGAAATATTTTTCCAGTGTGAAGCCTTATCAAGTGCAATGGACCCTATTCACGAGGTAGCCATGTTTGTCGTGTTCCCTGAATGTATTTCATAAATTGTTAACTGTTGAGTGGGATGACGCCAGACTATTTATGCGGCCTTATTTGTCTTTTTTTTTCTTCTTTTTTTTAAATCTGGCTTAAAACACTAGGTAATGTTTAATTACAAATTTTAAATTATTCATTTAAGCGGACTTGAATTATTTAGTAATGTACTTGCTTTTATTTCTCTTCGCAAGTTCCAAAAATGAACATTTTACCTCACTTTCAATTCAACATGGCTGACTCGTGAATAAGGCCAATTGGAAAATTATGCAAATCCGACAGTCACTTAACCCTATCCCTTGAGCTTTTTACTAGAAAGTATCCTGAATCCGCCAAAACCCATCAATTTTGTCTTGCAAAAAAAAATGTTGGTGTCCTGAGTCCATCAGAATCCACCAGTGAGTCTATCAGAATCCACCAGTGTACACACCAAACATATAGCCAAGGAGTTAAACTGTTGAGATCCTGAACCCATCAAAGTCCACCAACTGTTCAATATGGAGGTATTCTGAATCCATCAAAATCCTGCAGTATCGCTAGGCTTACTGTCCTGAATCAATCAAAATCCCCCACCTTTTTCAATAAGGAGGTATCCTGAATCCACTGAAATCCTCCAAAACAGGGGTGTGGATTTTGATGGATTCAGGTACGTTAGGGTTAAAGAAGCACAGCTGATGGGGTTCTTAGAAAGTACCAAAATAAACAACATATTTTTTTCCAATGGCTAAATGTCATCGGAGCTAAAGCTTGAACGAAATATGACAAGATTAAAGTATTACATAATTGACAACAAAGTATTGACGTTAATAGTCACTTCAGATACAATTTCGAAGTCAATTTTAAGAAAAGCCCTATTTCATATAAAATGTCAAAGAGATTCTACTTACAGCGAATCGTAATAGCAAGCAGGATTTTCCAACACCAGAGTCTCCGATCAGCAGGAGCTTGAAGAGAAAATCACTGTGGAGGAGGAAACACAAAAGAAAAGATGCACGTTTGTAATATGAATATGATACATTGTAGCAGTGACTATGTTAAACTATTGTATGTGCACAATTATACTTGCGTATCTTCAATTTGTTCTTTCTTAGGCTTTTCAGCATCTTCATATGTCATATGATACACTGTACCCGTGTACATGTACTCAACACATATACTTGTTCATATATTTAGCAAACGTGAATGCGACTTTGTGATGTCGTGTAAATTTTTTAACCCTAACTCCCTAGGCCTTTTTGCTAGGATGTAACCTCAATCCTGCAAAATCCTCCAATTGGCCTCATGGAAAAATAGCATAGGCCCCTATAGCCTCAATCCTGCAATTTCCTCCATTATTTCTTGAATATGGTTCGTGGAGAGGTGACCACTGCCTGAATCCTGCAAAATCCTCCGGCTGTGACTGTCAATAGGCTGAGGCAGAGGCAGTGACATCCTAGAGCAGTGCGGAGGATTTCAAGTATAATCAAGGACTAAATTTATGCTAGGCTGAGCATAAACAACACAAGGTCCGGCCCAAGACCTTGACACAGTGCGTACTCCGAAATCAGCAACCCACTTTTGCCATGTAACCTCAATCCTGCAAATTCCTCCAATTTGCAAAAAGGATTTTGGAGGATTCAGGGCGGTTAGGGTTAATAGACTTGAACACTTTTCAACTTTTGATAAAATACATTTAAGAATGTTTAACTACGTCAAATTCGCTTCAGATTTGTATTCATTTGATTATGAACCAGCTTTATTAGAAAATGTACCATTACTATTGTACAGCAGTGTAAATCCTGGTACCCTTACAATGCGTTATGCAGGTTCATTGTTCTTTCTTTCCCTGTAAACAATCTTAAGTTGCCTTATTCCAATACTTGTGTGTCTTGCAAAATTTAAAAAAACAAAACGCACATTGTGGCACGATAAATATCAATCTTTATTCTATTTTTCGAAGTCTATGATTTCCTGTGACAATGCAAGCAGCCCTCACAATGTACATATTACAGGTCTAGTGTGTTAACTTTTCAATGGCACCCAACAACCATCAATTTTAATGGGGTCAAATGAAAGCAACGGTAACATACCAACAGAAACAACATCTGATTCAGATTCTATTTTCATTATCCTGAATCTTGATGCCTGTGATGATTCATGAGTCTGTATAAACCCTTTGCACTCAACAGCCATGTTGAGGTAATTTTTGTTTCTGTTATTATTTAGTAATGATTAATAAACAAGTGGTGTACTAGTGTTCGGATCAAAATCCTGATTTTTTAATTATTCGGTGTAAATTCCACTATGTAGTTTAGATTTTGGAAAACGGATATTTGAAACTAACCTTAAAAACAATAAAGCCTTCCTTTTTTTTTGGTAACACAAGTTAAAGAAAGCTAATGGAACTCCTTCCAATTTGCTCCACGGTCTCTGATTGTAACTGCATTCACCTGTTACCAGTCTTTTTGGTTCATGACCAGCCTGCCCATTTGACTGATCAGAGAGTTCCCACCCATTTTGTTCAACATCACACCTCTGAAGTGTTTTTTATCAAGGCTCAGTGTCTTTGAAATTGAATTCCGCACCTCACTCGTCACTTTTAGTCAGCATGACTATAAACTGAATGAAAGCTTCCCATGAAATCGGTCAACCGCTCTTCGGTTTGAAGAAAATTAGGATAAGGCAAAAAAAAAAAAATATTCGGTCTCTGGTCAGACCAAAGTTCCGGAATTGACGCGGCCACGCGGATTTTTTTTTTTTTTGATTTTTTTTCTTTTTTCTTCAAGCTTGGATTGTACAGACAAGGTGGGTACTATTTTGCTTTTTTGGTGTCCTCATGTACATTGGTGTCCTCCATAATTTGCCTTGGTGCTTTCGATCATTTGCCTTGGTGCAATTTCCCATTCCTTGGTGCTCTTTGGTAAAAAAAAATGAGGAGGTGCGGAAATAGAGGGGGCTGTTGGAGCTACCGCGGAACATTTTGGGAAAAAAAAGATCGACGCGCATTATTAAAATCGACGCGCGCGCTGACCAGAGACCGACTTATTTTTTTTTTTGGCCTAACCACATTTTTTTAATCTCTGATTTGTACTGGTTATCGTGCTTACCCATGCGGAATAAAAACAAAAACCACAAAGATGGCTGCTATGCAAAGGATCTATAAAATTGAGCTGTACGTGGATTAAACTACATGTACTACTACATGTACATGTGTACATACCTAACCTCAATAGGACAATACCACATTGAAATTAAGTTCCGCATAATTCACATTTCACAAACAACCCTTTTAATAATCCCACTGCAATGATGGCCCTGATCCCCTAGTGACTTCCCAAGGAATACGTAATGCAATGTGAGATGACACCTTCCAGAAAAGTGTCGGATTGATAAGAGGTGCTCAATACTGCAACATGATAGATCAAGTGTTTTGATAAGGACGCCATATAACACAATCACCAGATGAGACTGCAGTGAACGGTTTGGCATTTAGTAAGAACGCCAATAATCAGACACCATTGTCAGTTGTAATTGTATTGAAAGTCTATGGAGAGTTGAGTCAATTGTCTCGGTTCTGATAAAATTGGAAAAGTTTCTCAGTCTGAAACTTATTTTGTTATTAACCCTAACCTTCTCAAATCCTTCAAAATCCTCTTTGCAAAATGGGGGATTTTGCAGGATTGCGGCTACATGTGGCAAAAAATGTGTGGCTGATTTTGGAGGATGCACTGTGCCAAGGTCTTGGGCCGGACCTTGTGTTGTTCATGCTCAGCCATGCCTAAATTTAGGTCTATATTATACTTGAAATCCTCCACACTGCTCTAAGATACCACTGGCTCTGGCTCAACATATTGACAGCAATTGCTGGGGGATTTTGCAGGATTGAGGCAGTGGTTCTCCTCCAAGGACCACATTCGAGAAATAATGGAGGATTTTGCAGGATTGAGGCTGTATGCAAGTTTTACATGGAGGCAATTGGAGGATTTTGCAGGATTGAGGTTGCATCCTGGCAAAAATACCTAGCAAGGGCTAAACATGTTTGCAATGATTGACTGTTACTCAGTTATGTTAAATAAAAAAGTGACATTCAAGACACTGCATTCCTCCCAGGAACAAGTTCACTTGATATCAATGTTGATGTGTTTCCCTCGCAGGAAAAAAAACATGTGTCATTGAGCATGACTGTGATTCTGTTCTTGGGATTTGGCAAATTCCTACAAAGAGTACATCAAGTATGAGTGTGCACACAAATTCTGTGGCCTAAAAAGCCCAGTGGTTGCAGCGGGGCAGCCTTGCTGCATCCCACATGAAGTTCAAGGCCTGAATGACTCGGAACTACAACTACATGTATTTTGTGGGGAAAACATGTAATTCCTATTGCCTTTATCTCATGACATTTTGTGACATATCGGTATTTGAATCTATTTAAAGTCCTCAATTCCAAATAGTATGTAGGAATGGAACTGGGAAGCCACAAAAAAATGCGGAAATTCTAAGTTGATCAAGACTGTCTGCCGTAAAATGGGGAAATCGGCTGATACGAGGAAAAGTTGCGTGCCTGATAAACTTGGCTATATATAGCAAAATTACACACGCGCCTATGAAAGCGACTGAATCCACTTTCCACACACATACATGTATGTGTGTACTGCGAGCCATAGCCAAAGCCACACATATCTCTTCAAGCAGTCATAATGCTTTACATCTACTTTGCATATGGGCAAGTTGTGACCATGACATTTTACCACAATCCTCACAGGCTAAAGCTCACTAAAGTATGGCTTTTTTTGTTCACTTAATTAAAGGGACTATACATCATTGGCTTTTGCTGTAATTTTCAGAAATGAACTATTTGAGGGGTAAGTATAATAGATCAAATATTGTTACACTGACTTGTTTGAAGTTTTTTGTTCGAAAATGCTGGAAAAACCAAGAAAACAAAACTGTTCAAGTAGTCTGGTTCCCCGACTCCACTAAATATAAAATGGATCAATTTACAGATGCCAGAAAATTGTAAGATAAGGGTACCAGTCTAGCTGGCCTGCACCTGTTCATGAACATGTAACCAATAGCAAACAAAATTTGGACTGAAAAAAGGGTAAATTTGGAGCAGAAGTCGAAAAATAGTTAGCTTTTTCCCAACGATGGTCGGCCGACCAGAGTTGGAAATGTATACAAAAATACAATTTTCTTGAAAATGACTTCACACCAGGTGCCATAATTTTACAGGTTGCTTTAGACTGTCATTTACCAACGTCCTAGTGAGGTAAAAACTTGGTAGTTTTATTTTTCGATGTTTACAAATGTTGTATATTCCCTTTAAAGAGGCAGACATGTACATGTATATGCTATTCCTGGAAATTTACTAACAAGTCAATTTTTACTCAATATACAGTACATAACCTATGGGCCCAATTACATGTAAATTCACTGAGTCCATGTACTAATCTTTTCAAATGCACCTACACTAATTAGAGGTTAATATTTCATTTATATGCAAAAAAAAGCAACTTGCCAATATATTTATACGTGAGGTATTGATTTCTCTGCTATAAGGCCAACCACTTTTCTGTGAATTCAGTCTCTACAATAGGAATGACAACCAGGCAGAAATGATAAATTTCACAGTAATTTTTTTTCAGCAGGTTTGATATATTTGTAAAAAAAGTTAACCAGTAACAGGTAGCTGTTGAAAATACATGTACATCTGTACAGGTATTATATGTACCTAAGAGAAGCCAATATAAACACTTGACTTATAGCACTGAACACTTCAAACATTTCATACCACATATATGCATTCTCAGTATCAATTTGTGAGCTCTTTCGATGGACAACACACATACATAATAAAGTTGGCTTTTAGTATGCAAGCATGCATAATACTACATACATGTACATGTACATGTGCATGATGAAAATGCACACATACATGTACTTGTTCCGTAGTTCTGGGGACATACACTCGTCTGTACGAGGTATTTCTGGGGTCCAAAAATGCTGTGAGGGACAGCAGAAAGTGCCGTAACTCGGTCCTGATTTGCTTAACAATAAAAAACTTCCCCATAACGCGGTGTATGCCTGCACATGAATGTATACATATAAATGTGTTAAGTACATGTTAAATACATGTACATACTCAGGGTTCTCCCCACGTACAAACGTGCGTATCGGCCCGATACGCTGGAATTGTGGCCCGATACGCCGACAAAAATGCCGATCACATTTTTCAGCCCCCGATACGCACAATATAATTTATTACACAAGCCATTAAAATGCACAACATTATCGTTTCATACGCCATTATTTCATCTTGACATTCAAAATCTTGACAAAAATCCCGTATTTCTGATGCTGCATGTGTGATCAAAATGCACACGATGACGGGTCTTTCGCGACGACCGCCAGCACCCAGCTATATATTAGCGCATTCAGCATGGTACACTGGTTCCCTTCGCGTGCTAACAGTATCAATGCTATGATGAAGGACCGCAAACCAGTGACTACTGCCTTGTACGTGCATACATGATGATTTCGGCCGAAGTTGGATCGTAAAAACACCAAACAAACATCGATGGAGAAAGAGAATTTCTGCAAATTAATTCACAGAACGTGATCTCTATTTTCTGTGTATGTATTTTCCATTAAAATGACGAGATTGCAAAGCTCGAACGTATGGCGAAACATCGTAAGCGTAGCATGCTTCTTAGAAGCAGTGGTGCAAAATTTTCAGCCACATGGGATGGGCCGTACACAGTTCAGTAATGCACAGCGCGATGTACAGCCGGCCAGACTGAATGTTGACGGCGCCAGGGGCCATGATGTACGTTAAACATATTGTGGAATCATATATTTTTAATTAGGTGAGGCAAGTTTTAATCACTTTTGACGGTCAGTCTTGATAATTTTCGTGGTGCAAAGGAAAATAATCCAGGCACAAAACTACATGATTCCTTGTTCAATATGCTCCATTCAATCAAGTGTTTTTATTCCTCCATGATTCAATCAGCAGCCCAAAAATTGGCGAAATAATTTTTCCGACTTACCGACGCTATTTTGAAAGGCATGTAATCGGAAGCAAAAGTGATATTTTTCTTCACCTTAATTTCTTAATTTGAAACTTGCTTGTTAATATAATTCATACTTTCTAGATCAGGAAGTTTTAACACAGGTTTTGAAATGTTGATTTTTTTTTTTAAGTTAAAAATTTTAATATATTTTTTTCTTTAATTACAAAAAATATCACATGATCTCCTCTAAATTTTAAGGGAAAATCTTCCTCAAAGACTCCCCAGATTTGCTCTAAAATGCACCAGAGAGCCTCTAAAGTTCAAAATTTTTCGGGGCCCTTAAGCGGGCCCCGAACCCCACGCCATGGCTTCGCAGGTTGGTGAATCACAACAAAACTTCCCCCACAGGTTTGAAAAAATCCTGGGGAGAACCCTGATACTTGTACATGTACATGAGTTATTCTATACATTTAAGGTCCAAAGTGTGACTTTTTATTGTTCCTGTTACGTTGGTACTTTGTAATTTTCAAGTATCATTAATCCTAACCCTATGAGCTCTTTTTGCGAGGAACCATTATCAATCCTCCAAAATCCTCCAAAGTTTTGCATTTATGTGCAGGATACCCACTGCCTCAATCCTCCAAAATCCTCCTCTTCTTCAAACACCATTCATCCTCAATCCTCCAAAATCAACCGATACTGAATATCCATGTGTCCTCAATCCTCCACAATCCTCCAAAATTGTATGTTGCATTCAGCCCCAATCCTCCAAAATCCTCTAAAAACCACCCGGAGGACTTTGGAAGATTGAAGAAGGTTAGGGTCACGAACGTTCTTTGAGCAATTTGTTGGATAGGTGGTTTGCTATTCATAATCACTCTTGGAGGATGACTGCGTTAAGGAGGGCATCAGAATTATAAAATCACACTATGTCAGCAACAGAGACAGGAAAAAGAAAACAGACCCCAAATTTAGAGAATTACCTACATGAAGGCCTATGTATACTTCTGGTGTACTACTATTTTTAAGCTGAAAGGAGCAATCCTCACACATACGCTGTGTAAATGGTGATTATTAAATTATGCACACAATAAAGCCAGATCAGGTGTCACAATTGACCCCAAAGTCTCAGTTAAGGCCTGTAACATATCTACACAATAATTGGTTGATTTAAGACAACTGACCTTATTGATGCATGACATCATCACACATCAAGCATAGAAGACATTTGTTAGTGAACTGGTAAGAATACCTAATTAATGTGTATTTTTCATTTTGCACGGGAAGATTTGGTTAGTTTGAACAACTGTCTGTGCTAGTTTTATCAATTTAACCCCGAGAAATAAATTTGTTTAAATGCTAGTTTATTGTCTAATATTTACAAAGATACACCGACCCCACCAGCATGTTCACAACTAATTTCAATAAGCGTATTTATGATGATCTGATGAATGAGGCCTACAATCAGAAGAGGACCTGTTGGAACATGTAAAGTACCTGTAAGTACAAATATTAACCCTAACTCCCTGGGCCTTTTTGCTAGGATGGTAGCCTCAATCCTGCACAATCTTCCAATTGGCCTCATGGAAAAATAGCATATAGCCTCAATCCTGCAAATTCCTCCATTATTTCTTGAATATGGTCCATGGAGGGGTGACCACTGCCTGAATCCTGCAAAATCTTGTGGCAGTAAATGTCAATACGTTGAGGCTCGGCCAGTGACATCCTGGAGCAGTATCGGAGGATTTCAAGCATAATCCAGGCCTATATTTATGCTTGGCTGAGCAAATCATCCTGGAGCAGTATCAGAGGATTTCAAGCATAATCCAGGCCTATATTTATGCGTGGCTGAGCAAAAACAACACAAGGTCTGGCCAAAGACCTTTTCAAAGTGCATCCTACGAAATCAGTAGCGCATTTTTGCCATGTAACCTCATTCCTCCAAATTCCACCACTTTGGCAGAGAGGCTTTTGAAGGATTCAGGGTGATTAGGGTTAGAGTTACTCACTTTTTAATCAAACATAATAATATGAAATAGTTCTTAAGGGGTAGACTGGTTCCTGTGCCTAACAGAATAAACAGTGAAAGGACTGGGAACCAGTCTACATGCAGAGCAGATTAGTGAAAGCAAGCAATAACAAATTCCTTTTGATCTGGATGAAAAGTGAAATTTCCCGTTCAATTCCGAGAGCTCCCCTCGATAATCGATGCATCGCACGCGCTCGGTAACGGAATCGCACTCGTGATACGGGGACCATCGAATGTACGCTGGGCATGAAGAAGAATTGCGTCGTTCAAACATTAACACGAGTCGGAAATTTAACGTGTTCAAGATCGCGAGGGGAGCTCTCAGAATTTAACGGGAAATTTCACTTTTCTTCTGGATCGTAAGTACACTTCAGTACAACCATCTTAATCATCGATGTCTACTTGTACCTCAGGTGGCATATCTAGTAATTTAGAGGCCGTTTTGAAGGTGAAATCTGATGGTGTTTTGTTGGAAAATGTTGGTTTTTGGGACAGTGACAGGATTGTGTTGTCCAGCTCGCACTATTACTTGGACCTTACTATCACCAGACCATGTCCAAATGTTAAAAAAAGGCGATAAGTTGGGTCCAAGTTACTCGGACTAGCTAAGCACAAAAGGAACATGGTGAACATGGATCATTCATCATCAATCATGATCATCATGGTGAAGTTAATACAAATGTTAGGAATAGGCCTACATGTTTTCCGATTAAGGTATGGGTCTTGTTACCAATAAATACACCCGAAGTGCCCGACCAAAAACAGTTCCATCATGCCGGGCAATTTGCCCACACATTTTGATGTATCTTGACTTTACATCATTTGTACATGTGGGTCTACCGGTACCGACCCGGTTCCATCATGATGACGTACCACTGAACACGTATTCACGCGCACACACACACATATGAATGCGGAAATGTCCACCAGAAAGTCTCGTTTTTCCAACCCAATTTCACCATACTTACTATTCGGGATTCATTGTGGACATGGCAAGTGTAATCCCAGATCTAATAAGTCTCTTTCCCGTTCACTCGTGGACGGAAAAATTCACGTAGGGCCGCTTCGAATTTCAGGGCTGGAAATTTCGTAGTCAGGTGCAGGAAGTTCCAATATGGCTGCCGATATGAAGAAATAAATTGCTTATGCGCAGGGGGTGTAGTCATTGGATGGAGGTGACGTCATCAAACGACGTGGCATCACCTGACCTCTATCTAAACCCACAGGACAATGTGCGGCATGCAGAACAACTTGAATCTCAGCCAGAGGATGAGCAGTTTCTATTTCAATTTCCAATTCTTAGCTTATTATTTCGATGTCACACACACGATAAATATTTTTCTAGCAATGATTCAAGGAAATTGACGTGTTCATAATTTGCGTGCGCTTCTTGCCAGCTGTCCTTGCTCTATGATCGGCCTAACGTGTGGCAGCCCCTAACGTGGCCGGGCGCCGCGGCACTTTGATTCTGCTCCTCTAAGTTCTCTAGCAAAAGTTTTACCTGAAATTTCACAGTAGGTCTAAACATTCCCAGTCATAAATCGTGAGTTTATCTACCCGTTACAAAGTTAGCAGAGAAATGTATTTTGGCGTGATTTTCCGATTTTATTTCGAGGTGCACAGTCCGGAACCCTTTGAAAATGCGCCAAAAATAAGAAAATAATTTTCTAACAGACTTCTAGTTGGGTATCATTATGTAAGTAGACATAATAATGGTTTATCAGAATTTATCAGCTTTAAACAAATTATTAAATGTTAACTTGGGATTTTCCGAGAGAAGTGCGCCAAGTTAGGTGACAGTCAGCCGATTTTGTGCCCGATTTCCGGATGCCACCGTTTTTGAATTTCGGACCGTAATTTAATGACACTGAAATTGTTCACAAAGATGAAACAGCAAGCCTTAGTAAGGTAACAATACCAGTATTTAACTGAAAAAAAGAAGTTTTGCAACTCTGCATGAGGAAAGTCGGGAAAAACGTTGAAGTGCGCCACGTTAGGGAACACCACTACGGTTTCTCGGCCCGGGCCTTGTCCTTGCTGCAGTAGCTGAGGTTAAACCAAAAAAACTTTTGACTCGAGAAATGTAGCAACTAGCTACCCCATCTCTTTTTGGGGGGTGGTTCGGATGGGAACAAAAGAAAATTTAGCCTTGATAATCTTTCATTCAATGATGAAAATGTTTTAGCGATTGCCTCCAGGTGAGCATTGGGAGCGACGCCCTCTCCCTTAAGTTGAGCAGCTGTTTTGATGAGCAAAGAAAAGCCAGACGGAATAAGGAAACACGTTAAAACTAGAGATATGTCTGTTCAAACAGAAGATAGGGCTTTTTTGCATATTTTACAAATGTTTGTCCTTTTGCAGTCACTTTTTAGAGTGCTTGATACAGTTAAAGGTTGTTCAAAATGCTTAGAATAATAACACAAAAAATAAAGTTTTATCACATGACGCCACATGCCCTGCGATGACGTCATCTTGACAACACTTGTCAATGCACTTTGTCATTGTTGTCTTGGTTTGTTCAAAGCTTGAAGTCAAGCCGATGAAAGGAAGTGTACAATTTCGGAAGCGGAATTTTAAATATTAAAACAAATCATTAAAAAAAATCAACCGATATCTACCAACTCCGTTAAAATGACGTTGCGGGTATGATTTTTCTATACATAACCATTATCTATTTCTTGCTTATGATGGTTACTATAATTGTCCGTGTGTAACCGATGATTAACGTATGATGAGAATTGGACGCCGGGAAAAATGAAATGAACTCGCCGACCTCTCTTGTTTCCAAAGTACATCAGCTTATCCGAGAGAACCTAGGGAGAATTAAGACGTCCAAAGTGAAATTATTCAATCGATTCAATAGGCCTAGACAGTTACTACTGCATTAATTTTTTTCCCGAACTCTTCCGGGCATATTTTTTTTCACTCTAAAACATCTGGTCCCTACTTGCGGCTGATAGACTGCTGATTCTCCAGCAACAACTTTAGTCCAGGCTGAGATGTTGTTATATCTCATCGGTAAATTCTCGAGCTTCTAGCTCGGGGGCCGTGACCTTAAGATCGATCAAGGATTCGGATCCCACAGGGTCGGTCTTATCGTTTTCATAATTTAATTTAGCGTATCAGCAGTACTTTAAGCGCAATCGATAAGCGTTTCGTCTGGGACTATTCTGAAGCCGTATGAGGTACACGTGGCTCTAGCGCCGACTGTACTTGCAAGGCAAGGGCCGATCGCGACATCGCTTTGTAATATAATGTCAGCGGCGGCGGAACGCTTTTCAAACGGGGGGGGGACATCACCAAAAAGGGGCACTTGCTCAGAAAAAAAGGCACCTTCCCTCGGCGTGAAAAAGGACAAAATTGTTAAGCTATTTTCTTTCAAATTGCAAGGAATATGTTACCCGAAACAAAACTTTTTTTAATCTTAATTCCCTTACTCAAAAATTACAGTGTATGCCTATTCCGGAAACAGTCGCGATATAGCCGTATTGTTCTCAAATAAAGTCATTTCTCCGGCACAGCCCCGGCAGTAACCTCTCTGGGTCCGCCCTTGAATTGACTAGTTAGGCCTATGCAGAGGACCATTTTTTTATCGCGAGAGGGGCAATGTTGCTTTTGATAGCCAGTTCAGTGACCATTTTATTCGCGTGAGGAGCACTATTATTTTTGTTTACACTGTTATTTCGGTTGTGTAAAAATCAGACGGTTGTGTACTATATAAACCTATATAGCAACCCATTGTGTACTGTTGTTTACACAACTTGTGTAAAATATTACACAACTTGTTCAATTTTTTTTTACACAACTGGTTGCTATAGGTTCATATAGTACACAACCGAAATAACAGTGAGGCCAGTTTTGCATCTTGAAAGGGGCACAGTTTTAATGTTGCGAGCGGGCACTAGTAGTTGTGCTTTCGAGGGGCAGTTTTCCATCTCGATAAGTTATCGCGAGGAGCACTATTGTTTTTGATGGTCATTTTCTCATCTCGAGAGGGGCACACTTTTATTATTACGAGAGGGGTGTTTGTGCTTTCGAGGGATAGTTTTCCTTCTCAAGAAGGTTCACAATCTTGTTAATGCGCGAGGGGTAAATGTATATATTTTGAGGGGCACTTTTGCATTACAAGAGAGGAGACCATTTTTAAGCGCGATCATAATGCTTTCATGCGTGCGTTTTAGGGGCAGTTTTGTTTACATCTCCAGGGGCCACATTAATGACTGCGAGAGGGGCACTTTTGTTGGCTGGGGAAATCGGGGGAAGGGAGGGGCAAGTGCCCCCTCGCCCCCCCCCCCCCCCCCCCCCCCCCCCCCCCCCCCCCCCCCCCGTTGTTTGAATAAAATGTACAATTTGAACGTTTATTAATAAAAAGAAAAATCTAATTCATTGAAGAGCACGGGCAACGAACTTTAAACGAAATTCTTTACTTGCTAGACCTAGCAATGCGTTCGCCTTTTGCAGCATAATTTGGTCAGTTTATTTTAGGATGTCACCACTGATCGATGTCGGAAGTCAAACATTCACTTTGGACATAAATGTGGAATGAGAAAAAAAATGGCGTTCGTATGATTCCAAGTCCGTTGCGGACAAAGTACACCGTATTGTTGATTATATTGTACGATATTGACGCACATTGTATTGTATTGGGGAATTTTAGTTTAATGAACGGATCATGATTGTGTAGAGAATGGTAGCTTAATTAGCAAGCTTTCTATTGTTATTGCTACGATAGTTGTAAATAATTACATGTTGTGCATTTTATTGTATAAGTTTCGTAATGTAAATATTATGGAGATTAAAATATCTCCAACACATGGAATTAAAGCTCGGTGTGGTGAATAAGCGAAATCTTTCTGTGCAGGTTAATGGTAGCGTATACGTTCGGTGCATGCAAGGGATCGGGAGTGCATTGTTTTTCTTTTTGAAAAGTTAACTTCATTACCTTTTCGTTCGTAAAAAAAATTGTCAGATTGATAAAAGGAATAAAAATGCGGCGGGGGTGGTTGGGGAGTGATCCGCCCAGTTTATGTTAAGCAAGGAATCACAATGAGTTTTCACAATGAGTCCTGGTCATCAGAAGTGGACTCATAATTATAACCACATGTCGAATTATTACCCTACTAAGATTTGGTTGGTCAAAAGTTCAGGACTCTTAGTTAAAATAGAGGGCGCTGTACGTTTGTACCGAATCGAACATTTTAGGGTTGCAGACCAGTAAATAAACTGCCATAGTCCCCAGTGATAAATGCCCCCACTTCAGAAATTCAGGAAAAATACTCACAACTCTCCAAGGTGTTCGTGACACACATCAAATTAAAGCTTATTTCATCATCTCTCATTTTCTTTTCAATTTTAGGGGTTTAACTGATGACTTTTAGGAGAAATTTCCATCGAGCTGCACAGTTTTAATTTCAGTGGTCCAAGCTAGCAGGCTTATTGAGTCTTCTATGATAATCAGATATACTGGGATCCACTATTAAGGTGTTCACTTTTGTCTTTCATGGGAAATTTTGTGCGTTAAATATGTTTATTTGGCTGCTGAACGTGCATGTAAAACAAATTCACAAAACGAGTCCACATCTCATAATAACACTATTGCTGGTGAGGTTCCATTGGTAAGCTGCAAAATAAATAAATAAATAAATAGATAAATAAATACACCTACTCTAACAAAACGGTGCCTAATTTGTTCTATTTTAGCAAATGAATTTTCCGATTTTATTTCTCCCCAGTTCACCCCACCCACTCCCGAATGATATTTTATTTCTCAACCTTTTCCAGATGAGAAATTGCAATGGCTCCTGAAAACAAATATATCTAGTGTCCCTCCCAATAGTCAGTAAAGAACCGCGCCTGCAAATGCACGAAAGGTACATAACCGCTTAATTAATGATTTCTTCATACATTTTTTTTTACATTCCTGTAAACATTAAATACATGTTACTAATCTTTTTTCTGAAATAAAGAGTTTTAAAAAGTCTCTTAAGTGTTGATCACGCTTCAAAACTATTCAGGCATCCCGATTCGATGTGAATGAAGAAGTGAACACTTAGATGAGGTCCGTGAGTGCAGGTAGAAGTAAAATATTCACAAAGAAGGTTCGTCAGTTGCCCCCCCCCCCCCATTTTTGTAGCCAAAACTATGAGAATTTCCGGCTGATTTTTAACCAAAACAGGAACTAAATGGGATCACGATAGCAAATTTGTAGGTTTTATCTATGCAACTGATTGGAGTTTGTTACACATAAAGTACCATTAACTTTAATCAATTTCCTATTTAGTTAAATTAAGCAGAAAAGACAACATTTCTCATACTTCATACAAAGTCATTTTCTTATCTCGAGAGGGGCACACTTTTATTATTGCGAGAGGGGTGTTTGTGCTTTCGAGGGATAGATTACTTTCTCAAGAAGGTTCACAATCTTGTTAATGCGCGAGGGTGAATGTGTATATTTTGAGGGGCACTTTTGCATTACAAGAGAGGAGACAGTTTTTAAGCGCGATCATAATGCTTTCATGCGTGCGTTTGAGGGGCTGTTTTGTTTTCATGTCAGGGGCCACATTAATGACTGCGAGAGGGGCACTTTTGTTGGCCTGGGAAAATCGGGGAGGGGAGGGGCAAGTGTCCCCCTCCCCCGCGGTTCCGCCGCCCCTGCCATACTGTCGAATTATTACCCTGTATAAAGTTCAAGACTCTTGCTACATAGGGGGCGCTGTATGGTTTGTACCGAACATTACTTTGACTGGCAATAATCCAACAATAGATGGCGTTCTACAGCATTCATTCACAAACAATGAATGCACAACTTTTGCGCCATTTGCGCGATATAAGGTATATAATTGTGAATTTGTACCCTTTGAGCCGGGTGAGCCGTGGCCTAGTGGTGCCGAACTCGAGACTTGAAGCGTCTTCGTTTCGCATCTCGCTGCGATAAACCGCAGGATCACGGGGTGCGAGGCCGCTAGGACAAACTCGATACTCACCTTTTGATTTGTTTTTCCACCTCCGTGTACACATCAGAAATTAAGAAATATTTGATGTCTTTTGAAGTTTTCTTTTCTCAGTTTTTATGTCACACAAAGAACAATGTGTTTCTTTAAAATGAAAATGCAATCAACACTGGTCATAAGCGGTCGGTCGAAATCCTCCATCATTTTTTTAAAACTTTCTTCTGGGCAATTCTGCGCAAACGATTTGCTGAATTCGTTCCGACACTTTCATTTGTCTGAGCCTGTAGTACAGACACTTTGCTCGAGAATAATCATCATCGTTTTCCATCTTGCAATCGACTGCACGGAGTTTCCACCCCGTTTGCAGTACACTGTAAACAGTGGTTAAAGAAGAAGGGGGGAAAAGCAGTTATAAAGGCATTTCATCTTGGGAAAGACGAGCATCATGCTATTATTTAAGGGTGTCCATTATGTAAATAATCAACAATTACCTGCACCCTTCATTATTTTTTTTTCCTCCAGAGGGCTGCAGACGTTTAAATAAAGGGGGAAAAGAGTTTTGGTGTTTCGTTGTTTGAATAAAACATACAACTTGAACGTTTATTAATAAAAAGAAAAATCTAATTCATTGAAGAGCACGGGGAACAAACTTTAAACGAAATTCTTTACTTGCTAGACCTAGTAATGCGTCCGCCTTTTTATTTGCAGCATAATTTGGTCAGTTTATTTTAGGATATCACCACTGATCGATGTCGGAGGTCTGTAAGCAGTATAGCAAACATTCACTTTGGACTGTCTATTCATAAATGTGGAATGAGAAAAAAATGGCGTTCGTATGATTCCAAGTCCGTTGCGGACAAAGTACACCGTATTGTTGATTATATTGTACGATATTGACACACACTGTATTGTATTGGAGAATTCTAGTTTAGTGAACGGATCATGACTGTGTAGAGAATGGTACCTTAATTAGCAAGCTTTCTATTGTTATTGCTACGATAGCAATTTATGTGTTAATAGTTGTAAATAATTACACATATTTTGCATTTTATTGTATAAGTTTCGTAATGTAAATATTATTGAGATTAAAATATCTCCAACACATGGAATGAAAGCTCGGTGTGGTGAATAATCGAAATCTTTCTGTGCAGGTTATTGGTAGCGTATACGTTCGGTGCATGCAAGGGATCGGGAGTGCATTGTTTTTCTTTTTAAAAAGTTAACTTCATTACCTTTTCGTTCGTAAAAAAAAATTGTCAGATTGAGGAAAGGGATAAAAAATGTCGCGGGGGTGGTTGGGGAGTGATCCGCCCAGTTTATGTTAAGCAAGGAATCACAATGAGTTTCCACAATGAGTCCTGGTCATCAGTAGTGGACTCATAATTATAACCACATGTCGAATTATTACCCTGCTTAAATTTGGTTGGTCAAAAGTTCAGGACTCTTAGAAAAATAGAGGGCGCTGTACGTTTGTACCGAATCGAACATTTTAGAATATTTGACTGGCAAGAATCCAACGATAGATGGCGTGCTACAGCAACCATCGATCACAAACAATTAATGATTGCACAACTTTTGCGCTATTTGCGCGATATAAGGTATATAATTGTGAATTTGTACCCTTTGAGCCGGGTGAGCCGTGGCCTAGTGGTACCGAACTCGAGACTTGAAGCGTCTTCGTTTCGCATCTCCCTGCTAAACCGCAGGATCACGGGGTGCGATGCCGCTGGGACAAACTCGATACTCACCTTTTGATTTTTTTTTTTTCCACTTCCGTGTACACATAAGAAATTAAGAAATTAAGAAATATTTGATGTCTTTTAAAGTTTTCTTTTCTCGTTAAAATAAAAAATTACACAAAGAACCATGGGTTTATTTATAATGAAACTGAAGAGGCCTACTTTACATTTTTTGGTTTACTAATTTTCAGGGTTTTGTGGGTTTAGTAATTTCAGCGGGTTTTTTTTATTTGTAGACGGCTATCACACGATTATCAAATTGTTTCGTCGTGAGAATATAAGGCATTCAAAAGTGGGGATGCATGCGGCCCTACATTCACCTTTTCTCAAGCGCATGGTGGCGCTGCACAGTTTTAATTTCAGTGGTCCACGCTGGCTGCGTAATTCCTTTTCCTAGGAGGGTTAGGGGCAATGTCATGAATAATTCAGTTTTTCCTTTGAATCATTGCAAGACTTAGGTTCTCGTTCTATTTTCCCCTTAATTTAAAATTAGCTCAGTGATAAATTTGGAGAAGAAAAATAGCTGATGAAAATGAGCAGCGACGACGTGGATTCGAACCAGGGATCTTTGTATCCATAGCTCATCTCGCTATCCACTAGGCTACTGTGTGGTAGCTCGACGACAACTGTTCTTTAAAATGCTTTAATGTATTGTAACTAGTTGAGTAACTAAAAACAATGCTGTTGATGTCATTGTCCGTTCTCATGGATAAACATGAATTATTCATGACATTGCCCCTAACCCTCCTAGGAATAAAAATTACGCAAGCTGGCAGGCTTATCTCAACCTCGTCCCAGGGTGTCGAACAGTACGCGCCCATCACTACCTGCTCCAGGTTGGAAATAAAGTAAGCACTGGGGACGAGGTGGGGCTTATCGAGTCTTCTGTGATAATCAGATATAATGGGATCATCATCCTCTATTAAAGTGTTCACTTTTGTCTTTCATGGGAAATTGTGTGCGTTAAATATGTTTATTTGGCTGCTGAACGTGCATGTAAAACAAATTCACAAAACGAGTCCACATCTCATAATAACACTATTGCTGGTGCGGTTCCATTGGTATGCTGCAAAATAAATAAATAAATAAATAGATAAATAAATACACCTACTCTAACAAAACGGTGCCTATTTTGTTCTATTTTAGCAAATGAATTTTCCCGATTTTACTTTTTCCCAGTTCACCCCACCCACTCCCAAATGATTTTTTTTTCCTTTTCCAGATGAGAAATGGCAACGGCTCCTGAAAACATATATATATATCTAGTGTCCCTCCCAATAGTCAGTAAAGAACCGTGCCTGAAAATGCACGAAAGGTACATAACCGCTTAATTAATGATTTCTTCATATATTTTTTTTACAGTCCTGTAAACATTAAATACATGTATACTAATCTTTTTCTGAAATAAAGAGTTTTAAAAAGTCTCTTACTTGTTGATCACACTTCAAAGCTATTCAGGCATCCCGATTCGATGTGAATGAAGAAGCGAACACTTAGATGAGGTCCGTGAGTGCAGGTAGAAGTAAAATATTCACAAAGACGTTTCGTCAGTTGCCCCCCCCCCCCATTTTTGTAGCCAAAACTATGATAATTTCCGGCTGATTTTTAACCAAAACAGGAACTAAATGGGATCACGATAGCAAATTTGTAGGTTTTATCTATGCAACTGATTGGAGTTTGTTACACATAAAGTACCATTAACTTTAATCAATTTCCTATTTAGTTAAATTAAGCAAAAAAGACAACATTTCTCATACTTAATAGAAAGACCCACATCCTACAAACGTTGACACGGATTAAAATGATTCGCTTCGCTAGAAGTGGATTCATAACCTGTTACCTGTTACCTAGCCCGTAGTCTTCTGACCGTGGGGGCACCCCTTGAAGACTTGTCAACCAGCTTCCTCCATCTCTCTGGAGCTTCAGACTTTCTCAGGGAGTCACTCAGCGTCAGGCCTGTCCACTCTGAGATGTTGTCCTCCCACCTCTTTCTCTGCCTGCTCTTTCTTCCTCCTCGTACAGTGCCTTGCAGGATCGTCTTAGCCAGTCCTGATGATCGTGAAATGTGCCCATACCACTTCAGTTTGCTCTTTTTCACAGTGGTCAGTAGATCTTCGTAGGATCCAATGACTTGCCTGATTCTGGTCCGTACCTCCTCGTTGGTGATGTGATCTTTGTAGGAGATGCCAAGAATCTTTCTGTAGCATCTCATTTCTGTGGCCTGTATTCTCCTCTCTAAGTCGGCTCTTAGAGTCCAAGTCTCACAGGCGTAGAGGAAGACGGATATGACCAACGAGCGCATCATAAAGTCACCATATATTGTGTCACAGTCACACGTCACTGAAATCAGATTCATTAAAACCTCATCAGGATTTTTTTCTCAATATTTTTAAGTTGTTCTCCTTTTGCTATTTTAAGTTCGCCCACAACATACAACTTTCTGTCTAGTAATAAAAAAAATTATTTACATTTGAATAAGTCATTGAGCAAAAAAAAACCAAAAAACGAAAACAAAAAACAACTTCGCCCACGTTTACTAAAATTAATATTTTACAAATTTCGAATTAATTTGAGATTTTGCGACCCAACAAATCCGACGGATATTATGTGCCTCAGAGACGCAGAAACAATCCAAATACAAGCCCTCTGAAGATGTTGCAGACGTAGACGCACATAAAGTATAAACAAGGGTTTTTTTAAGTTTAATTAGAATATTTATATTGACAATTCGAGAAAAATGATCGAACTTTTACTACTGCTTTAATTATTCAGAGAACGCATATGGGAAAACTACTTTATTAAAAAGGAGTGAACAATTAAATGGCACATTAACAAGGCACACTGAATCTGATTCTTGAAATACCGGATTCCCGCTTTGCTAAAATAAAAGTTTGTGAAGACGTACAGGTACAATGTGCTTGCGCACCTTGTCTTGCACATGGGTGCAGTGAACTAATTCAAGTGAGAATTTCTACGCGAGCTGATTAGCATAAAAAGTGACCCCACAGTTTCTTTTGAAAACGGAGACCGTTTGGCTTAAAAAACGGTGGAATTGTGTAAATATAGCCAAGGATCAACTCCCTGGTTTTGGGGCTTCCATCTGAGGGCAGGCTAGATAAAATTACGGTTGAAAAATGGGTCCTATTCGCCTGAGAAAGTGGAAGGATGCCACTTGTAAAACGGCTACATGCAGGCTTGGGAACTATCACTTTTCGGGAGGTGATTTTGTTTTGGTGTGAATATTTAAAAATGTAATCGGCTAATCTACCCAAAATTGAAAAGAAATGAAAAGATGAAGTACAAGACAATAATTTAATTTTTGTTTGAGAAACCCCAGTGATGTCGGCTTGCATGTTATTTGGCCCTGAACTTTGTTGATTTTACACTGTTTTCAATGGGGCTTGAATTGGTTCAGTGCACCCACAGTGCAGCGAGCCCAAAAAATTAAATTACATAGCGCCCTCATTAGCCTAAAGCGTAGTCGTGTTATGGTCACGTGACGTTCATAGCGACAAGTACACAACCTGCAGAAGACACAACTACCACCGTGCGAAAGCAGAATTTGTTGAATTTTAACACGAATTTTAGCTGGGAAAATGGCAGAAGAGGAGTCAGAAACAACAGGAGGAAAGATTGGCAGCAAGCGTATATTTGTTAACCACGTTGATTGTTATCACGGCAAGAATATTGGGAAAGTAAGTGTCACCGTCACAAAAAGCTTTCCATTTTGACCGAAAGCTGAAGTTCAGGTTCAAGTTGCTGTTTGGAGTTCTTGGCAATGGCTGAATTAGCCCCATAAATGTGGCCAATTTACTGGATTTCCTTCTTTAATAAAGGCCACATTTCCACCATGTACAAAAACATGTCGAACTTTCTCAAATTTTGATTTTCACATTTAGGCTTAGTTTGTAGTTTGTTTTTGCTTTAGTTTAGAAGCGTACTCACCCTCAGGCTAATCAGAATGAGTGCTGCCTTTTTCAGATGTCTATTTTTCGTGAATTTCCAGATTCATTTGCACCATTTGCGTATCAAAATTTCGACATGAAATTTCACAAAAATTAGACATCTGAAAAAGGCAGCACAAAACCTCCTCCTGATTCATGTGATTGACTGGACTCATACCAACGTCTTCTCCTAGAACTATGAGGCTCCACGTAGTGGAGCCAGTCATAGGTTCAGAACCCCGCAAAATTGTTGTCAGCACAAAACACTAATTAAGTACAAAAACGTCCATCCCAACCAAGCTTTTTTCCACAGAACCGCTGCACAGTTTGCCCCTAAACTCCGTACAATACCTCATGACATACCCACGTTATGTGCACCCAACAAACATCGGTGGATTCTGTCTGTTTTCGGCAAAAATGATGAAAAATATGCCCTTTCCGCACTGAGACATCTTAACACTTGAAACGAGCACGCGCGCAGAATGATCGCAGTCATTTTTGGGTTCTATCGCAAATTTACATCTTACTTTTGAACATTATTTTAGTTCTTGTACTTAATTATTTTCTTTAATTTAAATTAAAAAATAAATAAAATATAACAAAAACAGGTAAAATTGAAATCATCATTAAAGAATATTCTTGTCTTTTTCACTTTAATATCAAATTTGCCCTAGCTGGCCATCTCATTTCTACATTAGATGACTAATCCGAAGAAAAGAATGATGCATCCTGACGCCACTTTTTTCATCCGCTCAGTCAGAGCCTCCGCTCAGACTGGAGCAAAACTTTAAAATACCACGTACATTCAACCACGCAGTAGCCCCACTAACTGGGGCGCTAGAACCACTTTTTTTTACATTTGGGATTTTGGTCTGTCGTACTAGCGCCCCACTACAGAAGCATTCTCAATGTTTCATTTTCCACCACAAAAGTTCACCACAAAAGTTGCCAAAAATAAATGCAATACTTGACAAAAATACCTTTGAAAGCACCTACTGGCTTCTCCACACCAGCGACTGTTTCATGACAAGGCGCACTATGCATGTTGCAGGCCTACTCTTGTACCACGCCATGTCATGAAACAGTCACTGGTGCATCCCCCGAGAATAGGTCTCTGAGTACGAGTACTTGTACTTCCGAGTACGAGTACCAGCACTGTACTTACGAGTACGAGTACTTGTATTTCCGAATACGGCCATACGGCAAATGGTTCATTGTGCCTAATTGGCCCAGGCCCAGTCAGACCGATATACAGACCCACTCGTGGCTAGCTGTTAAATGTGTTTGTCCGGACGTGCACAGAGGAAAATCAGGAAACTTAAATTTCTCCACAAGCCAATCCACCATTCAAACTGAAAGTATCGATAAAATAAGGCCGTGGTATATAAAGTCAAGCTATACCATTTCCCCCCGAGTACTGCTATTCGACTGCGAGTACTTTGATGATCGAGTACGATTTTGACATGTCGAGTACGAGTACTTTGCTGCCCGTATACAAGTACCGTCATTTCGAGTAGGAGTACTTTGACATTCGAGCACGAATACAAGTATGAGTACTCCCAAAAAGTACTCGAGTGGTACTCAAGTACGAGTACCGAGTACGAGTACTACAACACTGCCAGTTAGTAAGACTAGCTGCGCTGTACGTTCGGCCACACGTCTGGTTTTGTGACCTACTGAGGAGTTTAGTCCTAAACTAGCGCACTTTTTTTGCCATTTTTTTTACCACTGCATACAGTTGTTTTCTGTGATGTCTCATTTTTTACCCTCCTGGTAGATTAGGTAATCTTTCTTCAAACTTTTCGAGAAATTTAGACACCTTTCTGGAGTCCATATGCGCCAGTTTCGGACTAAACTCCTCAGTAGGTTGGGAGACCAGACATGTGGCCTAACATACAGCGGAGCAATACTGAGGCCACACAAGTGGGGCTAACCACGCAGGTGACGAGGCTTTTTCTGTAGCAGGACCTAGATGCTGGAACTCACTCCCTCTGTAATGGTGAGCGTTACAACAAAATGTTTGTTTATTCTTATCTGTATTTTTTCCTTTGTAGTACCTGTCCAACTGCATCGTCGGTGCGTCACTTGAAGAAATCGAAGAAGAGGAGGAAGACGATGCTTCAGTCAAGAGTGATGTTGTTGGTCCACCCAAGGAGGGCACCTACCACATTATTGGCTCACTCAAGAACCCCAACAAACCCAAACCTGCTTGGGTACAAGAGATCATCAGTGTGAGTTTTTGTTAGTCTGATTGTCCAAAACAAACTTTTTTTGAATTGTTTGCACTGAAGTTAACCAAAGGTTCTAACCCAAATAATATGTTGTAAATTCCTTTTTACCAACATTTTTTATGTTGGGTGCCCGCTGCTACATACGATTTGAGCCAGCCAACCGATCCCGCAAGCTCAGTGGTCGAGTGGTAAGATGTCTGCACTAGAAAGCAGGAGGTTGTGGGTTCGAGTCCCACCTGAGTGATTTTTTCCAACTTTCACTCGGGAGGTAACACACTGAGTACACATTAGTGAAGGGCAAAGCCTAATATTAAACATTTTTTTTATGATCCATAAAAGTCAAATACACATTTAGTTTTGGTTGTTGACATGAGTGAGATTTTAAAAAAAAATGTTTTGTGAACAAACTCCTGATTTGACATGTCATTCAGTATTATTAGAAAATCTACAATCTAACGTGAAAATTATTGGGGGAGAATTTTGCATTCTTCATCTGAAGCCTTTTAACATATGCCTTCAATCCCCCCCCCCCTCCTTTGCCTCCCACCTCCACTGCAGTTTCCAGAGAAGGAACAGATGTTGGAGCATCTTGCAGAATGTGACGTGGTAGTCTACGACATCAATGAGGATCCTAGTCAGATAGACGAAGCCTCCTGGGCCGTTTCAGGTAAAAGGTCTAATCAGTGTGTCGTTATCAAAATCACAAGATATTTCGATTCCTGGGCCCAATTTCATGGTGCTTGGTAACAGTCAGCAGAAAAATTGTGCTAAGTATGGAAGACAATTGTGCTAACCTCTTTGAAAGCATTGTTTCTCAGCGTTGATGTGCATGTGGTTGGGCACGCATGGAGATTTCTATTGTTTCAACCCTGAGGGTTGAGGCAAGCGTGCCTTTCAGTGTGCTCACGGGCTCCTTAACCCTAAAAAGGCCGGGGGGGGGCGGAATCCGGCCCCCCCCCCCTCACCTTTTTCCGCGGTAGCTTTAAAAAAAAAATCGCGACCCGAGCTGTTGTGACTTTTTAGCCTCGAGCCTTGCGCATCTTTTGATACCAAAAATATAAAAATCGGACCACGGTCACAAAATTTTTTGGCGCTATGCGCCGTGAAAACTGAATTTTCCCATATATGTTGTGTACACAGAGCAGAATTACCATTCATACATATGAATAATTAATTAGCCATAATTCCTAAACCCTTTGACCTATAGTCATGAAATTTCTTGGGTGTGTTAATGATGAGTTGCTCTATGCATGTACCGAGTTTCAAAAATGTTCGTCACTCGTTGGCCGAAATCAACATTTCATGATTTTTCTTTCTTTCAGAATTGTTCCTATATATGCAAAATCATAGCAGGTACCAACAAAACAAAGACGTGTTTCTTTTAGTGCATGATTTCAAAAACGAAGAAAACCAAAAATTTCAAGTAGTCTGGCTCCCTGACTCCACTAAAGATAAAATGGATCATTTATAGATGCCGGAAAATTGTAAGATAATGGAACCAGTCTAACTGGCCTGCACCCGTTCATGAACATGTAACCAATAGCAAACAAAATTTGGACTGAAAAAAAATTGGTAAATTTGGAGCAGTAGTTGAAAAATAGTTAGGTTTTTCCAACGGTGGTCGGCCGACCACCATTGGAAATTTATACAAAATACCACTTTTCTTGAAAATGACTTCACACATGGTGCCATAATTTTACAGGATGCTTCGGACTGTCATTTACCAACATCCTAATAAAGTATTTCATAAAAAAAAATGGTAGTTTTGTTTTTCGATGTTTGCAAATGTTGTATATTCCCTTTAAAAGACATTTAAAGGAGTTTGGAATTGTTTGTATAAATTTGGTAGGGTTTATTATTTTGAAATTCTGATTATTTTGGATTATCCATTTTCTAAATGTTAAGTATGTTTGTATTTTGACAGCATTGCATGCAGAGCTGGAGCGATTTGAATCCCCCAAGATGTTTGTCCTGATCTCCAGCATCATGACATGGGCCAAGAGCAAGCCAGTAGATCCAGTAAGTGAATGCCAATCAATTGCATCCAGATCTTGCAATAAAGTATACATGAAAAACATCTGATGGTGAAGTGGAGTGTCACGGCCTAGCGGTTAAGAGCACCGGACTCATGTTCTGGTGTTTCAGAGGCAACAGTGACGTGGGTTCGAGCCCGCCAGCGGACACTTGTGCCCTTAAGCAAGGCACTTAACCATTCTTGCTTCGTCCTTCGGATGGGACGTAAAGCCGTAGGTCCCGTGTGTTGTATAATGCACGTTAAAGAACCCAGTAACACTTGTCGCTAAGAGAAGGGGTTGGCCCCGGTGTCCTGGCAGTGGCCGCAGCACCTTGTAAGCCCTTATAAGGTGCTACATAATGGGTCTCATATTTCTCATGTACTTCATTCATCTAATAATAGACATAACTTCCAGTGCCTTGAGTATAAACTCCGTTGCGATAATGCCTGAATAGGTTTCTGCAACGTAACCATACAGATACAGATACAGACAGATGGTCCCCAGATTGTGACCAATCAGAAGAGACCTTTTTGCTTGCTGATTACGTAATTGATGATGACATGTTGTGTCCACATTGGGACCGATTTCACTATTTTTTGTCTTTTGCCACCTCATTTAAAACTGTTTTCCACAGACTGTCAAATATTTACGAGTAGTGTGGATCTCAGCCTTCAGTGCATTTTTGCAGCTGATCACTGACAAAAGTATATGAAAACACCAGTAATAACACTTCAAACATCAAGATCTTATGTGGTCAAAAACTTTGTAAAGCCTGTCATGTTATTTGGTTCAGTAGAGTTGACTGACATGTACACATAGGTGTCTTCTGTATAGTTTGGAAACTCACACAGAATGGTAATTTGAATAATTTTTGTTTTTTCCTTGCTCCCTTTATTTTGTTTGTTTTTGCTAGGACGACACTGAGATTCCATTTACCGAGGAGGATTACAGACGGAGGAAGCCGCACTCCAACTTCAAGGCCCACATCAGCGCTGAGAAGCTGGTCATCAAGTTGGGGAAGACGGTGAGTGCCAGACTCATTTATTTGGTTTTTTTTAGGTTTGTTTTTTGTTTGTTGGGTTGTTTGTTTGTTTTTTCAACAGTTGATTGAGGGCCAGATGATAAAAACCCTTGATGTAAAATATCTGGTTCCCCCTTATAAATTGTCGTAAGTTGAATTTGCGTTTTGAGCCGTTGCATCATATCATAAATATTTTAGAATCGAATCATTTTGTGGCGATACCATTAGACATACGGATCACCCACAGATTCTGTATCTTGATTGGCCGAGAGTGCATCACATGGTATCGGCTAGTTTTACCATCTTGCCTTGCACAGCCAAAAAGACTATACAATGGCCCAAATGGCCCAAAAGACCATACAATGGCTGAAAAAGTACTTGTTGCTACCAATGTAGCAACTGGATGTCTGTGTGCACATGCATACAGGTGTGTGAATTGCGTGTATTGTTAATGCGGACTGAAGAGTTTGGCTCTAACATTTTATGAAGGGGTAATATGGAAAAAAAGTGAGTGAATTTTCAGCTAATTTCACACTGAAGTAGAAGTACTTTTTTTATTGGATTGGGTTGATTTAATCAGTCATCTCTCAACAAGTAGAGTCTGTTGGGTTGCAACATTATAAAACAAATATTGACTGCTTTATCTCGTGGTGTAGTAAAACTAGCCTCCCTCGGTGATCCATGGAGCATTCCAACCACCTCGGGAGACTAGTTTTACTACACCACAAGTTAAATTATTCATTAGTTGTATCCTCTGTTTGCCGAATTTGCATGTCGGTGGTAAAGGCAGAAAATAGTGGATTTTCTATTGTCGTCAACTTAAAAAAAACTTTGCAATCAGAAAAGTGAACGGTTTAGCATCTGGAATACTTGCTTTCCATGCTGAATTTTTCAATTTCTTTTTCTTCCAGAACAAAGCTAAGTTTGTGACCTACGTCATTGCCTCTGGGCTAACCTATGGCGGAGGGGAGAATATATTCCACTATTTGTACAAGGTGAGTCAAACATACATTAGTCAATGTGGGTTTTTTTATTGTGGATGTTGTGTAATCCAGTGGTCAGATGTAACTTCAAGTTGTTACAAATTTCAAATCTGTCTTGTATATTAAAGACACTCAAGTTTGTCGTACGTAATCCACACAAAAAATGTGTTGCAGTGTGAAACAAGTTTTACATCTCAATCATAATGAAGTTGATTCTACTTTTTAAAGTAATTACTTTTTAACAGAGCAAATGAAGTAAAGACTGTTGGGGTCATACAGCAAATTCAATTCAATTTTTTGGGCTCTTTGTGCTGCAAAAATAGAATGAGAATCAAATTATTGTTTTATTTAATTTATGAGTTGCAGACCAACTTTTAATTCTAATTATTAATTCTTAGCCCAAAAATACAAATGTTACTCTTTTGTTTCCTTTGTAGGCGGCTTGGCATGGTGAAATTGAAGCCCTTCAGTGCTTTGGCAATGGCATGAACATCCTGCCCACTATCCATGTCAAAGATCTGGCTGGGTGAGTGCACATTTCACATCACTTTTGTATTGATTTGAATGAATAATTTCAAGAACTCATTTAAAAAAAAACTAATACAACAATATTTCCCCTGACAGAATGTTGGCTCCCCCATAGCTCGTCGCAGTTTTTTCTCTCATCCTCTGAAAATTCACTACTCCTTTAAAGAGAAAATACAACATTTGCATACATCAAAAACCGAAATGATCAAATTATCACGAAATACCATACTGAATTGTTAGGGAACGACAGTCTAAAGCCGTGTAAAATCGTGGCTCCTGATGTGCTGACATTTTCAAGAAAAACTGTATTTTTCCAAAGCTGGTCGGCCGACCAGCGTTGGAAAAAAACTGGCTTTTTCAAAAACTGCTCCTACTTTTTCATATTTAGCTATTCCGCATTTTCTTTGCAATTGATTACACACCTGTAAAGGGGTACAAGCCTGCTAGACTGATTCTTTGACCTTACAATTCCCTAAAGTCTACACATTGCTCTGTTTCATCCTAAGTGGGGTCAGGGAACCAGACTACAAGAACATGATTGGTTTTCTATGTTTTTCCAGCATCTACAAGCCAAAAACGTGAAACAAGTCAAAAACGTGAAACAAGTCAGTTGAACAATACTTGCTATAACATACTTATCCTCCAAATTCATTTATTTCTGAAAACTGCAGCAAAAGCAAATGTACATTAATTCCCTTTAAAGATACATAGGATCATTTGCTTTCCGTGCATATTTTTCCTTTGAAGCTACAAATGCTCAAAATCTTAAATTTCACAGGGTATTTGTTACCATCACCATCTTTCCTTTGAGCAAGGTTTTTCTAATTAAATCAGTAGGTAACGACCAGTGTTCCCACATGCATTTAAAAAGAAATGGCAGGACAAGAAACAAACATTCTAACTTTAGAGGTGGTCTTTATCATACTTAGTGTTAGTGGTAAGGAGTCTAAGAATGATTGGGTCTTTTTATCTTCATTTTTCTCCGTTCAGTGTCATCCAAAACATTGCCGATGCAAGACCTAAGACCAGATACTTACTGGCTGTAGACGATTCTCAGAACTCACTGGAGGAGATTGTCAAGGTAATGTAATCATTATTTCAAGTTGTTTTGAGACCCCCCCCCCCCCAAATATAATAGAAAGTGACTGAATTGCAACGTCTGTATTAATGTAAAAAATAAATAATTGTTGACATGCAGAGAACTTAAGAGAATTTTCTTATTTTAAAGGCCTAATTGCCACTAAAACAGTAAATCCTCTGTTTTTCATGGACAGTAGACGGACGAGCATTTGTGTCAATCACAGGCATGTCAACCTGTCTCAAATTACTGTTTTTCCTCATGATCAGTCCAGATTATGCTTAAAGTTGCACACCCCGTGCTCTTCAAAAATGGATTTTTTTTTCTCTCAACAAATTTTCAACTTGTGTGTTGTGTTGTTATAATGAAAGAATTACTTTATTCCGATTTTGGGCATCTGCAACCCTCTGAAAAACGGCTTTCATTTTGTGCGCAAGTAGACTTGCCATGCGAGAACCAAATTATTGCCTGGCAGCTAATAATGTGAATTTTGTGAAGAAACAACTTAACTAATTGTCAGTGGAGTTTTTCATTCAATGTCTCATTCAAAAGTGAATAACTGTTATTTATTGTTAAGAAAATAGCAATTGAAAAAAAAACACATCTATTTTTGAGGTAAAACTTAGATATGCATGGAAAAGGCATATTTAAGTTGTTTTAGAAGTTTCTTTCGTAGACCCATTATTAATGGTAATTCAAAGTAAGAACTGGTTGAAAATGATCATTAATTGACAATCTGGTTTTGTTTCTGTGTACCCAGTGCATAAGCACCAATCTCGGTAACGGCAAAGTCAAACACATCACCAAGGAGGATGCACTGCTCAGCAAGGGGCTTTCGGTGAGTTTGTCAATGGATTCCTACTTATCTTCAGGAACATGTTGAGGATGAATATTAATTCAGGCCATATATGTATCATGAGTGATACACTCTTTCAGAGTGAACTGAAAGTGATTTTAGTACCTTCGCTTTATTTACATACTACAATAGGCCCGGTAAGACATAATGAAGTCACGTTTTGTTTACATGTGCGCTTTTCTTATGGGAGCTTGATTGCTCTCGTCCCTACTGGGTCCCATAGAAAAGTGCACATGTAAACAAAGCATGACATCTTATGTCTATTCCAGATTCAAAACATTTACAGTATGGGAATAATATCAAATTGTAAAATAGGTTTTGTTATTTTTCTACCTCTGTTTGCTAATTATATGGAAATATGTCTTTCACCGGTCTTAATTTCACTTTGTTTCATGCTTTTCACTTCTTCTTTTTTTCAAAATCTAGCTGGAAAAAAATGTGTGCTGTGCAAAATTTTGTTTTATTCTGGATTATTTATACGCAGTGTTTTGGGTGTGTTTTTTTTTTCATTTCATTCGTCACATATGGTTAGCAAGGAGGTTTTTGATAGGGGAGGAAGTGCATTTTCTTTAGTCAAATTTTTGGCACAACTTTCAAGAATTTATGCCCCTCTGCCTTAAGGGCCTTTCACGTTATCCAAAATCTCTGTGTCGGACCTGGGTTGACCAAACCCCAAGAAATGGCTACCCCATTCACGCAGGCAAGAATCCAACTTGGGTTCTACAATGGTCCAGCATAGTACAAGATTAAGATAAGTCAACGCTGAACGGAACGGGGGTTGAGAGGCTCTACCCATGTAAATACATTACTGCTGATCCATGTATGAATTGGTAATAGTGTGAACAATATGCCTTGCTGATCCAACCTGATTCTGCTAATAGTGGATCTGTGTTAATTTCAACCCATGTAGGTGAGATGTTAGTGTGTAAAGGCCTTTAGTATTTTATTCATGCAATATACGTTGTATTTTGTTGATTTCTAGCAACAAGACTTTGACATGCTGTTGACTAATCTTCGGATGGACGGCGTGTACACCAAGGAGAATATGAACATCCGCTGGGTGTCGGAGAGAGGCATCATTGAGAACATTCCTCAGATCATCCAAGAGTTCAAGGCTACGAGGGGTCTTCTGGTAAGTCCTGAACAGACTTTCATGCATCAATGTTGGTTTGTTAGTGTTCACTAGCTAACTATAGACTAATTCAGCAACAGCTGTTTTCTGAGGTGGTACCAGGCTGGCGTGAGTCACGTTCAGGTAATACACACGCACTCTGGGTTCCTTTGACCAAAAGGGTTAGCAACATGTGCGTGCGAATCGTCTTTAAGAATGCGTGCGGACGTTGTTCCACCTCAAGAACGGCTTCTAATTTTTTTTTTTTTTTTTTTTTTTTTTTTTTTTTTGACAACCTTTTTTTTTTGCATGGCAACCTTTTTGTATGAATTTGCTCAAGCCTGTAACTTATTTGCGCGAGTCTTATGTGCGAGTCTAATTTTTAATTTGTTCAGTGTATAGCTCTGAATGTACAAGAATTACCGACTCAGGTACTGTGAAAGTCCAGCTGCTGACCCTACATTGTGTCCTTGGGCAAGCCACTTCACCCCCACTTGCCTCTCTCCACCCAGGAGTATAAATGGGTACCGGCATTAGCTGGGGAGTAACCTGCAATGGACTGGCATTCAATCCAGGGGAAATATAAATATTCTCAGTCGTTTCATGCTACTGAAACAGGAGATAAACGCCAGCCTGATGGGCCACATTTGCTCGGGACAGACTTTACATACTTTCTTGCACATTTAGTACTGTTTATAAAACCAAATGGGATTGGGTATACTTTGATGAGTCATTTTTGTTATTTTTGGAACAACCGATAACTACAGCGAAATATCTTGCTGTCACAAAGCACTATCTCAGGGTAGCTGCCTCCTCAGTGAGATATTTTCCCACAAGCAGTTTTCTTAATTGTCGTTCGGTGATATTTTTTTTGTTTTCCAGCCGATGCGTGGTTGTGTCCTGGGCCCCCCTGCAGTCGGCAAAACCTGTGTGGTGGCTGCGCTGTGCAAGCATTATAAACTGCACCACATCAAGATTAAAGATGTCATCGATGAAGCTATTGAAGTTCTGGTAAGTGTCAACTGGGAGCAGATACCTTAATCATCAGTTTGGCCTGCTTAAGTGCCCTGAAACATTTTGGATTCTAGATGCTCTGTGGTGCAATCTGAGGCATTTCCTGGCCACTTTCCCTGACTTTTTAAGCAAAACTTTGTCAGTTTTTATGCCCCGCGGCGAAGCCGAAGGGGCATACTGTTTCCGCCTTGTCCTTCCGTGGGTGGGTGTGTGGGTGGGTGTGTGGGTGGGTGTGTGGGTGGGTGTGTGGGTGGGTGTGTGGGTGGGTGGGTGTGTGTGTGTGTCCGGACAAATCTTGTCAGCGCGATAACTTGAGAAATACTTAACATATGAACTTCAAATTTGGTTTGTGGATTGTTCTTGGTAATCCTAAGAAGCCTTTTGCATTTGGGGCCAAAAGGCCAAAGGTCAAGTTCACAGTGGCTAAAACAATAGAAATCTTGTCAGCGCGATAACTTGAGAAATACTTTACATATGAACTTCAAATTTGGTTTGTGGATTGTTCTTGGTAATCCTAAGAAGCCTTTTGCATTTGGGGCCAAAAAGCCAAAGGTCAAGTTCACAGTCGCTAAAACAATAGAAATCTTGTCAGCGCGATAACTTGAGAAATACTTTACATGTGAACTTCAAATTTGGTTTGTGGATTGTTTTTGGCAATCCTAAGAAGCCTTTTGCATTTGGGGCCAAAAGGCCTAAGGTCAAGTTCACAGTGGCTAAAACAATAGAAATCTTGTCAGCACGATAACTTGAGAAATACTTTACATGTGAACTTCAAATTTGGTTTGTGGATTGTTCTTGGCAATCCTAAGAAGCCTATTGCATTTGGGGCCAAAAGGTCAAGGGTCAAGTTCACAGTGGCTAAAACAATAGAAATCTTGTCAGCGCGATAACTTGAGAAATACTTAACATATGAACTTCAAATTTGGTTTGTGGATTGTTCTTGGTAATCCTAAGAAGCCTATTGAATTTGGGGCCAAAAGGTCAAGGGTCAAGTTCACAGTGGCTAAAACAATAAAAATCATGTATTTATTCTGAGATTATAGGGATTAGGGATTAATTCATATAAAACCTACAGAAGACACTAATGCTGTCAATGAATGTTCCATGTGACCAAGGTACATGTAAGTTGATGTTAAAAGAGTGGTGTTATGTCATGGGAACTGTCACCGTTGCGGGGCATTTGTGTTTGTAAACACACCTGACTTGTTTTTTTTTATTTCTTAGTGGAACTCGTCACCAAGTGTTGTTTCGTCACTCAGTGTACGTGCCTGATCATGTGCAATACTTGCTTGAAGTCCAATAATAAGATCAAATTTAAATATGTAAAAAAAAAAATCATAAGTAAAGTGTAATCGTTGACTATTTAAAGCTACAGTCCATCATTTGTAATTTGTGCATTTTGTTCGTTTGAAGCAACAAAAGAGTTCAAAATCTAATGAAGGATACTGAGCAACTAACCTGATGAAGTTTCAGCTAAGCTTCAGCTGTACATTCCGAGAAAAACAGCATTCTAAGATCTCAATTTCAAATCAAAAGTTACTGAATCATGTTTTGAATTGTTTTGAATTGCAGCTATACGCGACGTCGCGCACTGATCCGACGAATTATAACAACCGCGCGCGCGTGTGCGTCATTCCAATACTTGTGCGCGCTGCGCTGAATAACAAAACGAACTACTAATTTAAATTTTCCTACGGTGCTTCTTAAGAATCACCGTTGGAAATGCCTTCTTTCGTTGATTACTTCAAAATGACAGCTTCCCAGAAAGAATACTTTCACAGGGAGTTTAGTTCCCTTACTATCTTTCAACCAAGTTTGTTTTTCAACAATAATTACGCCAGTTACTTTTCGGATGGCTGCAAATGATGGACTATAGCTTTAAAACAACCTGCTGGGAAGTTAGGTTGGCACTTTCTTCACCTTCCTCTGTGAACTGAGTTTGAATCCTAGCTGACATGTGGATAGGATTTTAAGTCCCTGGCCTTTTTAAGAAACAACATTCTAAGATTCACTCCTTCAAGACTTATTTCAACAACAGGAGAAGAGTGCAGCCAGAGCAGACGCTGATGAGAACGAAGATGATGACGGCAAGGCACAAGAGGACCAGGAGTTACTGGAAGCCATCATGGAGAGCAAGGAATCCAATAACGGTAAGTCTATTGGAGCCGTGCGTGAACACTAGAGGCGCTAGAAGCCAACTCAGGATTGTCAAAACCTCTGGGTTAACCTCTAGTTACGCCCTGTCTATTTTCACATTCTCCCCTCGGCATCTCATCCAAACCACGTCTGAACACAGACTCAAAATGGCAGACTGTTGTAGTCAGCCATTTAAAGTCTGATACCGGCGATCGCATTGATTGTCAGGTTGACCTTTGATGTAGGGGTCAACCTAATTTGAATATCAAACTGGATACACACTTGTGCGTATTGCCTACATCTCAATTCTGTGTGTGCATGGTGGCTCAACCATTGAGATCTACAGGTATGAAAAATTGTCACAGCGCACAGCAACCAATAAGATGTCCGAAGCACGAGGCCGTTGCCTGTCCTCATATACATATGTGTTTTGAGGGCGGGTGTCCGGTCTAATTCAGAGTTGTTTTCGAGTCCATCACAAGTCCCTGCAAGTCTATCACAAGGCCCTGCTAGTCCGTCACTAGTCTTCCAGTCCCAATTTCAATCTCAAGCTGTTCAAATAAGCTTTGACAAAGGCATTCCATTGTTATTGTTCATCCCTTGTTACTTGTGACTGGACTTGTGAATGGACTTTTGATTTACTTATGATGCACTCGACAACAACACTGGTCTAATTCAAACCTTGCTTGAAAACAAGGACTAGTCCAGCATTTCCAGTGAATGTCTTCACACCTAGCAAAATGGATGAATCTGTTCATGCGCTTGAATTCTTTTTTATATCCATTATGGAAATATTACTTCTTTCGGCTTATCCCTTTTTAAGTATTTCAATTATAGAAACTCAGAAGGCAAAATTATGGTCAAACTGTAAACATTTTCAACCGTTTACTCTATTTGCCAAACAGAAAGGCAATTTGCTCAGTCAAAGATGGTACTGTAGACCTTTGAATTCTCAGTCAGCAAAAATAATTGACGGTTTTAACAAATTGCTAGTGTAAATTTATTTTGGATGTTTCTGTGTCGAATTTCAACCCTCTGGAGACGATCTGAATGAAGCGATGTATTATATGTACACAATTTTGTAGCAGAGTTTGACTTAATGGCAAGATTTATATCATTCTGGTTGTTTTTTTTTCTTGTAACTATTTCTTAGGTCGCATCGAGGACCAGTACATCCTTCGCTTTTACCGGGACAAGCTTCATTCCATGCCGTGCCAGAACCAAGGCTTTATCCTGGACGGCTTCCCTAAGACTATGGAGCAGGCTAAGGAACTCTTTGCCGGTAAGGATCTAGGGGAGGGGATGAGGTAAGGAAGGGGTAGTGGGTGGGGTGGGGGATAGGGTGAGGAAGGGGTAGTGGGTGGGGTGGAAGATGGGGTGAGGAAGGGGTAGTGGGTGGAGTGGGGATGGGGTGAGGAAGGGGTAGTGGGTTGGGTGGAAGATGGGGTGAGGAAGGGGTAGTGGATGGGGTGGGGGAGGGGTGTGGAAGTGGTAGGGGATGCATGGTGAGGAAGGGGTAGGGATGGGTGAGGAAGGGGTAGGGGATGGGTGGTAAGGGTTGGGGTGGGGGAGGGGTAAAGGGTGAGGAAAGGGTAGGAGATGGGGTGAGGAAGGGGAGGGTATGGGTGTGGACGGGGTAGGGGATTGGGTGAGGAAGGGGGAGGATGGGGTGGAGAGGGATTGAGACTTGGCAGTTATTGATCGATTCTGCATACCTCATGGAATTAGATTTTCAATAAGTTATTATTTGTTTGGGGTACACACCAATCATATCAGAATTCACCAGTGGGAATAAGTGCTAAAAGGTTAATGTAACTAAAAATCCAGCATTACTACTCATCTAGATTGGGCCATGAATCTTTTTGAAGTGTTCCCTCCTAATACCAACTTGTTCAAGTGTACTGAGAATTATTTTATTTCTTTGTGCTGTTACTGGATACATTTGTGTAACTGGTGAGCAAGGGTGAAAACTTAATGTGGACAAAATGTGCTCAGAATGTACGCATATCACTAACATAGTGGTTAGCTACCAACAGCGCTTTACCTTTTCTTTACAATATTTTGTGCAAGCGATAATTCACTAAGGGGCAATGGCACCTTATTTCTTGGTAGGAAAACAAAATTAATTGCAACAAAGCATCTTTTATCAATCATTACCAGCCACTTTATCACCAATGGAACTCCAACCCCATTTTTTGTTACCACTTGACGCCGGGAATATTTTTGGCTGAAAAACATAATTTTGAAAAAGACAAGATATATTGGCCAAATTTCAAAAATAAGTCAAACACAACTAACACTAACTCATGAGAGTCCTTTGCAATTTTTGTACAATACTTCTCACCGTAACTTCATATTTTGCAACACTCTGAGGTCCCGCCACGGAGAGATATTTGCTACAACTACAGGCCCTGTAGTGCAGCCAAGTTCAAGTTCAACACACGGTGTGTACAAAAACAATGAGGACCACTGACATGTATACACATCCACCGCCGGAGACTAGGGGAAAGCTTGACGATTTAACCGTCACCCTGCCCTGCGAATATACATTGCCAGATCGTGTTTACACGTCCACCGGCATTAACTGTTTAAAAAACGTACACGTTTGTTTGTGCTCAATGAAGTTCAGTGTTCACTTTTGCAAAGAAAAAATGAAACTATTGATCTTTTCATCTTTGTTTTTCAACAGCTGAGGATGAAGAGGAGCAAGATGAGAATAGCAAGGTGCCCATCTATGACAAGACCACCATGCCGGAGCTAGTGGCCTCCTTGGAAGCACCGGACGACTTCTTGAAGAAGCGAGTCATGAACCTCCCTGAGAATACGGTGGCTGGTACCCACAACAATGAAGAAGGGTTGATCCGACGGCTGACGGAGTACCGGGCAGTCAATGAGGAGGACACCACCGTGCTTAACTACTTTGACGAACTGGAGATCCACCCTGAACATATCGGTGAGTAATTGCTGTAAAATGGATTGAATTAAGATTTAAATTTTGTATACGCACTTTGCTAAGAAATTATATATAATATGTTTAGGGCCCAATTTCGTAAACAAACAATGTTGCTAATCCAATATCAGTGGAGAATCAGTCATATGCAAGTATGCCATTTTGGCTGGTAACCTGTCTTTGCTGAGGAAGATTTGTATAGATCTGTACTTTGCAAATTTCTGTGCTTGGCAGCCCTGTGAAATGGGCCCTGGTCATGTTGGGAAAAATTTGGAACTATAATTAATTACTATACCTCATACATATTCATGATCGAGAGCCGAGTTCTCACTGGTCCATTCACCATCATGTGTCAGCTGGTAGTTTTGCAGTTAACCAAGTGCGCACGCGAGGTTTAATGCACAAGTTAAATACGCACGGCGTAAGTAACGGATTGGTTACCAGTGCGCTAGTCTACTAGGCATGCACTTTACGAAGCAACCCTATAACTAGCGCACGGGGGTAGTGCGCACGCGCGAACATCGCCCTAGCTAGCAGCATGCAGCAGCTACATGAAAAGATGGGACACAATAACATTTTTGCCGAGAAGAAACATATGCATAACTTCATGAAATTTTTGTGAATGTATATGAGGTATAGCAAAACAAATGAAACACGGTTTAGAGTTTGGGATTTTCGCCTCGGGAACTAGTTCTTCAACTTCCAATACCTCGGGCAGCTAATATCGACTGTCAACCCTCAAACCATGTTTTATTCGTATATACCGTAGTTCATTTAACTCTGATCAAATGCTGGTTTGTCAATGAAGGTTGGGCTAGTCTAACTTATTATTTGTGACCAGCCTAATGAGGATGGTTGCATCACTGGTTACCAATGGCCGTGTGCATCATAACACACAGCAGGGAACCAGGACCAAGAAGTTTGGGTGACATTTGGACCAGTGTTTGGCTAGTGAAATTTGCATGTTACTATCAATTGGCAGGTGTAAGTAACATCATGAATAAACTAGTCCTTGGTCCTTGATCAATGGTCCTTGATTGAACTTGTTCATGTCTTCTCCCTGAATCCAGACATGACCAAGGAGGTGGACCCCAACAACGCCACCATCGTGGAGCAGATCGTCAAGATCATGGGGGAGCCCCGCAACTACGGTCCCACCTCAGATGAAGTCGAGGAGATGGAGCGCACCGAGACGGAGAAACGACTCAAGAAGGAGCAGGAGGAGAAAGAGGAACGAGAGAGGCAGGAGGCAGAGGAGTCAGCACTCAGAGATCAGAGAGAGAAGGAATGGGTGAGTTCAGCCAAGCTACTGTGGCGGCAGTGAAGGGTACCAATCAAATCCAGCCTAGACAATATCGGCTTTCAGGCCAATGAAATTCTGAACATACTTTAGCTTTACACATGCTTTAATCATGCCAGTGCAAGTGTGTGAGTAGAGCTACAGCCGAACCACCGAACAGAACTAAAATTTGTCGAACATAGCACTCCGAACCGAACTGAATTGTTCAGTTTGGATATTGAGAAACGCAATTTTTAGTGTCGCGTATTTTTAACAGTGCAATCAAAATAATCTAAACTTGCACCATAAAATTATCAAATTTTACTTCTAATTAAAACAGAAGGATATTTTAGGCAAACAGTACCAACTTGGTTTGCCAACGCTTCTTATGCTCTCAATCTCCATCAATGTGAAAGAAAAAAAATATGAAAGGGGTAAATTTTCTGATGGTTTTTGATGTCAAAATTGTTGAGATGTGTTTTTGGTAAGACAAAATGGGCTATACGGACATGTTTTTTACATACGGAACTCAACTCTCCGAAACATTTTGCACTTCGAGCACGTAAAAAACATGATTTTGTTTTTATTCGCGTGGTAAGGCAGCGGCAGTGTGGCATAACCAGGTTTATTCTGGCTCGGGAATGATTCCTACAAATTAAGGGCTCCTAAAAGGTTTATTACGCACAAAGACGATTATCAGGTATCGTCACACAGCAACTCAATTTGATGTTCTAATCTGCTGCCAAATTCGAGCTGAACCAATGTTCGAATAAAAATTGCAAAACCGAAACGAACCGAACCTGAGGTATAGTCCCGCAAGAACTCAATTTGATGTTCTGATTTGCCGCCAAACTGGAACTGAACCAATGTTCGGATAAAAATTGCTGACCCGAACTGAACCCGAAGCGAACCTGAGGGCTCACTTTCAGCACTATGCATGAGATATGCTCAGAATTTCTTGGACCCAAGTTTCGATAGCATTTACTGCTGAAAGTAGCTCAGCTGCTATTGTAGTGGACTGGCTGCGTTTGGGGAACATAAATTAAATTGAATCCAGACAAGTGTGGGAAGGACAATACATGTGCACGAGTACACAAACTACTAGTTCGAATGTGCACAAACCAATCAGAGACTTTATCTGAGCATAGGTGAACAGACGCAGCAGTGCTCCACTACCCTTATTCTCTCAATCTTCTTCACAGTTGATAGGTTACTCATGCACAAAGCTCCAGTATTTAAGCTGTCAGGCTCTGTGACTTATTTCTTGATTATAAGTCCTTCAATTGCAACATTCTGTTCTAACTTCTTCTTTTTTTGCCCTCAGGCGGAGAGACTTGAGGAGGTCAAACGTCAGGAGACAGAGCAGCTAGAGAACCAGTCCATTCCACTGCGTAACTACCTGATGAAGCATGTCATGCCGTCCTTGACCCAGGGACTGATTGAGTGCTGTAAAGCCAGGCCAGATGATGCCATCGACTTCCTGGTAAGAAATCTCAATGTAAACCCTCTGCATTCGGCAGCAATCTGCGAGGTGTTTTGTGTTATTTTAATTCAGTAAAATTGAATGTACAAGAGGTCCAGCCATGCATATCTCTGTGGAACAACAGCACACTCACTCCACTGTGGCATTGTGCCCTAAAATAAAGTCCAGTTTGCTTAAAGATATAGTCCATCATTTGTAATTTGTGCATTTTGTTCGTTTGAAGCAACAAAAGTGCTCAAAATCTAATGAAGGGTACTGAACAACTAACCTGATGAAGTTTCAGCTAAGGTTCAGCTGTATATTCCAAGAAAAACAGCATTCTAGGATCTCAATTTCAAATCAAAAGTTGCTGAATCATGTTTTGAATTGTTTTGAATTGCAGCTATATGCGACGTCGCGCACTGAATTATAGCAACCGCGCGCGCGTGTGCGATGTGCCAATGCTTGCGCGCGCTTCGCCGAATAACAAAACAAACTACTAATTTAAATTTTCCTGCGGTGCGTCTTAAGACGCACCGTTGGAAAGGCCTTCTTTCGTTGATTACTTCAAAATGACAGCTTGCCAGAAAGAATAATTTCACAGGGAGTTTCACAGGTTCCCTTACTATCTTTCAATTAAGTTTGTTTTTCAACAATAATTACGCCAGTTACTTTTCGGATGGCTGCAAATGATGGACTATAACTTTTATTTGTTTAACTACTCCAACATTTTCGGCCAAAAAAAAATGCTATTTCACAAGTTCCCCCTTCCCCTTTAAAAAGGGTTGAACTATTGACCCTGAAATCCTAGCATAAAAATAGGTCCTCTGTAGTTTGTCTAATAAAATCCTTACAGTGAGTTTAGCTGGCCAGCAGGGCATGAATAATCATTCATCCTGTCGACAAGACTTGTCAGCAAGCTCAAGTGACAGTTTTCTGACTATACCACCGCAAATTGATAGACAGCACTTGGTAGCGTGATTTGGACCCCTTTCCCTATTCAAAGGTGTACTGTAATTAACAGTGCGACCGTGGAACCGTGGGTATTTAAAAAAGGACAGTGAGGCATAAAGATGGCTCTTCCCCGTGACCGCATGAGGGCGCTATTATTGTTGGCGTGAGGTGGGGGATGTTTTAGACTGAAATAGGTTATAACATTGGGCGTTAACGTTCACCCGAGTTATGTTAAGTGCACTGTATACTCGTTGCTGCCCAAGAGCTAGTGAGAAAACATTTCACAAGGTTTAGTGGGTGGGACAACCTCCTGAAGATGTCTTGTAACTGAACCACTGACCTTGGGGTCAGCTGACTGGTTTAAATCCAATATAGCAGCAGTTACCTGTTCCCATCTTTCCTACAGATATTACAGCATATTTCATCAATGAAATTACATTTGGTTCTTTTTTGGCAGAAGGATTATTTTAAACCTCTTTCCTGGAAGTACTTCTGTCAATTCAGGATATTACTTTTAAAATAATGCCAAGTTGAATCCTTTATTGGTAGGGTAAAGAGTTTTAGCCTTATGCTTAACTCTCTATGCCTGGTAATCCTTCCAGTCAAAGTCATCTGCTTCAACATTGTATCTCATAAATACCTGGAGCTAATACTGGTGCTGGGTCAGGATTTCCCCTCTCTCTATTTTTGACGGTGGATTTATTTACCGACCGTGATTAATCTTTGTTTCAATTTCCTTTGTGCAGGCGGAGTATCTGTTCCGGAACAACCCACAGGTGGATTAGCTGCTGTTGTCCCCAGATGCGTCTATTTTGAAAGATTGAATCTGAACAGTACAACGCATATAGGGAGATCTATATGAACCCTAACCCCTTGAATGATTTTCTAGGATCCTTCCTCACTCCTGCAAAATCCAACACCATATGGTAAACTCAACACCCAAACTGTTGGACTTGATTATGGTGGTATGCCCGACCCCATGTAAGGCCAACAAAAAAAAGTCTCCGGTTTCTGGTATGGAGCTTGCCCCAAAAGTGGTGCGGCGACGCGGCTTTTATTTTTTTTTTTACCTGTTTTTTTTTTTTTTTGGCTTCAAATGTCCGCTGATGACTGCAAATGGTGCCCGACTAAACTTAGTGCAAATATATGGGAGTCCAGAGAGGCCACATAAATCTTATTCTCGATCATAACCCCATCTAAAAACACGTTAAAATTGTGCAGCAGCAGAATTCCAGTCAAACCAGTGAGTTTGGCGGTTTTGAAACATCATCTTGTATTGAAAAAAAAACTTTTTCATTTTGCCGACGCGCATGGCTACGTCGACGCGCGCGCATACCAGAAACCGGAGACTTTTTTTTTTGGCCTAAAGCATAATCAGTTATTAGTGCAGTCCTCACTCCAACAGAATCCAACAAAACATGCAGTTGGATTTTGAAGGGTTGGGAGGTGTGGCATTCACTGCCGAATCCTGCTCTCAAAGAAAGGTCACAAAATTAGGAAACAAAACCATGACAGAATATTTTGATATCCGAGGGTCACTTATCTTTCAAAACCTCTGAAAATGATATTTCGAATACTAAAGGAATTCTCCGATTGTATGTCTTGATTTTTCCAGCAGTCAAACCGATAAAGGTGGTTACATAATCAAGCTACTTCCCAGAGTTGTAACGAGTCACTGATTTTTGTGACTCGAGTCGAGTCGAGTCATTTTAAAGAAGTGACTCGAGTCGAGTCGAGTCATTAGGTCAACAAGGTCGAGTCGAGTCGAGTCGAGTCACAGAGTGTGGTCGAGTCGAGTCGAGTCGAGTCAAGTATTTAGCTCGAGTCAATTCGAGTCACAAATATTTGAACACTAAATTACAATAAAAAGCAACAAACACAAGAGAGAAAGAATACAAGGCACCAGTCTATTACGGTAATCCAAAGACATAAAGTATGCTGTATGGTACCCAACCAACAGTTTCCATTGCTAGCTCACGTCACAGATAAGAAGATGTGAAACTTCGGTCTTATAACTAGTTTGGGTTCGGGTCTAGATTTTGTTGTTCGCTGATCGCTGACAACGTTAAAACCTAATTGCATTATACAAATATGTTTCTGATTATTTAAAGGTGGGCCCGTCCGTATCCATTTTTGTGTGTGAAATCGGGACATGAATTTAGCCAGCGTTCCACCAAGAACTTCAAAATCGCCCGAAACCAATGATGAAACCACGGATTGAGAAATGCGTTTTAAGTCTGGTTCCGGGTTTAGCATTACATGCTATAGAACCACAAGGTGGGAGTCCGCGACACAGTGTATGTTTGTTGTTTCATTATGGAGGAAGGAAACAGACTGCCGCTGTATATAAACGTGCATTATTCGCGAACATTAACGTGACGTGAACAAAAACTGGCAACACGAACGGCGCAGCGTAAGTCATTGCAAATATTTTTCGCAAGTAAGTTTTGCTTTTATTTTGGGACTCGAGTCTTATTAGCCTTCCTTGAGTCGAGTCGAGTCATTCTGATGAGGGACTCGAGTCGAGTCGAGTCATTTGCTCGCAGTGACTCGAGTCGAGTCGAGTCATTTACCCGTCGGGACTCGAGTCGAGTCGAGTCGCCAAAAAATGTGACTCGAGTCGGACTCGAGTCGAGTCATTGACTCGAGTCATTACAACTCTGCTACTTCCATGAAAGGCAACTTCAGGTTTTTGATAAGAGACATGCCGTGATTGGTCTCAGAATTTCAATTTTTCAGACAACTTTATTTTGACACAATTTTACTTTATACATCCCATTTGTTTTCCGATGAAATGCATTTAATCCGATCTGAATGGAGGAAAATATTGTTCATCTTGTAAATATCTTGTACGTCTAAGCAGTTGTTTCTCTATAGTTTTGATTATTAATCCGTCCAAACCTCAATATGAGACCATTTCTGTGTATACTTCAATGAGGCCGTGAGAAAGCATCTGATTTTTCTGAGCTTTGTAAAAATTGTGATTGTAAATTTAAAAGGGTTAGCTGTTCTGGATTTGTTAATATCCGTCCATTATTTCACACATTTAATTTTTTTTTAACTTGAATGTCAATTCACCAATGTTCTAAAATTGTACATTATTGTTAACACAAAAGCTTTAACTGTAAATTAAAGGTAGCAAGTGACTTTTTTGGTTGTTCACTGTTTAAATAAATAATAAAAGTTTGTCTTAAAAAAAGAGAGAAAACAATTCACAGGCAGAATTTTCATCCGTCCATTCTATTTCGGTTACAGATGCGTTTATTTGAGAATAACTTGGTTTTCATATCTAGAAAAAGTATTCATCAGACCTTGTTTAAATAAAAAAAATTGATATTGTGATATCTGAAGGATATCTAGTTCATTGCAGTCTGTCATTTTTTTTTTTGATATTAACCCATTAGAAGTGTGAAGCGACATTAAAGGGAATATACAACATTTGCAAACATCGAAAAACAAAACTACCAAGTTTTTACAAAATACCTTACTAGGATGTTGGTAAATGACAGTCTCAAGCATCTTGTAAAATTATGGCACCTGGTGTGAAGTCATTTTCAAGAAAATGGTATTTTTGTATACATTTCCAACAGTGGTTGGCCGACCACCGTTGGAAAAACCTAACTTTTTTTCAACTACTGCTCCAAATTTACCATTTTTTCAGTCCAAATTTTGTTTGCTATTGGTTACATGTTCATGAACGGGTGCAGGCCAGCTAGACTGGTTCCCTTGCCTTACAATTTTCCATCATCTATAAATTGATCCATTTTATCTTTTGTGGAGTCTGGGAACCAGACTACTTGAACTTTTTTGTTTTTCTTGGTTTTTCCAACCTTTTCGAACACAAAACTTCAAAAATGTCAGTGTAACAATATTTGATCTATTATACTAACCCCTCCAATAGTTCATTTCTGAAAATTACAGCAAAAGCCAATGATGTACATTCCCTTTAAACATGATTTTATCAGCAAAGATGAAGTCTTGAAACAAGTGCTGTTCCTTTACAAAAAAAATTGTAACATGAAACAAACATGAAGGAAAATTATGTGCGTAGTTTTGGCTCCTATTTTGCACTGGTACTTCCACCCAGCCTAGGCCTTTCGCCTGCTTATCAAACGTATCTACGCAACATAATTAGATCACAAGCCAACTTGGACAATTATTGATTTTTTTAAGAAAAACAAATTCCAGGTGAATTACTTGAACTTGACCTCTAGGAACGATATCCATTTTACCAGTAATTAAGGCTAGAAAGACTAGAAAGCATGCACTGACCTGAAATCTTGGCTTCTGCAATAGAATCGCTTGTTGGCGCCTGTACTAGAACAACGGGGCGCTCTGGTCCAATGGTTACGGTGTTCGATCGTGGTACACGGGTTCGAATCCTGATCGTGGGAAGAAGGCTAGAACATGGTGCTTGTGCTCTTGAGCAAGACACTTTACCATTATTGCTTCGTCCTTCGGGTAAAGCCGTAGGTCCCGTGTGTTGTGTAATGCACGTTAAAGATCCCAGTAACACTTGTCGCTAAGAGAAGGGGTTTGCCCCGGTGTTTCTGGCAGTGGCAGTAATATGCGCCACAGCACCTAGCAAAAAGGTGCTACATAATGGGTCTCATAATGTTCATATATACTTCATTTACCTGTATTTGGTTGCATTCTCCCCCAGCGCTATATAAATACGGTTATTTTATTATTATTATTATTATTTATTGCAACAGTTCGGGTGCGTGGAAGAAGGTCGCTAGGGCGAAAAATGGGTCGCCGGCAAGGGGCAAATTTGGATTATTCGGGTAATCGATAGAGCATTGAAATATCTTTCATTTGATATACATTATTTTTGTCTCAAGGAGCTGCGTCATTCTGACGTAATTAACAGTATGCAACTTCAGACGGGAGGAGGTTTTTCATTATTTTTTCCAGCAAAAGGGTGTTAGCATGTAATATTAATGTAACAGAATATGTTTCAAGTGCGCTAACGACCCACTGAATTGGGTACGTAAAGCTAAGTTTATTATCAGCAAAATTAAGGACGTTATGATTTAACATGCCGCATAAGCGCTCGTTTAAGGCAGGGTTCCCGGTAAAAGGTCGTTAGCATAAAAATGTAAATAACGTCAAAATTAAGTAATGCTTTGAAATAAAAATGCACAATATTTCAATTATTAACGAATTTCATGTGTCAAAGTTTCAGCCGTTGCAATTTAGAAATGGGAGCACAAAACCTTTGAACTTGATTATTACCAAAAGTGTTTTTGCGTCCTTTTCCTTGGCGCGCGACTGTTGTCTCAAACGACGCGTTGGTCACCGTGTATGACAATAGACCGAATGGAAATTGGATTTGTTCGTTTTTAAAGTCCTTGTGTCCCTAAGCATCGAGTAATCAACACGTCTGTGTGGGGTGTGTCCTCCATGGTTTGGGCGAAGTGTTCGGTTCTTGGCTGTGTGTGCAGTGACTTCGTCATACCATGGGGCTATAAAGCTCCATAGTCTTACCATACACGTGCACGCACCACTGATCACATAGCGGTCAAGTTGCACTTACTTCTGGTTCCATTGGTTCAAATGCTACACCACTGTGAGCAGTACGCATGGTCAAGTTGGAATGACGTCACACTTACGAATCGGATATACTAGACAAACTGAAACAGGCGGGACCTTTGAAAGAGCACGGAGCAAATTTCGCCGTGATAGTCAAGTGAATGAGAAGCTACTGAACCCTAGTCTTGGCTTGGAGCATTCCAAACTTAGCTAGCTGACGGCCAGCTGTCCTTTCCGGCTGGTTGGCATGGCAAGACGCCTGTTACATCTTGCTGCCTGACAAGATGGATTGGTGGCAAGCCTTAGGTCAGTGTGACCGGCCCGGGAGCACGGGTAGCTCATCTCTCTTTCAGAACGTGTGTATCCAGCTCTCTTGCAAGGGGCAAGTCCATTTTTTACAGGGATGTATTTCTCTTTTAATAAGTGTGATTAACTCGCCGCAGCGACTTAATAACTATGTAGCGACTGCGACTGTCATTTCTTAATTTAGGCTTTATTCTATGTCTCCCCAATAAATTTTGAGAAATCTGCGTCTGAAAAAGTGTTTAAAAAAATGTGGGCCACCCTGTTTACGTTGGTATTCAAGCAACGTCACTTGCAATTACCCAGCCTGAAAAGTACCTACCCATTTCAGTTTCGGAAACCTTGCTTAAAGGCAAGGGCGGATCCAGAACACAATTTTGGGGGGCCAAAACAAATTTTGGTCCTCCAAAAAAGTGGGTCCAAAAAATTACGGCTTGGGGTTCGGGGCCCGCTTAAGGGCCCCGAAAATTTTTTGGATTCTAGATGCTCTGTGGTGCGATCTGAGGCAATTTCTGACCACTTTAACCAATGTTTTTTTGAGGAAAAGATGGTGGTGTACTCATTGCCTGCCTTTTTTGCGATGTCACATAAAAAAAAAATTGGTTTCGTTTTGGGGGGGCCATGGCCCCCTTTGGCCCCCCCCCCTGGATCCGCCCTTGCTTAAAGGGGCATGTAATGTAAAGTGTTTAATCAAGTCCTTGAAAATCACCTTTGTGTTCAATTTAGCCTTATTTTCAACTAACATTTTTGTGCCTTTCTTCAGGGCATTTTGGAGCCTTTTTGGTTTTTATGCTTAAATGCCAATTTCCATATTCATGAGCACAAGTGTGATGTCATTTCGGGTAGAAAGCTCACTGTTATACAGCTATTCCCAGCACCACAAGTTGCAAGAATTTCGGATATTTTGGTGTCGTAAATTTTCTTTCTTTTTTTGATTCGCTGTTTTTTTATTTCAGTATACATGACAGTAGGCCAATGAGCAAAGTGTTCTCACAAATGTTTTCAATGAACAAATTTGGGGTTCACAATTTGAACAGAAAACCCCTAAACTTGACAGTGTCTTCCTGAAATGACATCACGGCAACAGCGCCCTCATTTGTCAGGAAAAGCATGGACAATATTGAATGTTTAAAGAAGTACAATTTTCAATATATATATTAACCAAAAGGCAGGTCAAATAGTTTTCACAAATTTAAGAGGAGTAGAAAGTTGCACAAAATTGTTCCCAAGAAAAATGCATGCCAAGGCCTTTAAAAAAATGGACTATTACATCAAACTGTGAAATTTCAGGCAGTAGATACAAAATAAGGTGTATACATGCGGACGTGGACACACTTTTTACGTGCGTTAAGAAACGGAATCCAGGTATAGCGAGAACCAAAAAAATGTATATAAATTTTAAACAATTAATGTATTCTCTGTTGTCTCAAAAATGTAGAGTAGCCCCTGACCTAAACCGTCAACATCAGGTAACTGTACGCCCTACTCGAGATCATGGGCGTAGAGAGGGGGGAAAGGGGAGCAGTTGCCCCCCCCCCCGGGAAACGAAAAAAAAGGAAAAAGGGGGGGGGGGAGAAAAAAGGGGAAAAAAGGAAAAAGAGGTGCTAAGCCATATTGCTGTTAATTTGATGGGGGAGGGCAAATGCTCCCCTGCTCACGCTCGGAAAAATGAAAAATTTAGAAAATAATGAAAAAGTTAAGGAATTGTTGGAAAAAGTTTGCTTTGCCCCTCCCCCCCCCCCCCCCCCCCCCCCCCCCCCCCCGAAAAAAATCCTGGCGAAGCCCATGCTTGAGATCAAATTTTATGCCATCAACAAAAGGATCATTAAATTAAACCACCATTTTGTGCATTATTCTGAAGAGAAAAAAATCGCACGCAGTCACTCACTAGATAATTATTATTATGTGGTTTCGTTAGTGTTTAGGCTTGCTTATAACAATTGCATCCCAGTCAATGATCAGATGAATGGCATCATCTTTCCTCTCCGAACAGTCGCTGCCACCGAAACACTCCATGACCGATCTCTGCAAATCTTCAGGCGCTGTCTCCCTGAAGTTCACGTGAAAGGTGAGGAAATCCAGCAGCAGGCCGCCTTCCTCCGAAGCTTGGTCGAAGCACTTGGTAATGTCTAGGCGCACTGGGTAGGGGTGCTGCGTGAATGGTATGCCACGACGGTCTAAGGAGCTGCGTATGTCAGCCGAAGTGCTGTAGTTATGGTCGCTCGGTTGAAGACATGGAAAGCGTTTCCTATACCGACTCAATCCAGTGTTTTCTGAACAACAAAAAATGAAACGCTTTACAACTTCAATCAGCGAAGGGTTTGTTTTCGATATTACAATGTAGAACACTGATTTGCTTTCATTTTAGGCTCCACAGTGTCATTGGATATAAAGCGCGTCCCAAAATACCCGCAACATTTTGTTTTCGAGGCTCTAGCGTCGCCGCGGAAACACGTACCGCCATTATTCTTATATCATTTTAAAGCTTGGAATCTTAACTTTATCCCTGGTAAGTATTGGTTTTATTTTCAAAAGGGTTTTGAAATGATTCGTATTCAAATAAAGGCATGTCAAAAACAAACTCAACCGATTTCAAGGAAAATCAATCATACGCATTTTTTTCTGATGTGGAAATGCTTCACCATGTTCATGTGACGATCTCGTTGCGTTTTACTTTCTGACTGTGTTTCCTTTTCTTTTCAATCCATGTAGACTACACCTTAAACAAATTTACAATATTGTACTTCGTTTTAATTTCAAGGTGTTTTTAATTTAAATCAACTTTTTTTTTATTTTTAACAGCTTGTTGACTCGAGTTTGCATCTGATGTACTGCATCAGATGAAATCCGTTGAGTTTGTTTTCGACATGCCTTTAATTTATTTGAACGCGAATAATTTTAAAACTCTTTTTAAATATCAAACCAATACTTGCCAGGGATAAAGTTAAGATTCCAATCTTTAAAATGGTATAAAAATAATGGCGGTACGTGTTTCTGCGCCGACGCTAGAGCCTCGCAAAAAAAACCTTGCTGGTAGTATTCTCAGGCAACTGGACTAGCTGCCGTTCTATACAAGAAAGAGGTTTGCGAATACCGTGTACATATAGCTATATATCTTCCATGATTTCGTTCGGAATGTTTTATGACGTTTGGACACCATCATTTCCGACAGACACAATCGACTGTTATGTCCGAAACGTCGAGAAAGCACTCTCACAACCAGATTTGCAATGCCTCGGACTTTATTGAGTCATACTGTCCATTACTGCGTAGCAAGATTCCGTGACTTGACTGTACTCAGGTCGATGTACTAAAATTACTCGACTCGAGTAATTGCGAGTCAAGCCTCGACTTGACTCAAGCCAAAGGTTCATGAACTCTGTAGGCCAAGTTCGGGCAAGGACCATTAGTCGACTAGTGGTTGATTTGTGACGTACCTTACGCCTGCGCACTAATAGCAAAGTGCGAACGTCTCTAGTCGAACGCTGGTCAAAATGTCATTGCAAAACGTCTGGATCCTGGCTCCCTGCTGTACGTTATGAACGCGCGCGGCTATGGTTACCAGCGATGCAACCAGCCCCAATAGGTTGGTTCCAAATAGTCGACTAGCGTAGTTAACCATCGTCGACTAGACAGAGTTCGGGCAAGCGTTAGTCGACCAATGGTTAACTATAGTCCTTGCGCGAACTTGCCCTATAGCGCATGGAGAACATGCGGTCTCTATTACAAGTTACACTTCACGATAAGTTTGCTTGCCCCTTGCAAGGCTCATAAGTAGACTCATAAGTAATAAGTATAGGCTACCTGACATATGGATCACAAGTATTGCTCCGCCAGGGATCAGGCAGTTGTACAGATACTCCAGGGAGCTGTCATAGTCGTCCAGGTGGTACATGCAGTGAACTGCGCTGATGAAGTGGAACTTGGTCGCATCTCCCGCCTTCTCGTATTGCTCGAGCGTCTGCTGCCGAAAATCACACTCAACACCTTGTAGTTCGTGAGCCTTGGATTGAGCCAATGACTTGTACTTGCCAAGCAACTCCCGAGAAGGCTCAACTACACGATTGTTGATGCGTGGAAATCGCCTCTTCAGCTTCTCCAACATCGCACAATCCATTTCACCTATACGAAGCCATGATAAAAATTGGTGTTTATTGTAAATGCAATTGCCAAAAACATAGCCAATAATTATTAAGCAGCTATGCCAGCGCGCCAGTTATTCGAGCAATTTAATCACCATAATAATAAGAGGCTGACCGGTCAATAGCTGTCAAGGAACAGTACATACAGGGGGATCTCCACTCCACGTTTTGAAGTTATTGATATCTGTGAATGTCCATTATATTAAACTTGAAAATTTATCAAAATTCCTCACGGTGAATATAGAGTGTTGTGGGTTTTTTTAAGTGGGGAAAAGTGTGAAATCGGATGGAAAAACAGATGAAAGTTCAACAAGGTATAAAGCTCGATTGACTTTGACAGCGAAATGTTGATATCATTCACGTGAATTGCACACCGAATGGTCATTAATTATAACAAGTGTATTTTAATGCATATTTGCCCTCAACAAGGCTAACTCTCCAGGTACAGGGCTGACAAGAGAAATTAAAGGAAGAGTATAGGTACTCAGGAAAACTGAAGGTATGAGTTAACATTCCTCTTGAAACAAGACAGATCATAGGTTGGAGGGAAGCAAGCACCAGGCAAGGAATTCCAAAGAGATGCACCACGTGGGAAAATTGAAAATAGGCCCAAGTATATTTTGTTCTACATCTAGAAAATATCATCTTGTTCTACATCTAGGTATTGATAGCAGCAGTATATTTGGATGACAACAAACCCCCCAAAAATAATTTCTCTCTCAAGTACTCTGATTGGAGGAACCAGGTTGGATATAGCCTATATAGTGGAGCAATGACCATATGAACATGTCAATAAAACAAGGGTGACAACACTGGACATGTTTCATGTTTTCACTGATCTGTACTTATGTAGTCCTTGCGAACGGAGGGGGGGGGGGGAGATCATGGTGCCTTATTCCCCAGAATAGAAATGAACTGAATGGAAACCGACAGTTCTGAATTTCTGATCTCATGGCACTCACTGCAGATAGATGAATCACGCAATAAGTAATTTAGACCTGGACGATACATATACGACGGCAATAGTACGCATGCACAGTTTAGTTCTACACAGCGACAAAGGTATCACAATATGGAACTTAATAGGCCTACACGTACCTGACCCACTGCCCACTCCAAGGACCCGTAGCTCTTCTCGTCCGTCCATTGTGGCCTGGAGCTTACCAACCACCGCCTCGCTAAACACACCGTCCACCCAGTCAGAGTACACCCTGAATTTGGCAGACCGAGCGCAGAAGACTTTGAACGCCTTGGCATAGTGGCTCGGATCGCTGAGCAGACTCTGTAGTGATTTTGTGTCCATGTTCTCTTTTCTGCTTGATTACTCCAATATTTTGACAGCTGTAGACAACCTGCAGATAGGTGGACGGATTTTGACCCAACTGACTTAAACAGTCTCAATCATGAAAAGATTGAAATTTGAAGAAATTACGAAAATATTAACATTGATCCTCGCAGAAAAAAATCTGCATGGAATCAAGGAACCATATGAATCAAAATGCCATGTACGGGGATATTTTTCCGAGTATTGTAGCAAAACGACTGTACTATACTATACGTTAGAAAACTTCAAGAACCGCCTTTTAAATATTGAACTGGCTGGTCTACATTAAGGTACTAAAAAGCTAGTTTGCACCGACTCCTTGCATTGCGCTAACTGTACGGGATAGCCACACCAGGCGTTTGTACAGAAGCTAACAGATGCAGATGCAGATATGTCACGCCCCAACTATCGCATCGGTCCCAACTATAGTTGGGCATGTCCCAACTGTAGTTCCACAGTTGGGCTGGCCCAACTATAGTTGGGCCTGTCCCAACTATAGTTGGGACGGTCCCAACTGTAAGTTCCATTGTTGGGCTGGCCCAACTATAGTTGGGCCACTCCGATCTTTTTATTTTGCGGTGTCCCAACTATAGTTTACATTGATGTACAACCATAAAACGTTCCCTACAGCTCTGATACACGTCTGACTTTACTGGGGACCACTGAAATTAGCTATTGATGGGGCGAATCTTAGCCCAGGTTGGACGAAGTCTTCATTGCAATACTCCCTCCGTAACGTAGGGAGGAAAGGGAGTCCACCAGGGCTAGGGCGAATCTATAGTTGGGCCACCCCAATCTTTTTATTTTGCGGTCCCAACTATAGTGTACATTGTTGTACGATTATAAAACATTCCCTACAACTCTAATACACATCTGACTTTACTGGGGACCAATGAAATGATCTATGGGTGGGGACCATCTGTAGTTGGGCCACCGCAATATTTTTATTTGGCAGTCCCAACTATAGTTTACATTGATGTACGATTATAAAACATTCCCTACAGCTCTGCTTACATGTCCGACTTGGGACCTTTGACATTAGCTATGGGTGGTGGGGCCCATCTATAGTTGGCCGGCCATGGCAGTCTTTGAATTTTGCAAAATGTTGCTGGATAATAAAACCCAGCAGCTGGACAACTCATAGGCAGTACCATGTGACCGGCCAGCCTTGCGGCGCGGCATGCATGCACGACGAATACACGGTGCCAGCGCCGCGGAACATTTAATCCAACAAGATCTATCAAGCATGCATGCATCCGGCGCAACTCCAGTCCTAACTATAGTTGGGCCGACCCAACTGCCGCACTATAGTTGGGACAGTCCCAACTATAGTTGGGACCGATGCGATAGTTGGGGCGTGACAGATATACTTATATACTTAGTCCGAGTAACTTGGACCCAACTTATCGCCTTTTTAAAAATTTGGACATGGTCTGGCGATCGCCAGACCATGTCCAAATTTTTAAAAAGGCGATAAGTTGGGTCCAAGTTACTCGGACTATTATATACTGATCTAATAATAGGGGGCCTACTGTACTAATATACTGATCGACATATTTAAACAAAGACTCACCTGTCGTTCGTAGGTAGGCCTACTTTGTGGCGGCAGTGGCACAATACATATCACAATATAACGACGTACAGTCACAATCGGGTGAAAAGTTGAAGAGTTCAAGGTAGCCTGTACATTGACCAACACACTGGGTCGATCCGTCACGGACGCGGGTTAAATTAATATGAAACGTACACACGTACATCACGAAAACAGTGGATTTATTTTTTCCTTTAGAACAACTTTTACCGTAAAATGTGGACCATGTTTTCCAAGAAAGATGGACGAAATTCTCGAAAATAACATGTGTTTTCCCTCTACATCTTTCTTTGGTTATGCATTATATAGACAAAGAAAACGCCAGTACATGTGTACACTTGTACACAGCCGGTCAAGGATACACTGCATGTACCATAACGTCCAGATTAGACTTCGCTCAAGAGGTTAGGTGATTTGTGCTGTATGAGTAAGGTGTGATTCGATCGTTCCTAGAATTTTAACTGGAGTACTTAGTTTGTTTTATAGCCCAGTAGCGGTTGCAACCACCCAAACCCCAAGTTTAGCCGCTGGGGCCAAAGTAGTAAATGGAACGCTAAAGTTCCTAAATTTATTCTCATCTTGCCTAATTAGAATGCAGGAGATAGTATCGTAGATTTTCAAAATTGTCTGTGGTCATGCCCCGGACCCATGCTTTAATTCTGCACGCCTGCACTCCCCCCCCCCCCCCCCTTCACATAGACCCGGTACCCCCGTGACCTGAAACCTAGATCCGCCCCTGTTGATTATCCATTAAAGTTGACTGCGTTACCGGATTGTATTTTTCTCGCTGAGCACACTGTTTTGTTTTTGTTATATTAAATTCATTGCTTGACGATTCCTCTCGAAAAGAAATAGGATTGTGCTATACATGTATATCGCATTCAAAACGCGTCCAACCAATTTTTGCAAGATTTGGCCAACAAAAAATACAGTTTCCGTGTTAGCTATATGCGCAGCACCACCTTTAGTTTTAGGTTTATATTCTAAGAGCCTTCTTCAAAATGTATGCAATGAGACATGACCTACGGATTGATGTTTCGGGGGAATTTGAGCTATCCATCCATTTAAGTTAGCAGATTGACAATCTTAAAGATTGTCCATCTGCTGTAACTTTGCGAGATCGAGTCACTCGTTCATCGAACACATTATTTACTCCACCATGGTTGTTGTTTGTTGGGGTGTTGGGGTGTTTGTTTGTTTGTTTGTTTATTTGTTGTACTATTTGCCTCGCTATGATGTTCAAGATGACGTACCAGCCCATCGTTTCGCCTTCAAATCAAACGTATGTCAACGTTGCATATTATAGATCCCAAGCCAACTTAAAACAGTTATTTATTTTTGCGATGTTTTTTTCCCAGATGAATACTTGAACTTGACCTCTAGGAACGACATCCATTTTTCCAGTAATTAAGGCTAGAAAGACAAGAAAGCACTGACCAGAAAACTGTTGCTTCCGCAATTAAATTGCTTGCTGGCGTACCAATACAAGGTGGCAATTACTATTGTCTGAAAACGACACGTTGGTCACCCGTGTTTTAATTTCATTTTATGACAATAGACCGAAAAGACCGAATGGAAATTGGCTTTGTTCTTCTTTAAAATTGACCTTGTGTCTCTAAGCAACTAACGGTCAAAAAAAGACTGTAGAACCTAGAGCCATATACTAGATAAACTGGGGATAAAGACAGAAGAGACTTTGACAGAGCAGACAAATTTCGCCTGTGATTATGTTAACGGAGTTTTGAAGAGAAAGCCTTTATTATGGCGTCAGTACTGAGTAGGCATACTGTCAACGTTCTGATCTTGGTAATATTTGGAGCATTCCAAACTTTGCTAGCCGTTTGTCCTTCCGGCTGGTTTGCCTTGCAAAACGCCTGTTACATCTTTCTGCCTGACAAGATGGATTGGTGGCAAGCTAAGGAGGTTTGTGAACGGCCCGGGAGCAGCCTGATCGTTCCTGACTCGCAGGAAGAACATGACTTCATCTGGCGGGAAATAAAAGGTGGAGAATACGGAGCTACCGACGACATGGATGGTACGGAAGTGTGGGTTGGCTGCAGCTTCGTTTATGACATGTTTGGACGTTCGCTTTCGTGCGTCAATGTCACTAATCCCATCTACCAAAATTGGGCGCCTGGTGAACCAGCAGATCTACTTGAACAGTGCCTCGTGATGGCTGACAAGTTCAAGGGGAAGTGGGGTAGCAAATCGTGCAGTGCCTTGAAATACGTCGCTTGTGAGATGCATGTTTCTCGTGTCTCGTTCTGCATGCCAACCGATGCTGACGGCCAGTATCCGCCGCACTGTCTGCCCAACCATGAGATCAAGAACCTGACGACCGGACTTAGCGAATGTGCCAAGGAATGCGGGAAGGAGCATCGATGCCACTCCTTCAATCTCTGGCAGAAGGAGGAAGAAGACGTGGGAGTCTGTCAGCTCAACAGTGCAACTCGCTTGCAGGCCTCTACCGAAGAGTACACGTACGTAGAAGACTGCTACTTTTACGAAATGGGAAGCAACTAAAAATGCATCTCGTATAGGTGTGTAACTCGGCTAAGACTTGTCGTTTTAAATTTAGAATTGTTGGTGTCCATCTTTATCCGTTGAACAGTGAAATTGCAACACTAACATCAGTAGTACATATAGCTAACGCGTTCAGTGGACAATTTCATTTGGACATTTTTACTGGAAAACAGATTTTGAACAACTCGATTTAAATATTTATTCCCGGTAAATAATTTTGAAAAGTCGTTGATTTTGCTGACGAAACTTCTTTGTGAACATTTTACTTCTACCTGCACTCACGGACCTCATCTAAGTGTTTACTTCTTCATTCACATCGAATTGAGATGCCTGAATAGTTTTGAAGTGTGATCAACAATCAAGAGACTTTTAAAAACTCTTTATTTAAAAAAAAAGATTAGTATATACGTGTATTTAATGTTTACAGGACTGTACAAAAAAATATATGAAGAAATCGTTAATTAAGCGATTATGTACCTTTCGGGCATTTGCAGGCACGGTTCGTTACTGACTATTGGGAGGGACACTAAATATATATTCAGGAACCGTTGCAGTTTCGGGAAAGGTTGGAAAAAATATCATTCGGGAGTGGGTGGGGTGAGCTGGGGAGAAATAAAATTGGGAATTTCATTTGCTAAAATTAGAACAAAATAGGCACCGTTTTGTTAGACAAGGTGGAATTTCTTCTTTTTTGCAGCCTACCAATGCCACCGCACCAGCTATTATGAGATGTGGACTTGTTTTGTGAATTTGTTTTACATGCACGTTCAGCACCAAATAAACATAAATTGCACAAAACTTCTCATGAGAAACAAAAGTGAACAGTATAGTGGATCCCAATTTTACTCTGATTATCATAGAAGACTAGATAAGCCTGATCCAGCTTGGACCACTGAAACTAAAACTGTGCAGCGCCACCATGCGTTTGAGAAAAGGTGAATGTAGGACCGCATGCATTCCCATTTTTAGACTTAATATTGAAATGCCTTTTTTTTCACGTCAAAAGAATTTGATAATTCTGTGATATCCGTGAAATTTACTAAACTAAACTCATTGTGATTTCTTGCTTAAAGTGAAAATACAACATTTGCAAACATCAAAAACGAAATGATGAAATTATCAGGAAATACCTTACTGGATTGTTGGGACTGACAGTCTAAAGCATCCAGTCAAATCGTGGCTCCTGGTGTGCTGACATTTTCAAGAAAAAAAAATGTATTTTTCCAACGCCGGTCGGCCGACCAGCGTTGGAGAAAAATGGCTTTTTTTCAAAAACTGCTCCTAAATTTGCGTTTTTAGTTATTCCGCATTTTCTGTGCAATTAATTACACACCTGTGATGGGGTACAAGCCTGTTAGACTGATTCTCTGACCTTACAATTCCCTTAAGTCTATAAATTGCTCCGTTTTATCTTAAGTGGGGTCAGGGAGCCAGACTACAAGAACATGATAGATTTTCTTAGTTTTTCCAGCATCTACAAGCCCAAAACGTGAAACGAGTCAGTGTAACAATATGTGCTATAACAATATCTGCTATAACACGCTAATCCTCCAAATCCATTTATTTCTGAAAATTGCAGCAAAAGCAAATGTTGTACATTCCCTTTAACATAAATTGGGCGGATCTCTCCCCAACCACCCCCGCGACATTTTTATTCCTTTTATCAATCTGACTATATTTTCCACGAACGAAAAAGTAACGAAAAGAAAAACAATACACTCCCGATCCCTTGCATGCACCGAACGTATACGCTACCATTAACCTGCACAGAAAGATTTCGATTATTCACCACACCGAGCTTTAATTCCATGTGTTGGAGATATTTTAATCTTTATAATATTTACATTACGAAACTTATACAATAAAATGCAAAATATGTAATATTTACAACTATTAACACATGAATTGCTATCGTAGCAATAACAATAGAAAGCTTGCTAATTAAGGTACCATTCTCTACACAGTCATTATCCGTTCACTAAACTAAAATTCTCCAATACAATACCGTGTGTGTCAATATCGTACAATATAATCAACAATACGATGTACTTTGTCCGCAACGGACTTGGATCCCAAAATCCAGGGAGATGAATCTTGGACATATATACACAATTCCATCAATTTTAAAGCCAAACTGTCTCCGTTTTCAAAAGAAATTGTGGGATCACATTTTATGCTAATGAGCTCGCGTAGAAAGTCTCACTTTGCACAATTAAACGCGAATTAATTGCGGCCTCTGTCGTTCGATTCGCGCCAGTCGGATATTGTTGTTATAATCGCTGTAATAGTAATAATGACATTATCGGCACTCTTTGTGGGTTGGCCAAACGAGTTTTACTCTTGAATATTTACACTGCGTACACCACTTACAAACTCAACCAAAGCAATACGTTTGAAACCTTCTAGCATTCATGTTTTAAATTGGGCGGAATTTTTGGCTTATTTGGGAACAAAACTGCCCCCCCCCCCCCCCCGCCCTAAATTGTGTTCTGCCGGCATTGTCCGGCCGCTGAAAAAGAAATGCTAAACCCCTCTTGATCCGAATCTGGATCCGTAACTGGGGGTTTGATTATGCATATAGTCATTATATAGTGCAATGAGTCAAGTCTACCTGTGAACGACACAATGAAGGGCATCTGTGATTCCATTACTATATCAATATAGCTTATTCTACGGACTTAAATTTCAACCATTCTGAATCAATAATGAAAAGAATTGCTCGCCTAGTCTTTTAGGCTTGAGTAGAAATTATCTCAGGATGTTTCATGTTTCACTTTAAGTTTAATTTTAATTTTATATCTTCGGACAATAATTAAAAATCTATTAAAAAAAGAAAGATTGTTTTGGTCTAGACAAAAGTTTGTAAAAACTGTCATCAGAGAGTGTCAAACCAAAAAAAACCCAGATTATTATACAGTATAAATAATTACTATTAAATCAAACAAAATTTATTACGAAAATCCCACACCCAGAAAAAAAACTATAAACAAACAAACAAATTATAACAAACAAACATATTCTAATGTTCGGAAATAACTTTAAGAAATCATTAATTAATTACCATCGCTAACAACTAATCTACGATAAAACTACTCACTTCTTATGGTTTATGTCTTGTCTCTTGAGGGCGCCGATACAGACTAGTAAATACATCGCAGTGGAGTAAGGAAAAGGAGCGAAGACATAAATATTTTTCATGGCGGTGGTCACCGATTTCTGCAATTTTTCCTGACGGGGAGGCTTTAGGGCGAGGGCCGTGGTATATTGATACAACAAGGGCGCGCTGTTCATGAACATCCATGCACAAACGTTGACGTAATGAGTTCACTTTGTCGAAACTTTCCCCAAGTTTGCGGTAACCATTCCGGCAGTTTTCAGAAAGAACTCATATTTATTTTGTGGCCAGATTATTTTTTTGATACAATTAATTGTATTCTTATTGCTTAATTATAACTACTGCATCCCAGTCGATGTTCAGCAGTATGGTGTTATTTTCCCTCTTGGAGCAGTCGCTGCTGGCAAGATACTCCATCATGGATCTCTGTACGTCTTCGGGCGCCGTCTCCTTGAAGTTAACAGAATGGGTCAGGAAATCAACCAACAAGCTGTCTTCATCGGCAGTTTCGTCGAAGCACTTGGTAACATCTAAACCGTTGGGTTGGTGGTACTGCAAGTACGGGATGCCACGGCGGTCCAAGGAATTGCGTATATCGGCTGAAGTTATTTCACAACCGCCCCGACGAAGCTCAGGAAAGCGGTCCAGAAATCGGTTCCATCCGTTGTTTTCTGAACAAAAAAGACACCAAAAATCTGTCACCTTATACCCAGCTTTGAAGGGGCTATGCAATGTAATTTTGTTTTATGCAATCCTTGAAAATATACATCTTTGTGTCCTTTTTAACTTTATTTCCAACGTTCGTTTTGCCATTTTCAAGGGTATAGGCCTATTGGTGCGTTTGTGGTTTTTATGCAAATGAAAATTTACATATTCATGTGCAAAACTGTGATGCCAACCAGGCGGAAACCTCAATGCTAGGCCCTACAGCCATTTCGACAACAAAAGTTGCCAGAATTTTATTTATTTTTATGTTTTTTGGCTGTCATAAGTTTTTTTTTCTTCTTGTGATTCGTTGTTGTATCAATACATGACAGCCAGTGAGCAAACTTTTTTTACAAACGTTTCCAATTTCGGGTTCATAAGTTGAACAGAAAACCCATAAACTGAACAGTGTCTTCCTGAAAATGACTCACAGCAACAGTGCCCTCTGTTGTCCGGAAAAGCATGGACAATTTGTAAATGTTTAAAGAAGTGTAGTTTTGAATACAATTTACCAAAAAGGGACTTCAAACAGTTTTCATACATTTAAGAGAAGTAGAAAGTTGCACAAAATATGTTCCTTAGAAAAATCATGCTATGCCCCTTTAATGTTAAAGCCTGTAATACGCAGTTCTTCACGACTGATTTTGGAAGCTAGAGTGCTGAACACATTGGCCTACTAGCATTTTTGAGGGGGCTGTGCCCGGTCAACAATTCCACGTATGATATATACGTGCATGTATGAATTATGGCGATTACCTATACTGATGATGCTTTGAGTTTCCTTCTTAATATTGTGTAAAGGGCACAAACCATGACTAGCACCCATGGATAGAAAGAAATACGTATTATAGGGAGAGCTGTGCTACGCCAAACCAATGGGATTTAGCATTTTGCATAAAATACTGACCTGACTTGAGGATCACAAGTATTGCTCCGCCAGGGATCAGGCAGTTGTACAAATACTCCAGGGAGCTGTCATAGTCGTCCAGGTAGTACATGCAGTGAACTGCGCTGATGAAGTGGAACTTAGTCGCATCTCCCGCCTTCTGGTATTGCTCGAGCGTCTGCTGCCGAAAATCACACTCGACACCTTGTAGTTCGTGAGTCTTATATTGAGCCAACGCCTTGTACTGGACTAGCATCTTATCAGAAGGCTCAACTACACGATTATTGACGAGTGAGAATCGCTTTTTGAGTTGCTCCAACATCACACAATCCTGTTCACCTGTACAGGCCATAATTATAATAGTTATAGGTAATTGTTATAATACCAATAAGTCAGTCTTCCAACTGTCTTGAGATGTTCCAAACGGATGTTGGGCTGCAATATCATCCGATAGCCGGCCTTTGGATCTTGGTCAAATTAAGACTGGATTTGGATTTTGCTTCTAAGGCAACTGGCCGCAATCCTAGTGAAGGCGGATCCATTTGAGGGATGCCCTGCCAAAAAGTGTCCAGTTGGTTTTTAGTAAAAGCAAAAGAGGATCGAAGACGACTGTTTTCATCGATGCCATGGTGATAGTATAATCAAGCTGTGGCCGGAGCTTCGATCTACATGTCACTTGGTGGTCGGTCGGTCAGTCGATCGGATGGTCCGTCTGTATGCACCACTTGTGGGGTACCCGTCCTTTGTTCGAGGTACCCCTCACTAATAAAATCTTTAGAAAAAAGGGTACCCCGCAACGAAAACTTTAGAAATAGGGACAATGGGACATAACAACAATGGAGGTACCCCGGAAGTCCATCTGGCTGGAACGTCTGTATGTCTGTCTGTCCGTGCTTACCAGTGACCACTTGTGGGGTACCTGTCCATTGTTGGAGGTACCCCGCAAGTGAAATCTTTAGAAAATAGGGTACCCCGCAAGTGAAATCATTAGAAATAGGGACAAAGGGACAACAATGGAGGTACCCCAGAAGTGTCCGCCCGCTGGAACGGACGTATGTCTGTCTGTCCCGAAACTTTACCAAAAGTATGGTGTTCCATAGTGTGCCATCGGCGTCGCATTTTTAAGCTCTGGCAGGAATCAATTTGATCGATTCCATGCAAGCCTTTTACACAAGCCTTCTTGCAACACGGTCACTGACGGTACTTGTTTTGGGTTTGTTGACAATTAGCATTGCGACAATACATACAACAGCATTATAAAATTTAACGTACCTGATCCACTGCCCACTCCAAGGACCCGTAGCTCTTCTTGTCCGTCCAGTGTGGCCTGGAGTTTACCAACCACCGCCTCGCTAAACACACCGTCCACCCAGTCAGAGAACACCCTCAATTTGTCAGACCGAGCGCAGAAGACTTTGAACGCCTTGGCATAGTGGCTCGGATCGCTGAGCAGACTCTGTAGTGATTTTGTGTCCATGTTCTCTTTTCTGCTTGATTACTCCAATATTTTGACAGCTGTAGACAACCTGCAGATAGGTGGACGGATTTTGACCCAACTGACTTAAACAGTCTCAATCATGAAAGGATTGAAATTCGAAGAAATTACGAAAATATTAATATAGAGCCGTCTCGCCCCACAACATGGCCGACCAACAAAACAATGACGTCACCCTCGCGCCCTCTATAGATCCTCCGAGAGCCTAAAATCTGTATTGAATCAAGTAGCCATATGAATCAAAATGCCATAGTGGGACATGTTTCCGCCGAGTATTGTAGCAAAACGACTGTAGTCTGTACTACTGGAGAGACTCGGCCGGGTAAAGTCGAATTTGTTTAGGCAAGCAATTAAGCTAGACTGCAAAAATACAAATTACAAATGATGGACTGTAGCTTTAAATGAGCGCAGTTAATTTTAGGGAAATTTGGGGGTGATCGACGATGAAGACGACAAAACACGACACGAAAATAGAGCTGGTACACTGCGAGGCACCGTGAATGCATGACAAATTATATTCTGATACGACTAATTACATTTCTTGCATTAATAATTGAATTTCTTGCATTACTAATTAATTTTCCCTTAATTCTTATTAATTTTCTCGCATTACTAATTAAGTTTATTGCATTAATAATCATTTCAGAAATTAGTCAAATAAGACACTTTTTCAGGACTAATTATAATTAGTCAAAATTTACCATACATGACAAACTATCAATTAGTCAAATATGACACTGCGCATACCTATTTTTTTTTTTTTTGTTGGTCATTTGACTTAATAACATTTTCAGTGAACTGGTCAGGGCTGGATAAGAGACAATTTCAAAGAACACAACCATATCTAACAAAGAGACAAAACAGGATTTCATTAGCTTTTAAACTTGTGTAAGGCACCTCGTTGTTTGATACGGTGGCATAAACGCAAAATATGAACTCACCAGGGGCCGCACAGTTCTCTAGGTCACCAGACGCTGCATTTGAAATATGAATACTGTAGCATTCCAGTAACGCACCACTTGACAAGAGAGAAAACGCTGACTGTTTACCCCTCCCCCCCCCCCCCCCCCAAAAAAAAAAAACACTCACACAATTATATAGAGCTGCTACGTGCAAGCTTGTGCTAAAAAACGTAAAACTTTATTTCATACCAGAAACAGGCCACGCAAGCCATTATTATTGGTCAGTAATGGTTTCATGAATATTCAAGGCACGACTTAAAGGGAATATACAACGTTTTGCTTTTGCAAAAATTGGGGGGCAGTATTAACAAAACAGTAAGTTTTTTCCAACGATGGTCGGCCTGGAAATTTATACAAAAAAATTCACTTTTTTGGAAATCACAATACACCAGATGCCATGATTTCACAGGATGCTTGAGACAATGTACTGACAGTCCGACGGTATTGCATGATAATTTCATGAAAATTTGGTAGTTTCGTTTCTTGATGTTCGCAAGTATTGTATATTGCCTTTAAGCGGTATTCGTTCGGGGATCTGCTACCTTATGCCTGAGTCACGTGGCATATTTCGTCATGCGCAGTTCTCAAAGGAGTCAGTCACGTGGAGGGGAACGTGAGAGTTACTTTGGTTGCTGCATAATAAAAGTTACAATTTTCCCACTTGTAATCAGACTGCCAATTCGAACGCGTACGTGAACGATACTCAACAGCACTGCCTGCTTATCAGTCATCTTTAATTCCTCATCCGGCATTGGTAAGTCCCGTATTATTTACAGGGTGGGTACAACAAAAGGAAACCCAAATGGTGCCCCTGTGTAAAAAAAATTAAAAAAAAAAATTCTGCAAGCACTGTAGCGCTTTCCAGATCTTGGATATGAAAACCCAATTAATAAGCTTCTTTTAGTGAAAGAATATTTGTCCAGTTTTGATCACAAATATGGGGTTTTAACCTTGTCAACGGATCACATTTAAGGTATCGGTAAGTGATATTTCAGTAAAAGGGAAACTATGTCGTATTCTGATGGCAGGCATTTATATTACGCTTGTTGTTTGCACTTGTTGTTTACCTTTCACCCAGTAAACCAAGAAAACTGACCCCCAATCAATCAAGTTACAAAAGGGAATGGTATTCGCGGCTGAATGCTTGCAGGACTTCCCTGAGGCATTTGTTTTTAGCGCAAGGTCACCTCTTTGTTCGGTCGGATAAAGACACCGATGCTCCTATGAATTTGACGTTGAAGATACCCTAAAGTGGTCTCGTGAATATGATGATTTTTTTTCCATTTGTACCTCTTTGTTCATTTTGCTTTTTTATCAAACTTCGTATTGCATTTCTAAAGTCTCTTTCGGTGCTCAGGCCTAAATGGATTTGTGGCGAGATAAATTTTCACATACATGCATAGTGACGTCATTTTAGGGAGAGCTGATCTAGTCTTACAATCTAAAAACACGTATTAAAATTTGGTTGATTAAAAAAGTCGGTTAGAATTTTAACCAATGTGTTCTTTTGGTCAATTTGACCATATACACTTTACCCAACGTTGGGTAAAATTGGTTCACTTTTGGAACCAACTTTTTAACCAACTGTTAATTGTGTTGTTCACCTGGTAACCAACGGTTGGTTAAAATGAGTCATTTTACCCAACGTTGATTAAATTTAACCAAATTTAGCCGCTTTGGAAACATTTCAGGTTATTTGTTTTGAACTTTGTTATTACATGTTATTTGTTGGTTTGTTAAAATTGGGCAAGTAGCCAATGGGTAAATTGAGTCAATATTTTGTACGATAAAAAAATCTTGTACCAAATTACACCATATTGAAGTTTATCCTGTGATTGTTTCAACCTTTTTCTTCTCAGAAAGAAATCAGCAAAAAAAAAAGGATGAAGGGATTCACCTGTTTGGTTCTGTTGATGTGCCTGAGCTGCGTCTTTGCCATGGCACTTCGTCAAGGTATGTGCGAGTGCTGTACGTGTTGGTCGTTCCTTGCCGCATTCCTTACTGCATGGCAAGTAGGGTTTTCAAGGACAAAATTAGTTACCATTTTATCTGAGAAAAGTTTACCCATTCCTATTGGTCGAGAGCCCGTCACGTGGCCGGTCTTAAACGGTCGATAAAGATCGACTGGCTGATCTTGAACCCTTTTCCAGTGTCACATGAAATTTGGATGAAGTATTAATATTGTTTTGGTCGAAAGTTCACGATCCTCACGTGGGAATGTGCAATACCAGTGATCGGAGTCAGTATTCATATGGTCTTAACTTGGTTGATTTGATTCCCAGAGAGAGATACTAAGGACCAGTTGTTGGAACTGCTCCTGGAGCGATACTTGGAGGGCAGATCGCGACAGGATCGGGACGGATACGGAAAAGACCGATCCCTAGAGGAGGACCGTAAGTTGTACAAAACGCATATAGCTGTTGTTGTTTTTTTACTTGACAGTCGCCTATATGTGAAGAATGTTTTCATATAAACCATGGGATCTCATGACAAAACGTTCCTGAGCCTCTGATAAATTGGTAAATACAGGGCGAGTCAGAATATTCTGGACCCAAGTCAGGTATATTTTTGTTGTGGCATATAAAGTATATTGAGAAAAAAACTTAGTGTTTCATATATGAATGGTTATTACCAAAATTTGGAATTTTTCAAATTGGTGGCAGTGGTGGTGAGGAGTTTTGCCATTTTCATTGAAGTCGCTCATTTTCCAGCCTGCACACAGAATTGGTTTTGCATTTTTAAATGTGCCAATAACTACTTTGTTGTTGTAGTGAGACGTTTTTTACGAGGCACCGTACAATTGGCACACAGCCCAGAAAAAAAATGTGTACAAACGCGCACTCAGTGCGTGTACGCGCGAGTTTTCTGCTTCCACACCAAACTGTGCAATATGGAGGCCTAGCTCACTACACAGTTGTACACTTGCCAGGCCTTCGGGGAACTTCGGGGAACCTGATTGAAATATTAGAACCAAGAATATTAGGAACCTGATTAAAACATTAGAACCAAGAATATTAGGAACCTGATTAAAATATTAGAACCAAGAACATTAGACACCTGGAAATCTTAGGAAGCGGGGCAACTTTAGAAATACAAACATTGTGATTATAATTTATCATTGACAATGTTATTACAATTTATAGAGCTGAAAGTTGAATCCAAGTTATATGATTTTTGTAACACTTGTTTTGTGAGTTAGATTGAGATTCAGATCCAGAACTATTGTAATTGATTTTGTAAACGAGTAATCTGTAACAAGTTCATGAGACCAAACATAATTTGACCCCTCCTAGTGTTTTGTCTTGGTTGTCCTTGGCGTCCTTAAATCCAATCATTTGAGCGGACCTCCTTAATGGCGTACCGCTACAAAAGTGGCGTCGTAGATAGGATTCGTCACAACTTATTTACCTACTAAGCTTAAAGTATTTTTTTCTTCCATGTCTACTCCTCCTGCTACAAAAGTGGCGTCGTAGACAGGATGCCTTGGACAATGTAGGATAAACAGTTTCCTTAATTGTAAATTATTAAGTTCTCCGAACGCCTTTTCCTCGCTGTGGCCGTCCATTTATCATGGAGCGTCGTACGAGATGGGATTTGCTGTTGCTGTTACCATGCAAGATGTTTCTCCTCATTCGCCAGGCTGTGATGCGCCGTTTCACTTGTTGAGGGACATGATCATCTCTTCCATTTTGTATTATTGACTGGGCTGCATTTTTTTATAGTATTGTCAGCAGGTGTAGTTTTGGTCACTTGTAGTTTTAACCTACATACACTTGTGCAATTTTATCTTCCATGTGAAGTGTATTTTGACTTTGGTATCCATTCTTTTGTAGATCTGCATTTGTACAGATTAAGCCTTTTGGCCTACGTGTAGCTGAAGTCAAATTTGTGTGCACAGTTGGTTTGTATGTAGAGTATGGCCTGATTGTATTTTTGCTGACTTAATTTGCAGACCCTTGTATATTTTGACATATTGACGTGAAGTTTGACGTGCATGATGTGCATTTCATATTTTGTCTGTGCATTTTGTCTATTTTTGACATGATTCAGTCTGTATTTAGGCTGTAATTTTGGGTTGGATTTTGTGTGTACAAGTTATGTCATTGTATCCCTTGTAGGATGGAAAATAGGCTGTATTGTGACCCTGTTATATCTGTGTAGGTACAGATTTTTTGTCAAATTTGTGAAGCCTTGTAATTTCATGTACACTGTAGGCCGTAGGTGGTCATTTATATCACAACCATGGTTTTGCCAGACAGTACTTGTTAAGTCACATCAGTTTTTAGCACAAAATATTGTCAATGTGTTTTCAAATTTATTAGAGGATGGTCACGATGAGGTCCACTTACTCAATGAACAGCCTTGTGAATCTGTTGATTCCATTTCTAAGCTAAGTGTAGCTAAGTCAATAGAGACAGCACTCAATGAGCATGCTGCTATTTTACTCACGTTTGTTGAAGACCAACAGGTCAAAAACCTGGAAAGTTTGTCTTCTGATCTAATGGTGTCCCAGGTGGTGATATTCCCAGTGAAATTAGTGAGACAAATGTTGATTCTGAGCCAGTAGTTATTGTCCCTGCATGTACCGATGTAGCAGCTGTTCTAGAGGTAGAGGTGTCAGAACAGATTTTGATAAAACCTGTTGATGGTATTGTGGAAGTCTCTGATCACCACGAGGTTGTTGATGTAAGGCCTGTTTTAGAGCCCAGTGTTGTGTTTGCACCCGTTTGTGATGACTTGGAAAATAAGTCGATATTAAGTTGCAAGCCGCAGGAGTGTGTTGTATCTCCTGGTTATTCTTCATCACATGTTTTACTGCCTCCTTTTGAGAAAAGGCTCAATTTAGTTTTGGAATGTCACCCATCACTGCAAGTGCCAAACGCCAAGGCAGGAGAAAAAGTAGGGAACCACTGGGCTACCCTCACTTTTCATCTTTGTGCATTTGAGATATGGCCAACAGTGTTGCCAGATGCAGAGACTGGCAAAGCACCACATGATGAAAAGGAAACATGTGGGTCTCTGGCAAAATGCCATTACTTAAATTGTGTCCAATGACATAACAGATAAGCAGTTTGAAATTTAATGCAGTGAAAGGTTCCATTTGAACCTTTACTTGGTCAATGCTCTCGTCGTTATTCGTCCCGTAAACGGTCAATCGTCGGCATATATCCTCACGCGCTATATACACATGCATGTAAAAATACAGCGCGAACAGCGACCTCACGCGGCCACTATTTTTATATGCAAATCAGTTGGGGACGATCTCGAGCCTTGGTTCAGTCGTCCATGTGTGGTTTTGGGGGTGGTGCTCATTATGTTAATAGCCTTAGCTGACCTTAAATGTCGTTTTCTTATTGGTCGATCGTTGCGTGGAAACTTGCATAGTGAAACGTGTCACCGTACATGATCCATACACGTACACGTTGTGTGTCTCTGCACACGGCACCAATGCACAAAAACTGTGGTTCCTGTCACGTCCGCAAAAGGCGAATAGCTGCAAACAATTTGATGACGTCCGGATTTACCAAGGTGTGATTGGACACTCCACATATTAGCCCCGCCTACACTTATCTGTATTCGCATACGAGGTCGTGCGCTAGAAATCCAGCGCAAAATAAAGAAAAACATAAGCTTTTGCCGACGATTGAACCAAGGCTCGAGATCGTCCCCAACTGATTTGCATAAAAAATTAGTGGCCGCATGAGGTCGCTGTTCGCGCTGTATTTTTACATGCATGTGCATAGCGCGTGAGGATATATGCCGACGATTGACCGCGTACGGGACGAATAACGACGAGAGCATTGACCAAGGCTAATTGGAACCATGTGTTTCATCACGATCATATACGATCCGAGTATATTTGATGCACAAAATCGTCGCTGAATTTCAAGTGTTCTAATTGAAAGCAATGAATAGTATTTATCAACTCATTTAAAAAAATTAATAAGCAATTAACAGTTAATTAAACCTATATTATACTCGGAAATACTAGGGGGTCTACATCCGAGTGTCGACGAAACGACTTTGGCAAACTTCGGAAACTTTCGGAAAAAGGAGGAATACCTCCCGTTTTAGTCACGTGACGTAAATTGTAATACGATGTATTACCGGAGGCGACCGGACCTAAGATTCATCAGGAAAAGTCAGAATCTTTTGGTCTGGGAACCAGACTACATCCAACCCAACGGGCGCCACGCGCTCAACCGACGCTTTCTACTTTGTGGACTCGAGACACGGATACAATTATTAAAACGAAAATATTGGCGTTTTAGATGACAATACTCTCGATGTTTGTGTAAGGAGAATGGGGTATCGTTTGCCAAGGTGATGGGTATGTGCACATTGTGCCGGGTGCGGTTCTATATCGAAAAAAAGAAAGGAAAACCTCATTTAAATCATCTGATATTTGTGGAAGATTGTCTCAAACAAAATATGTGAGCTTCCTACGAATATCAGGAAAAATAGGAAACCTGTTTCGAAATTTGGAATTACGAAAACAATTGCGATTCGTCACAACAGGTTCGGAACTCTCTCTTAAGTAGGAGAAAATATAAATTACGCTTTAAAAGGGGAATATTTAAGGTGTTGAGTTTGGTTAGCCTATATAGAACCGCACCTGGCCTGCATTCTGTTTAGTTAGCTTGCATCGTTTATGCATTCTTAACACGGGTAATTGTATTACATTGATATAATTATTTCTGATATAGCTTGCTCTCTTAACATGTTATTTTTTTAGCTACAATCATAACCGTAAACTTTTAAGTCTTGACCCCACTTATATTCATTACCCTATCCCTAAAAACCCTTACCCAGACCCTAACCCTCACCAAGTGCTTCCTCAAACCAAATGAAAATGTCTTTATCCTGAGAGGCACATTTAATCCCTTATTCCACCCCATTTCCTTTTTTTTTCATTCTGAAACTGACATGATATTCAATAAAACAACTCATTTAATTTTGGAGAATATTCATAGGCTGGAGTTTGCGTCGGGGTGATGTAAATTTAATAGGTTTGGCCCTTCACCGGCGAATAAACACTGTATACTTAGTGTGTTACCTCCTGACGGTGAAAGTTGGTGAAAAAATCACTCGGGTGGGACTCGAACCTCAAGCAAGAGGTCGTGGGTTCGAGTCCCAACCCCGAGTGAGTTTGTCCAATATATTCACTCGGGAGGCAACACACTGAGTATAAAGTGTTTATACGTCGGTGAAGGGAAAACTTAATATTAATTGTGGAGAATGTTGTAGAATTTGCTCAGAATATAAAAATTACCTTAGAGTTTCTTTAGAATGAGGGGATTTCCTCAATTTTCCTATTTTGTCCATCTCCTTAGAACTTCCTTCCAAAGTAAAATTGTCCTTAAAGTGAGGAAATTTCCATGAAAGTGGAAGCACTGCCCTTACCCTAACCCTAACCCTTGCCCTAATCCTATAAACCCAAACCCTATCAGTCGTAGCCCCACCCGAACCCAAACCCTATCATCCCAAAGTTGTCCGAGTTTACCTCTTTGCGCCCAAGTAACTTTTTACTGTCAGTATCAGCTCTTATCGTATGGTATTGGGTAAAAGTGCATTTGGTAATTGTAGTTGAATTGGAATTAAAAAATAGGGTATGCAAACCGTCTTTGTACAATCTTGCACAGTCTCGTATTGAAATGCCTGATAAAGTTAACGTTTACCGTCAACATTTCGGAATTTTAATGGCAGATACACTTATAGTGGGTGCTGCCTGCACAATGTATTAGAGATGGCTATTACATTATTTCGAGCAGATTCGCTTATTATTTATGCAAGACAACCGCATCTTGACCTCAAGATTTTGACCAATCAGCGTGCGCTTTCTACATAGGCTAGGATCTTCGGTCACACCGTTGTCGCATGACATGGATAAAACAAAAATATCCTAGACACAGCAACAAAGGCTGTGGTCGCGCGCTCTGTGGTATAATGTAACACGACAAGCGCCCGGCTGTTGTTGTATAACAAAACACTGCATTCGAACTGACCAATCACAGTTTTAGTCCTGATTTTTGAATGAAATGACGTCACGATTTAGTAAAGTCGACTCCGATTGGCTAAGGCGCGAGATCGCATTAACCTGCATGCTGTGACATAATCAGACGTTATACTCGAGACTTGGCTCCGTGGATAACGGGTGATATATACTCGGACTACATACAGCGCGCCCTCTTGTAGCGTTTTTTCCTTTCCTTTCAGTTAAGTGAATTCGTGGCCGGCTGTTCATCCAAGTGATCACGTGAGTCTGCGACTACCTATCGACCAACCTAAATTCTTTTTTTCCTCAGAAATGCAAATGCATAGGAATTGCTCACTAGGAACAAACTTTTTTGATAGTTGTATTGTATTATGGGTGTGGATGATAAACAAGCAATGTAGTTTAAGCACAGACCCATGGGCAGTGAACATTCAAACTTAAATTGATTTTCTTCCATAGTTTTTCAAGAAAAGTAATGATCATTGATTCTTATATTAATGCATAGAATACAAGAAATATAATCTCTAAACAAAAGTTTTTTGAATGGAAAAAAAGAAATCAACTTGACATTTCTCTCCAGGTACCAGTCACCAGGCCAAGAGGAACGATTGTGATTGGCCAGTACGTGTTGCAAGTGTTGGCTTGAAATTTTGATTATTGGTTCTGAATAATGAAATAGGGATTCCCCAAAACATTCTTCATTCTCATAAGCATAAAAAGAGAAGTGATTTTTAACATAATTATATTTCAATTTACCGATGCAACAATGTGTGAAAAGGTGCTCACCAATTTCCTTCCACATCTCCTTCTAAGGGACCCCGCTGGGAATAGTCGAAAGACATTCGTGGGCTATTCCGGTCAATTGCCGAATAGTAATCACAATTGAACACACACACACACACAAACAAACAAACAAACAAACAAACACCCCAACACCCCAAGACCCCAAGACCCCAACAAACAAACAAAAATACACATCTTTAACATCTGTGTTTTCCCCATAGAGCTATATTGTACTAAAGTACTAAAGCGCTGACTCGATGTACAAAGTGATGTGTGCTGGCGCATCCATGTTTGTACAAAAACTTATGGAAAACTCCAAATGCTTATCCTGTAGTCTGGTTCCCGGACCCTACTTCAGACGAAACGGAGCAATTAATAGACGTCCGGGAATTGTCAGGTCAGGGAACCAGGGAGATGGCTTGCACCTGTTCACGAATGTGTAACCGATTGCAAACAAAAACTGGACCAACTAAATTTGGTAACCTGTCAGGGTTTTCCCCAACCGTTGGAAATTGATACAAACATTCCACTTGTCTTGAAAATGACAGCACATCAGGTGTCATAATTTCACAGGATCCTGAGACTATTATTCACTTACAGTCAAGTAAGGTATTTCAAAAGAATAATTTGGCAGCTGTTATGTTTGCAAATGTTGTACATTACCCTTAAAACCCTTTACCAAATCAATTTCAATATGTAGAACGCAATCTATTTTTCGTCATTCTGCTGATGAGTGCCTTATGGTACGAAACAGTCTGTTCAGAAGAGAGATATGCCAAAGTTTGTTTAACTAATATTCTGAATTTATTGCATGTTTATAGCTCTACAGAGATGTATCGAGCACTGTGAATTGTGATAGAAGACGATTTCATTGGATATACTAGCTCCTATTTTTATAGTTGAGCACTCTCCTGACGTCGCACTTCAAAATGGAAAGAGTGAACTTTGAATATTCGACGAAGAATATTCCGGTAGCATCGAGAACAACATACCTCAAGCGCCTGATCGAGAAAACGGAAATGTTCATCAAAAGGATTAGATGGAGATCATTCTTCTTTCTGAATCCGGAGCTGAACAAAGACAAGGCGGAGAAGGAGGAAACGTACGGATTTAACTCGCGGAAAACACCACCAGTCATTCCGGAACTGAGAGAATTCGAAGACAATTTGGTGAGTCTGATTCAAAACGTCGAATTTGAGAAGACCACTAGCCAGTTCCAACGCAAATTAAAGGAAGACATAAATACGATTAGGAAAGATGATAAGCTTACCGTCAAGGCTGATAAGACTACAAATTATTACAAGATGGAAAAAGATGACTTTGTAAATCTTGTCAGCGCGAATGTCACCAAAACATACAAGAAAACCGAGCAAAAGGAAGTAGCGGAAATCAATCGCGAAGCGAAAAGAATTGCTAAAAGTCTTGGACTGGGCGACCGCATAGATAAATTGGCCGAGAGGGAAGTCTTCATTACTTTGAAGGACCACAAGGACAACTTCGATAACAAACCATCATGTCGACTAATCAGCCCAACCAAATCAGAGATAGGACATATAAGTAAAGTGATCCTCGACAGAATCGTCGGTAAAGTCATAAGCGCGACGGGATTCAACCTGTGGAAAAGCACGGACGCCGTACTGGACTGGTATAAGAAAATCCCAAACAAGCAAGAATCGAGCTTCATAAATTTCGACATTGTGGAGTTCTACCCCTCGATAACGGAAAAGCTTCTCCTGAAGGCCCTAGGGTTCGCGGAAAACTACGAGAACATTAGCAGCAAGGAGAAAGATATCATCATCCACGCGAAACAGACAGTGGTATTCAACGACCAGGTACCGTGGAAAAAGCGTAATGCAGACAGCAAATTCGATGTCACGATGGGCAGTTTCGACGGCGCGGAGTCATGCGAGCTGGTCGTAGCATATCTACTGTCGATCTTGAAACCAAAGTAGGAAATAGAGTGGGACTATACAGGGACGACGGTCTGGCAGTATTCAAAGAGACCCCCAAGAAAATAGAAAACATCAAGAAGGAAATATGCCAAGTATTCCGGGAAAATGACTTAAAGGTAACGATCCAAGCCAACAAGGCAACAGTAAACTTCCTTGACATCACATTAGACCTGCGAACGGGAGGGTACAAGCCATACATGAAACCAGGTAATGTACCTCTCTATGTACATGTCCAGTCAAACCATCCACCCGCCGTCATCAAACAGATACCAGAGGGAATCAACAAGCGACTCTCCAACATCTCGTCGAGCAAGGAGGCATTCGAGAAAGCTGCCCCGGCCTACCAGGAGGCTCTGCAAAAAAGCGGGCACAAGTATCGGTTGACATACACGCCGGGCAATAACACCAGGAAAAGGACTAGAAAAAGGGAGGTGACATGGTACAACCCGCCATACAACAAGAACGTACGTACCAACATTGGAAAGAAATTCCTTCAGATAATAGACAAATGCTTCCCCAAGGAACATAAGCTTCACAAAGTGCTCAACCGGAACACAGTAAAGTTATCGTACAGCTGCATGCCGAACATGAAGGCAACGATCCAGTCAATCAACAAACGGAAGGTAAAACAGGAGGACGACGTCGGTGGTAGAACATGCAGTTGTCCCCGCAATGCCGAATGCCCGCTGAACGGGGAGTGCCTCAGCAAGAACATAGTGTACCAGGCCACCGTCACGAGCGAAGGCAGGAAGGAGGCATACGTCGGGCTGACGTCCACAACCTTCAAGGCGAGACTGGCGAACCACAAGCAGTCATTCAGATCCGAGAGCAAGAGGGCGCAAACAGAGCTAAGTAAACATATATGGGACTTAAAGGACGAAGGGAAAGACTATGAAATCAAATGGGACATAGTTCTGAAAGCACTGCCATACTCTAACGTAAACAAGAGATGCAATTTGTGTATAGCAGAGAAGTACATAATCATATGTAGGCCAGATCTAGGTACACTGAATAAGAGAAGCGAAATCGTCTCCAAGTGCAGGCATCGAGACAGATGTGTTCTTACTTCAGTGACGTAAACGCGTACTAACTTCAATGACGTAACGCGCGTAACGCGTGCGCGCGCTTGATTCGAAATAAGGTAAGATGCTACTTGTATTCTATTTTTCGTCATTCTGCTGATGAGTGCCTTATGGTACGAAACAGTCTGTTCAGAAGAGAGATATGCCAAAGTTTGTTTAACTAATATTCTGAATTTATTGCATATATATATATATATATATATATATATATATATATATATATATATATATATATATATATATATCCAATGAAATCGTCTTCTATCACAATTCACAGTGCTCGATACATCTGAATATTCTGAATTTATTGCATATATATATATATATATATATATCCAATGAAATCGTCTTCTATCACAATTCACAGTGCTCGATACATCTCTGTAGAGCTATAAACATGCAATAAATTCAGAATATTCTCTTTGTCAGTTATATAAAACAAATATTGAGTGGCTTTAAATTGTGAAATGGCAGGAGTATTATCGCTCGGTAAAATCTGGACTTTTCCAGTTCACTCGGCTTCGCCTCGTGAAATGGAAAAGTCCAGATTTTACCTTGCGATAATATTCCTCCCATTCCACGCTGAGCCACTCAATATTTGTATACTAGTTTCTTGGTGTTGACCGTTGACCGGTGGGCATAGAAACGCTTCTTGAGCGTATTCTTATTACTAGTTACGAGCGCGAGTGGAACACGCAATTCAGTTTGTATAAACGTAGTGCGTCTGTGTGCCTCAGGCCAGGAGCGTGTGTATGGGATAACGAATGTATCGTCAAGCGAACTTGACGCACAGTAAAGATGGAAGATGCATGCTGTGCACAATCGTATCAGCGGTTAAGCTCGACGCGTGTGCAGAAAGAACCGCTCGCACATCTTGGAATAACGTGATATGCAGAGTGCGATATACAGATCGTGGTATTAGGTTTATTATATAACCGACATACAGATCCTTGTCATTTGATTGGTGGAACTCACTGCTCCCATTCATGCCGCGGCTCAAAAAAGTACTATCCGCCCATGGGGAATGGGAAATACTATTCAACAGTTAGGATCATGACGCGTTATTTGTGTGCAAATGCATGCTGGTGTGCGCGTTCGGCGTTGCGCGTAGCGCGTATTGTTCCAAAGAGCCAGCGCTACAGCATTGGGTTCAAACATTTTCGTGAAGGGGTGGTTTGGAAAAGACAAATACATTTTCCTCCAGTTTTGTATTGATTATGGGATAATCTACAAAACCCTTCTCCTAACATACCAATGTCTCCATCGTCTCGCCCCTACTTACCTCCAGCAATTAATCCATAAATATGAACCTCGTAGAAATCTTCGATCAAGCTCACAATCCCTGCTCGCCTGCTCCTCAACATCGACAAGGTCATACGGTCAGCGAGCGTTTTCATCTGCAGCCCCAACCCTCTGGAACAAACTACCCAATCACATCAAGGAAGCCCCAACCCTGGACATTTTCAAAGCTAATCTTAAAACCCATCTGTTCACTGCAAATGATATATAATGTTAGTGTTTTCCTCTGTTAATTGTTCAGCGCATTGGGACCCCGTGTAAAATGCGCTTTATAAGAATGGTTTATTATTATTATTATTATTTTTGAAATAAAAGTTCAAATATATCAAATGGCAAGGATCTATATGTCAGCTATATAAAACAAATATTGAGTGGCTTTAAGTTGTGAAATGGGAGGAATATTATCGCTCGGTAAAATCTGGACTTTTCCAGTTCACTCGGCTTCGCCTCGTGAAATGGAAAAGTCCAGATTTTACCTCACGATAATATTCCTCCCATTCCACGCTGACCCACTCAATATTTGTATACTATCACACTGTACGTTGTTGCCTTGGATCGAGCAATCAGGAGCAAGGAGTCAAGTTTGCTGGAAGATAAATCTATTGTTAACCATACATTCCGTGTTATACATTCCCACCCCTGCTCTGAATTATGGAAGGCAAATGAACTTTTCATTAAATCTTTAAACCTATTGAGTGCCTCCTCTAGAAAATGAGCCCCGCAATTAAAATTTATGCACGCATGCGCATAAAGAGGCAGCAAGCAGAAATGGATATATGGCATTTATCAAAGTCTTAAAATTACCATACCATATTGTCAATTAAAAATCCTTTGCCGATTTTGAAACGAACGATAATCATATTACATGTACTTGAATATTGTGTCCTTGTACTTAATATATTTTCCTAGCTCTAACTTGCATGTAAAATTGCAACTGAACTGAATTCGACAAATTCGACCAATTAAGTTACCTGGCTGAAATTAACTTGGATCATAAATTAATAAATGAAGTTCCGAGCATGCATGCAACAGGAGGAGGCCAAATACATGTCCTTGTTTAGGGATTGCAATATACGCGGATGCATGGAAGGCACAACTTCTCCGCTCGAGGCTCGTGCTCCCTGCTCAGAGTTGCAAACTGAACCCCAGTTACGCCCCTAGTAACACAAATGAAGGAACTAGATTTATGTCAAGTATGTTTGTGGACAAACATAGGGCTGCTTCGGTAACTTTTTGTGACATGGGACATGTAAAGTTGCAAGTATAAGTTCCATCAAGGAAGGATGTGTACTTCTGTTTATAATAAATGGTGGCATATAATAGGTGTTTACATTCTCTTAGGGCTTTGAATTATGACGTAACATGTCACGTGATTACGTCATGATGACGTTACATCAATTTTCATCTATAACACATCACGGTCTAGGTACACACCAACAATCAACATAATCAGACCTGTAGTTCTGTAGATATTGGCCATCAAATTATGCACTTTTAATATGAGGTCACAATATGACATCATTGTGATGTCACTTAAATTTTCATCTATAACACATCCCGGTTTAGGTTCATACCAACTTTCAACCCAATCAGACCTGTAGTTCTGTAGATATTGGCTTATATAAATATGCAATTTTAATACGACGTCAGATGTCACGTGATGACTCATCGTGACGTCACTTTAATGTTCATCTTTAACACACCCCTAAATCCTTTCCAGTACAATCAATTTGTTTAAAAAATCTTCTTAAACGGACTGACAACTTTCAGTAAACATGTTATGAACACATACAAGTTATTTCTGGCTTGATGACGTCATAAGTCAAAAACGGTAGTGAATACTGATTAGTTCGGAGTGGATAAATGTTCCTTGTGAAGTTAAAATAACGTATGAAAATATGGAAAATATAAGTGTATGCATTAATAACACCTAACTTCCGGTTTGATGACGTCAAAGTATTCTGGATCACAGGATCCTGAGACTATTATTCACTTACAGTCAAGTAAGGTATTTCAAAAGAATAATTTGGCAGTTGTTATGTTTGCAAATGTTGTACATTACCCTTAAAACCCTTTACCAAATCAATTTCAATATGTAGAACGAAATGCATTTTTGCCCATGTGTTTAACAGTTTATTTTTTAAGCTCCGCTATATGAAAAAAATTCTGCAGGAAGAACAGAATTCGATAGCTTTTTAAATTTTAAAGTTAATGAGCTTTTAGAATTCGAACTGGCTTCTTGTCGCAGGGCACTCTTGGTGGTCTATTGGTTATGAAATGTGCTCTATAATTCAAGGATCGTGGGTTTGAATTCCACCTGTGAAGAATGCATGTTGATGTCGGTGGTGCATGGGTTAACTGGTCTGTCGGTCGGTCGGTCGGTCTGTCGGTCGGTTGGTTGTAGTGTTCGGCTAGGCGTGTTTTCTAGTCTCTCTTTGTATTTTCTGGGGGGGTGGTACATTTTGTTAAGTTGAATAGTTATTAATTGTTTTATTGCACTGCATCTACGGGCAATTTTGATGTGAAATCATGGCGCTTTATCAATGTTATTCTTATTATTATTATTCAAGTCATGTGTCCAACCGCCCGATTCAGTATGGGATGCTGTCAATAATCGTCCGTGGCGATTGTAAAACGACAATCTCACCAATATTAGTCAATAGGGAATAACATGATTAACGAAACGCAAATTGCCTACCTGTGTTTGTCGACAATGAAGACACAACCGGCCAGCTCTGAAGCCAGACGACAATTAAAACTAACGTCGCTTCATATTATTTTTCGACCCCTGGATCGATTTTTACTGTTTTATTTCCACAAAGTCGTTAAAATAAACGGTTACCTGAAACTGATCATGCAGTATGCCAGCAGTTCAAACTGATGGCAATTATTGTTCACAGAAAGATAATTCTGCATCTTCATGGCATTGTTTCGAAATCGCAAAGAACAAAATGAAACTAAAAAAAAAAAAACTCCAAACAAACAAACAAACACCCCAACAAACAAACAAACAAACAAAAAACATCCCCAACAAACAAACAAACAAACACCCCAATACCCCAACAGACAAACAAAGCGCAAACAAACAGACATCAGTACTGACAGATGGCATCCAACAGATTTTTTCCCCTTAAACAGTGTGAGTCAAAAATAACTATATACTTTTAAAATTAGCCATAGTTTTATTCTGTAGCAATATAAAAAGGATATTTTCATATGTACTTTCAGAGTAACTCTTCCTGCTTCTTTGGTGACATTTTCACTGGAGTGGTTTTCATGCATGACTGCACAGGAGACAATTAAAGGGGTCGGGTGAAATCTGACTTGCACCAATAAACTGGTCAGGGCTGGATAAGAGACAAGTTAAAAGAACACAACCATATCTAACAAAGAGACAAAACAGGATTTCATTAGCTTTTAAACTTGCGCAAGGCACCTCGTTGTTTGTACGGTACGGTGGCATAAACGCAAAATATGAACTCACCAGACGCTGCATTTGAAATATGAATAGCATGCCAGTATGAGTCCACTACTGATGACCAGGACTCATTGTGAAAACTCATTGTGATTCCTTGCTTAATAAACTGGGCGGATCACTCCCCACAATTTTTATCCCTTTTATCAATCTAACAATTTTTTTTACGAACGAAAAATTAATGGAAGTTAACTTTTCAAAAAGAAAAACAATGCACTCCCGATCCCTTGCATGTACCGAACGTATACGCCACCATCAACCTGCACAGAAAGATTTCGATTACTCACCACACCGAGCTTTAATTCCATGTGTTGGAGATATTTTAATCTCAATAATATTTACATTACGAAACTTATACAATAAAATGCACAATATGTAATTATTTACAACTATCGTAGCAATAACAATTGAAAGCTTGCTAATGAAGGTACCATTCTCTACACAGTCATGTTCCGTTCACTAAACTAAAATTCTCCAATACAATACAGTGTGTGTCAATATCGTACAATATAATTAAAAATACGGAGTACTTTGTCCGCAACGGACTTGGAACATACGAACACCAGCATTTTTTGTCTCATTCCACGTTTATGAATAGACAGTCCAAAGTGAATGTTTGCTATTATTGTTTACAGACCTCCGACATCGATCAGTGGTGATATACTACAATAAACTGACCAAATTATGCTGCAAAAGGCGAACGCATTGCTAGGTCTAGCAAGTAAAGAATTTCGTTTCAACTTCGTTCCCCGTGCTCTTCAATGAATTCGATTTTTTTCTGTTTACTAATAACTGTCCAAGTTGTATATTTTATTCAAACAACGAAAAAAAAAAAAACTATTTTCCCCCTTTATTTAAACGTCTGCAGCCCTCTGGAGGAAAAAAGATTAACGGAGAATGTAGTTAATTGTTGATTATTTACATAATAGACACCCTTAAATAATAGCATGATGCTCGTCTTTCCCAAGATGAAATGCCTTTATAACTGCTTTTTTCCCCTTCTTTTTCTTCAACCACTGTTACCAGTGTACTGCGAACGGGGTGGAAACTCCGTGTAGTCGATTTCAAGATGGAAAACGATGATGATTATTCTCGAGCAAAGTGTCTATACTACAGGCTCAAACAAATTATTTACAATGTGTCGGCACAAATTCAGCAAATCGTTTGCGCAGAATTGCCCAGAAAAAAAAGTTTTTTAAAAATGGTGGAGGATTTCGACCGACCGCATATCACCAGTGTTGACTGCATTTTCATTTCAAAGAAACACATTGTTCTTTGTGTGACATAAAAACTGAGAAAAGAAAACTTTAAAAGACATAAAATATTTCTTAATTTCTTAATTTCTGATGTGTACACTACGGAAGCTTGAATTGCCTTCTGCGATACCGCGTTACCGCGATAATTTATCGCAGAAATCAGGAAATCAAAGATAATTCCTTCCGCGATACCGCGTTACTGCGATAATTTATCACAGAAATCGTGAAATCAAAGATAAATCATTCAACGATGCCGCGTTACTGCGATAATTCACACAGAAATCCAGAAACTTCAGAGATAATTCCTTCCGCGATACCGCGTTACTGCGATAATTTATCACAGAAATCAAGAAATCAGAGATAATTCCTTCCGCGATACCGCGTTACTGTGATAATTTATCACAGAAATCCAGAAATCAGAGATACCTTTTCCTCGATACCGCGTTACCGTGATAATTTATCACAGAAATCCAGAAATCAAAGATAATTCCTTCCGCGATACCGCGTTACTGTGATAATTTATCACAGAAATCCAGAAATCAAAGATACGTATTCCTCGATACCGCGTTACTGTGACAAGGGCGGATCCAGAACACAATTTTTTTGGGGGGGGCCAAAAAAAAAATTTGGTCCCCCAAGAAAGGTGGTCAAAAAAATTACGGCGTGGGGTTCGGGGCCCGCATAAGGGCCCCGAAAAAAATTGGATTCTAGATGCTCTGTGGTGCGATCTGAGGCAATTTCTGACCACTTTAACCAATGTTTTTTTGAGGAAAAGATGGTGGTGTACTCATTGCCTGCCTTTATTGCGATGTCACATAAAAAAAAAAAAAATTGGTTTCGTTTTTTTTGGGGGGGGGGGGGGCATGGCCCCCTTTGGCCCCCCCCCCCCCGGATCCGCCCTTGTACTGTGATAAATTATCACAGTTACGCGGTATCGAGGAATACGTATCTTTGAATTCTGGATTTCTGTGATAAATTATCACAGTAACGCGGTATCGCGGAAAAGGTATCTCTGATTTCTGGATTTCTGTGATAAATTATCACAGTAACGCGGTATCGCGGAAGGAATTATCTCTGATTTCTGGATTTCTGTGATAAATTATCACAGTAACGCGGTATCGAGGAATACGTATCTTTGATTTCACGATTTCTGTGATAAATTATCGCAGTAACGCGGTATCGCGGAAGGAATTATCTCTGATTTCTGGATTTCTGTGATAAATTATCGCAGGGAGTAACGCGGTATCGTTAAATGATTTATCTTTGATTTCTGGATTTCTGTGATAAATTATCGCAGTAACGCAGTATCGCGGAAGGATTTATCTTTGATTTCCAGATTTCTGTGATAAATTATCGCGGTAACGCGGTATCGCGGAAGGCAATTCAAGCTTCCGTAGTACACGGAGGTGGGAAAAAAATCAAAAGGTGAGTATCGAGTTTGTCCCAGCGGCCTCGCACCCCGTGATCCTGCGGTTTAGCAGGGAGATGCGAAACGAAGACGCTTCAAGTCTCGAGTTCGGCACCACTAGGCCACGGCTCACCCGGCTCAAAGTGTAAAAATTCACAATTTTATACCTTATATCGCGCAAATGGCGCAAAAGTTGTGCAATCATTGTTTGTGAATGAATGTTGTAGCACGTCATCTATTGTTGGAGTATTGCCAGTCAAAGTGATGTTCGATTCGGTACGAACCATACAGCGCCCCCTATGTAACTTAAAGTCTTGAACTTTTGACCAACCAAATTTTAACAGGGTAATAATTCGACAGTATGGCAGGGGCGGCGGAACCGGGGGGGGGGGCCTCCCCCGATTTTCCCAGGCCAACAAAAGTGCCCCTCTCGCAATCATTAATGTGGCCCCTGACGTGAAAACAAAACGGCCCCTCAAACGCACACATGAAAGCATTGTGATCGCGCTTAAAAACTGTCTCCTCTCTTGTAATGCAAAAGCGCCCCTCAAGATATACACATTTACCCCTCGCGCATTAACAAGATTGTGAACCTTCTTGAGAAGGAAAACTATCCCTCGAAAGCACAAACACCCCTTTCGCAATAATAAAAGTGTGCCCCTCTCGAGATAAGAAAATGACCATCAAAAACAATAGTGCTCCTCGCGATAACTTATCGAGATGGAAAACTGCCCCTCGAAAGCACAACTACTAGTGCCCCGCTCGCAACATTAAAACGGTGCCCCTCTCATCACAAGATGCAAAACTGGCCTCAACAAAAAATAGTGCTTCTCATACGAATAAAATGGTCACTGAATGAACTGTCCATCAAAAGCAACATTGCCCCTCTCGCGATAAAAAAAATGGTCTTCTGCATAGGCCTAACTACTCAAATTCAAAGGCGGACCCAGAGAGGTTACTGCCGGGGCTGTGCCGAAGAAATGACCTGATTTGAGAACAATACGGCTATACTGCGACTATTTCCGGAATAGGTCTACACTGTATTTTTTTGAGTGAGGAAATTAAGATTTAAAAAATTGCAATTTGAAAGAAAATAGTTTAACAATTTTCTCCTCTTTCACACCGACGGAAGGTGCCCTTTTTCTGGTGATCCCCCCCCCCCTTTTGAAAAGCGTTCCGCCGCCGCTGATTTTTTGAATCCACTTCTAGCGAAGCGAATCATTTTGATACGTGTCAACGTTTGTACATGTACATGTGGGTCTTTCTATAAAGTAGGGGTCCAATGAGAAATGTTGTCCTTTTTGCTTAATTTAACTAAATAGGAAATTGATTAAAGTTTATGGTACTTTATGTAGTTTATGTAACAAACTCCAATCAGTTGCATAGATAAAACCTACAAATTTGGTATCTTGATCCCATTCCTGTTTTGGTTAAAAATCAGCCAGGAATTCTCATAGTTTTGGCTAAAAGTACAGTCTCAAGCTATTAACATTTGTGCAATTTCCAGCTTGGACCACTGAAACTAACACTGTGCAGCGCCACCATGCGTTTGAGAAAAGGTGAATGTAGGGCCGCATGAATCGCCATTTTTAGACTTTATATTGAAAGTAGCGGGATGCCGCGCTTCGCGCGGCACCCGCTAGATGGGTGGAGTTGACTGTTTCGTAATAATTACTGTATACAATAAAATCTCGATAATTTAAACTCCAATAACTCCAAACAACTGTTAAGTCAAATAAAGAATCAGACCCTCTGCTGCACGCGAGCCTATTTGGACTCGCCATCAGTCTCACCTAAGTTGTATTTGCGTTTAGCAACGTGCGCGCACATAACGTTTCCTGCGGAGATTGTGCGAGGGTCCAGATATTGTCAATATAGGGGAAGGGGCTAGCTAGGGTGAAGGGTGCTAGTCGGAACGCCCAATATCCGTACAACCCGTCAACCATGTCACAAATATTTCCGGGGATGGGGAGAAATATTTCCAGGAACGGGGAGAAATGGTTTTTGTTATAGAGGGGAGATGGTGATATTGAAATCGCTGATATTGTGGAGGTTTATGTTTATGCTGGGATTCATACCGTTTAAATGTTGTTTTAAATTGCGCACCGATTAGGAAGGTCTTGCTGTCAACAGTTGAATGAAATGAAGTATTTATTGCCGACCGATTGTCTCATGCGATGTCTCATTACATGTATATAAAGCTCATAACTAATGTTGTGCTGGAATATTGTCCAGTCAAATTGAACATTGATTTTTCAAGGTGCCAAACCATAAAGGACGTATACACCAACTGTACAATTAGGTAATTTAGATGAAACGCGGTTTGATCTTGGCCTTTACAACGTCGTATTCATCGTTCTCACTACAGAGGAGAGGAGGGGGAAGCCAGTGGGGGTGGGGGTTGGATATTGTGTGGCCTATTTACATGGGCGTCGCCAGGATTTGTTTTCTAGAGGGGGCAAAACATATTTTTGCCAAAAAAATGCCTGTTTTTCTCAACACATTCTCCATTTATCAGTTTTAGAGGGGGGCAGGGACATTTTGCCCCCCCCCCCCCCCAACTCATGAAATTTAAAATTAAACTCATTTTTTTCCCTTCTTTTTTTTTTTTTTTTTTTTGCTTTTCCGGGGGGGGGGGGGGGGGGCAAGTGCCCCCTTGCCCCCCCCCCCCTTGCGACGCCCATGCCTACTTATGTTACACCTGTGAATGGTCACTTATATTTCCGGGGAAGTGGGCAACAATTTATATTCGTTATGGTGAAGGGGGTGTTTCTTATGTATTAAGTAGTAGTTAATGTCATTATAGCAGTTGGTGTTTTTATTATGGTGATGGGGTTGTAGAGCAAAGTTTTGTAACACGTTTATTTGCAGAAGAGAGTAAAACTCTAAGAAAGGACATAATTGGAGCACTTCATAATTATGTCAAGCACCACATGTTAAATGTATTTATTACAAAACTGTGAAAATGAAATCAGGTACAATGCACACACGAATTTTTTTTAGTAATAATGTATTTGCATTCATTACAGGGTAGTACTTCGACAAAACTCAGGGGATATAATTGTAGTAAATTTTCGGAGCGATTTTCGCAAGGGACGTCGGTCCAGGCTTGTTTAGCATAGGCAAAAACATTCCATGAAAGACTTTCAAGCAAGACGGGTAATCATTCCATAATTATTTTTGGGTACAACTAAGCCAAGGATATAACTTTAAAAAAGGATGGACATAAAACAGCAGAAAAGAGTGATTATTTTTGCACTATTTCATTTTCATGACTAAGTTCTAAATAATAAAATTATGGCTAGAAGAAAAATGTGTTTTGAATGGGTAAAGAGAAAAGGCAGGAATCTTGCAGTTGAACTGGAAAGAATAGGTGTGTCACGTCTTCGTCTTGAGTTGAGATTCTTGCTTTGGGAACTGGTTGAAGCATGCACTGGAGCATGTTTGGAGCATGGTTGGAGCTGATCATGTGATGTGGGTGTCATCGGGAGTCCTGTGTAAAGGAGTAACAAAGAAAACTTGTAAAAAAAAAATACATCGGCTAACAATAGCTACAAATAAATTGTTCCTGCGCGGTTTGTGCCTTACGATTCTGCGCGCCGTGCGTGCTCACAGCACATCGCGCAGTAATCGCCATTTTTATTTTCGGGTTGCGTGTTTTCGTTGTGCTGTCATCGTAATTCCCCCCCCCCCCCAAATTTCCCTTAAAAAATCAAAACCCTGCCCTCTATCTATGATGAGTATGACATACCTGTTTATTGAGAATGTCTCCAACTATTTTGGTCGGGCTTTTTTGAAGTGGATTTTGTTCCCTTATAGGAACCGGGCCCTACTACTACATACTAAATACTACACGATCGCCATGTCCGAGGCCCACGCGATTGGGTCACACTATTCACAAACAACAATTGTCATTGCCAGCAGTGGTGTTCGAAAGAATACTTTTATAATCCTTTTCCAGAGGTGTTCGAAAGAATTACTACTAACTATAATCTATAATGTGTCATAGCACAAATCGGACTTACCATTGAAAGAGAAAATTGTAGCATAATCAATGCATCAAACGACCATCAAACGAAGCTAGTAGTGCTGAGGAAATGTGGGGCAAGCATGCCTTTAGCTTTGCATGTTGCATGGAATACCGTTGCATGCGCCAGCGCATGATCCTCTATACGAACGTATACGTATACTGGCACGACAGGTGTAGCGTGAATATGCGACTCCAGGGAAATAGGGGTCCGATTTTCATAGGAGTCGAATTTTCATGTGACACCGGCCCATACGCAAGATGGCCGGCGCGGCCCAATGGGGAAAGGAATTATGGGAAAATGGGGTGGAAATAGCCGGGCCCCGTTCCGCATCCCCCGCAGCCAACAGGCGCGATGGGGACGGGAGACCGGTCGGAAAAATGGCAGCGCCCCCGAATCATTTTCGTGATTGTAGTATAGAAGTATAGATGCCTTTTTTTTCTCCACGTCAAAAGAATTTGATAATTCTGTGATAGCCGTGAAATTAACTAAAAAAAAAAACCTGAAAATGTGCAAACCAAAAAATGTAAAGTAGGCCCCTTCGTTTTCATTATGAATAAACACATGGTTCTTTGTGTAATTTTATTTTAGGAGAATAAAAACTTTAAAAGACATCAAATATTTCTTAATTGCTTATGTGTAGAATGGAGAAAATCAAAAGGTGAGTATCGAGTTTGTCCCAGCGGCCTCGCACCCCGTGATCCTGCGGTTTAGCAGGGAGATGCGAAACGAAGACGCTTCAAGTCTCGAGTTCGGCACCACTAGGCCACGGCTCACCCGGCTCAAAGGGTACAAATTCACAATCATATACTTTGATATTATTGTATCACGCAACTGGCGCAATAGTTGTGCAATCAATAAGTGTTTGTGGATCATTGCTGTAGCGCGCCATCTATTGTTGGATTCTTGCCAGTCAAAATAATGTTCGATTCGGTACAAACCGTACAGAGCCCTCTATTTTAACTAAGAGTCCTGAACTTTTGACCAACCAAACGAAGTTAACTTTCGAAAAGAAAACAACATGCACTCCCTTGCATGCACCGAACGTATACGCTACCATTAAAATGCACTGAAAGAATTCAGTGTTTCACCACACAGAGCTTTAATTCCATGTGTTGGAGATATTTTAATCTCAATATTATTTACATTCCGAAACTTATACAAAAAATGCAGAATATGTAATTATTTACAACTATCAACACATGAATTGCTATCGTAGCAATAATAATAGATAGCTTGCTATTTAAGGTACCATTCTCTACACAGTCATGATCCGTTCATTAAACTAAAATTCTCAAATGCAATACAGTGTGTGTCAATATCGTACAATATAATCAACAATACGGAGTACTTTGTCCGCAACGGACTTGGAACATACGAACGCCAGCATTTTTTTTTTCTCATTCCACGTTTATGAATAGACAGTCCAAAGGGAATGTTTGCTATATTGTTTACAGACCTCCGAAATCGATCAGTGGTGATATCCTAAAATAAACTACAAATCAGTGTTGTAGTCGAGACCGGATAGTCCGAGACCGAGACCAAGACCGAGACCTGAAGTTGCGAGACCGAGACCGAGACCAGCCCCTTCAAGGCGGACCGAGACCGAGACCGAAATGGTCCGAGACCGAGACCGCGGATAATAAATAACAATAATCTAAATAAACAACAAGACACTAATTACAGCTGAACAGTCTGTCCTTGAGATATTGATGTTCATGGGGATGTGAAGGAAGTGAATGAAAGTTAGGAATCACTTGTACCTGCTTAATTGTGTCATGCGAGTGCTCTTCGTGTTTGCTTCATGCCATAAATCACAACATGGCAACAGAATGTGTTATTGTCACAATCAATTAAAAAAATTGAAAACAACCTAATTTAAAGAAGGGGAAAACCTTATTTGATGAACTCCATATATTTTTGCCACATTTAAAAAAAAAAAAAAATTAATATTGTTTAACTACTATAAAGTGTAAATCTGATGAAGAAACTCTAACTGAGGAGTACGACAAGTGGAACTAGTTTTTGCAAAACTTGAACATCTTGAAACTTGACAAAAGTAAAAAGTTAAAGGTGGATGTTTCATCTGTTATAGGAACTCGGACCCTAGACTCCACAACCACCCCTTGGTTTCAGCAATGACTACTAACGGATATTTAAATGCAACTTTAATTTTACATTGGACCTCCTTGTAAACCTGATTCGAAAAAAATTTGGAGCAAGAAAATATTGATTTATTTTTTTAATTTCAGTCATGGAATATAGATTTGTACATGTAGACCAAAAAATTGAGAGATGGTAGCCAGATATGGATTGGTCTGCCCCCCCCCCTCCCTCTTTGTGATTCTCCTTCCAACCCTGCATGTTTGTGTGTCCCCTACATGTTTGTTTCTTGTTCCTCTGTCATTTACCTCCGAAGAAGGCCTGGCTAAGGCTGAAATGTAATGCCACTTTATGTTTGTTTAATGTCGATAACGTTACATATATTATAGAAGATTGATGAACCATATTTGCCTGATCTATCTTCTGTTAATTGCCCGCCGTCATCATCGTCATTAGCCTATTTGAGAATATGGCTGACACAATAGACGGGCGCTGTCACAAACTGAATGTGGTGGGCGAGATGTACTTTTAGGATTCATGGCTCAGTGCGCACGCCTCTCTGTGTTTTGTACCGTGCCATCGTATCGCCCGCATCAGCTACTTTGCTGGGCAATTTACTTGAATATTTTAGTGATTAACAAGTACGACATATTGCCAATATATTAATAGTTTATTGTGATGGCCGTAAACAGCATATAGCAATTAATGGAACACAATTCTTCTCGACTCATGCAAATGCAATTGACATTTAGGAAGGAGACGAGGCATTTTGACGAATCAAAAAGAAAGTGACCGTAGGCCTATGTTAAAAAAAATGGCACGCTCCATTTTGTAAAAAATATAATTGGGATAAAGAACATGTTATTGAGTTTAGTAACTGTGAACATTTCACGTAATTTGCATACTCTATTCCCAAGTCGTGTCTATTTTAATAAAGAGATCACAAAATTCAGCTGTCCACCACTAATACCAATTTAACGGTTTACGAATTGATGAATATCCATTAATAAATATAATGAAAAAAAAAACGTTTTCCCGCCTCCACGAATAAAGGAAAAATTGAAAAGGAAAATCGAAAAAAAATCACCAATATTTCTAGGGGAAAAGAGTTGAATTGTTCCCCATATTCAAAATACAAAATCTGACGGTAAAAATAATGTTTCAGTCTTGATTCATAAGATTTAAATCTCAGTTGTATTTGGAATCAATGAGGATGGCTATAAAGTGCTTGTTTCAACAGATCATCCCACAATAAAAACGAGAAATAAGAAGAGGAGCAATGGTTATTGGACTATGCCTCACTCACTAGAAAGTGAAGAGAGACATGTCCATTAGCATCACACTGCAGTCACATTTGCCCTAAACTGATTCTTTACTTCACCCTAAAAGGGTCGGGGGCGGAATCCGGCCCCCTCACTTTTTGGACTCGAGACCAGCCAAAATATCGAGACCAAAGGGGACCGACACCGAGACCAAGACCGAGACCACAGCTCCCGAGACCGAGACCGAGACCGAGACCGGTCTCGAGACCTACAACACTGCTGCAAATAAAAAGGCGGACGCATTGCTAGGTCTAGCAAGTAAAGAATTTCGTTTCAAGTTCGTTCCGCGTGCTCTTCAATGAATTCGATTTTTCTGTTTACTAATAAATGTCCAAGTTGTATATTTTATTCAAACAACGAAACAAAAAAAACCTATTTTCCCCCCTTATTTAAACGTCTGCAGCCCTCTGGAGGAAAAAAGATTAACGAAGAATGTAGATAATTGTTGATTATTTACATAATGGACACCCTTAAATAATAGCATGATGCTCGTCTTTCCCAAGATGAAATGCCTTTATAATTGCTTTTTTTCCCCCCTTCTTTATCTTTAACCACTGTTAACAGTGTACTGCAAACGGGGTGGAAACTCCGTGTAGTCGATTTCAAGATGGAAAACGATGATGATTATTCTCGAGCAAAGTGCCTATACTACAGGCTCAAACAAATTATTTACAATGTGTCGGCACGAATTCAGCAAATCGTTTGCGCAGAATTGCCCAGAAGAAAGTTTAAAAAAAAAAAATGGAGGAGGATTTCGACCGACTGCATATCACCAGTGTTGATTGCATTTTCATTTCAAAGAAACACATTGTTCTTTGTGTGAAATAAAAACTGAGAAAAGAAAATGTGTCGACACGAATTCAGCAAATCGTTTGCGCAGAATTGCCCAGAAGAAAGGTTTTATTTTTTAAATGGTGGAGGATTTCGACCGACTGCATATCACCAGTGTTGATTGCATTTTCATTTCAAAGAAACACATTGTTCTTTGTGTGAAATAAAAACTGAGAAAAGAAAACTTTAAAAGACATAAAATATTTCTTAATTTCTTAATTTCTTATGTGTACACGGAGGTGGAAAAACAAATCAAAAGGTGAGTATCGAGTTTGTCCCAGCGGCCTCGCACCCCGTGATCCTGCGGTTTAGCAGGCAGATGCGAAACGAAGACGCTTAAAGTCTCGAGTTCGGTACCACTAGGCCACGGCTCACCCGGCTCAAAGTGTACAAATTCACAATTGTATACCTTATATCGCGCAAATGGCGCAAAAGTTGTGCAATCATTGTTTGTGAATGAATGTTGTAGCACGCCATCTATTGTTGGAGTATTGCCAGTCAAAGTGATGTTCGATTCGGTACGAACCATACAGCGCCCCCTATGTAACTTAGAGTCTTGAACTTTTGACCAACCAAATTTTAACAGAGTAATAATTCGACAGTATGGCAGGGGCGGCGGAACCGGGGGGGGCCTCCCCCAATTTTCCCAGGCCAACAAAAGTGCCCCTCTCGCAGTCATTAATGTGGCCCCTGACATGAAAACAAAACGGTCCCTCAAACGCACACATGAAAGCATTATGATCGCGCTTAAAAACTGTCTCCTCTCTTGTAATGCAAAAGCGCCCCTCAAGATATACACATTTACCCCTCGCGCATTAACAAGATTGTGAACCTTCTTGAGAAGGAAAATTATCCCTCGAAAGCACAAACACCCCTTTCGCAATAATAAAAGTGTGCCCCTCTCGAGATAAGAAAATGACCATCAAAAACAATAGTGCTCTACTCGCCGATAACTAATCGAGATGGAAAACTGCCCATCGAAAGCACAACTACTAGTGCCCCGCTCGCAACATTAAAACGGTGCCCCTCTCATCACAAGATGCAAAACTGGCCTAAACAAAAAAAAAGTGCTCCTCACACGAATAAAATGGTCACTGAATGAACTGTCCATCAAAAGCAACATTGCCCCTCTCGCGATAAAAAAAGGGTCCTCTGCATAGGCCTAACTACTCAAACTCAAGCGAAGCGAATCATTTTGATCCGTGTCAACGTTTGTACATGTACATGTGGGTCTTTCTATAAAGTAGGGGTCCAATGAGAAATGTTGTCCTTTTTGCTTAATTTAACTAAATAGGAAATCGATTAAAGTTTATGGAACTTTATATGTAACAAACTCCAATCAGTTGCATAGATAAAACCTACAAATTTGGTATCTTGATCCCATTCCTGTTTTGGTTAAAAATCAGCCGGGAATTCTCATAGTTTTGGCTAAAAAAGTACAGTCTCAAACTACATGTATTAACATTTGTGCAATTTCAACATGAGATACACTTTGTAAAGAAAAACATGTGTGAAGATGTGATATGGTGTTCCCAAATATTATGGTTTCACATTAATGTCCCCGACGTGTCCCTGTTACGCGTACGTGTGAATTCAATTCTGCTGTGTAAGTATTAATATACAACGATAGAATACAATGATTCACATCACAGTTTTAATTTCATGTGCTGGAGATATGTTTATCTCAATGATATTAACATTATGAACTTTATACAATATATACAAAATAATGTAATCATTTACAATTATTAATACATGAATTGCTATTGTAGCAATATCAACAGGCGGCTTGCTAATTAAGCTACCATTCATAACCGTTTACTAAATTAAAATCCCCAATACAATACAATACGAGGGAGATATTGCACAGTATGTGTGTCAACATCGGGGAAAAAAATAATAGTGTCAGCAACAGAACAAAGTAGGCATTTCTTCCACACTTATTCCAGATTCATAAATACACAAAGTCCAAAGTGAATGTTTGTTATCAGATTTCAAACATAGACTATAGTAGTACGGCAGATAAGTGATGGGATTATGCCTTTGATACATGCATGGCATTTGGCACACATTCAGACTATGTCATGACAAAGGTATTTGGCTATAGAGCCATCACAGATTTGTCATTTGAAAAAAAATATAGGCAGGATAACAAGCAATGGCAGCCATTTTGAAAATTTTGAAAATTGCTTGTTTTTCTACCTATATTTGTTTCAAAGGACAAATCTGCGATGGCTCTACAGCCAAATTCCATGCTTGTATCATCAAAGGCACAATTCCCCAAAATATTTCCCCTATCTGCCCCGCTATAGTGGTATAGCAATGTCCCAAAATAAACTGACCAAATTATTATGCGAAAGGCGAACGCATTACTAAAGGTCCATAGCAATAACGAATTTCGTTTAAACATCCTATCAAAACATAAGGATATCATGGACTCGACATACGACAGTAAATTCTCAAATGACGGGCAACGTTGTCACTTTTCATAAATAATGCCCATTGAAAAGAGTTGGAGCAATTCCGAACGAAATAGCACACAGAACAATTTTTTACTTAACAAAATGACTGTTGCCCTATGTAGATAACCGTCATACCGAGTTTGAGCCAACCGGACCCGGTGGGAGGGGAGGGTCGTTTTTACAATGAAGTAAAGTGAATTTTATGTTTAATTAACAGTCGATTATGCATGGAAATATACATATTTGAGTAAAACTCGAATGTCAATCACTAGGAAAAAAATGGACCTGCGGCCAATTTGAGGGTTGGGTCGGTTCCCCCCCCCCCCCCCACCCCACCTATCCCGGCGCCTCCGGGCGTCCCCCCAAAAAACATTTAGCATTTGTTGCTCATCTTGCCAAGCGTTGGTAACAAAAAAAAAATATGATTTTATAACTGCTCAATTTGTTGTTTTTACATATTGCAAAGGGTGGGAATTCCATGTTTTGAATTCCAATATGGAAAAAGGATGATTTTACTTATTCTTGAGCAACGTGACAAAGACTCAAACAACTTAAACGTGTGTCCGTGTCATAAAGAAAACATTTCAGCAGTTTGCGCAGAATTGGCCAGAAGACAAATGGTTGTAAGGACTTCCACTGACCGCATATGACCCTAAGTAGTTGATTGCCTTGAAAATGAGAGGTATTTAGCGGCGGAATTACCCGTAAGGGATGTGAAATATGGCCAAGCCAAACACACCGAGCCGGTCAAATTATATCCTAGAATTCTTGCAGATCACGTAGTTTGGAGATCGTTTTACTAAGACAACGGAAGAGTAGGCTTATTGCCGAGAATTCCGATCGCGCTGACTTGAACGAGGTGGAAGGGCCATGTGAAAGACAAATCACCCAAGTGGTACAAGAATTACAAGCTATCTCCACAGATTTGTGGGGCTTCACTGTCACCTTGAAGGTGCATCAGTGTCAATTTTTAAATTATGCCTTTAGTTTATAAAATTAATATATCTCTCCTCTATTTTTTTGTACGACCATAGGTCACTCACCGACAGTCACCACAATGTCAGGATTTACAGAGCCGGTCCATTTTATGAAGCATTAGCGATTGCGATGAGAATATTAAACGGGACAGATGAAATGATTTGTGAAATGTGTATAGGTTCACATATTTTCTCTCATTAACTTTCTCTCAAAGAATGTGAATGAAATAATGAAACATCTTTATCATTTCTATCACTGGAACAGTCACTCCATCAGAGTGTCACAATATTACGTTATTCAGAGCCTTAAAGACTGTTTGAAAAAAAAATATCCTTTGCCTTAGTTATACCAACAGAAAACTAGGACTGAAATCAGTGTGGAACATACAGGCTTATAATAATTGTTTTCATTGTCTTAAATTTATATCTAAGATTATGTGAAATTTTTTGAAATCTGTTCCTTTCCCCGATAACAGGGATATAAATGTACATTTCTTGTAGTTCCCCCCCCCCCCCCCCACACACACACTCCTACACAGATTTGTGAAAAATTCAGGAAATAATTCTGTATTGACTTTGATGATACAAGCATGGAATTTGGCACACAGTCAGAGTATGTCATAAGAAAGGTATTTGGCTATAGGGCCATCGCAGATTTGTCCTTTGAAAATATATAGGTAGAATAACAAGCAATGGCAGCCATTTTGAAAATTGCTTGTTATTCTGCTTATGTAGATGTTTTTCAAGGGACAAATCTGCGATGGCCCTATAGCAAAATATCTTTTTCATGACACACTCCGACTGTGTGCCAAATTCCATGCTTGTATCATCAAAAGCACAATTTCCCCAAAAAATTCCCCTATCTGCCCCCTAGACTTGCCACACATCCCGAACCTTCAGTGGAAAGAAAGCTGTGAGTCATGGTTGCGTTTGTCACGCCCAATATTAGCCAACTCTAGGAATTGATTTCTAAGACAAAGATTTCTGCTTCCCCTTCCCTCAAGGAAAACTGAGGAAAACGGATGAAGAGTGAGCCACAAATAAGCTAAGTGGACAATTCATTCCTTCATCCGTCTTGATCCAGCGAATTCCGGCAGCTGGATTGAACAGGAAAGTCACATTACTATTATTTCCTTATGAAGATCCGGAGCGGCTCCATACTGAAAAAAAACTCTGTCTTTTTTCATCTCTGCAAATGTTGTCATGGAGAAAGACAACAAACAGGGGAGAATTGAAGATATTGATATAACACAGAGAGAGATAGGACAATGGAGGTGGTACACTGTCCTTCAGAGGCGAAACTTAAAGTGATAAAACAGGTGATGAATAAATAAATAACTGTCATAGTAGAATCACTTTTTTTTACACCAAGGACGCTTTGAGATGGTTATTTAGTCTGTCTAAATTTTAACATGTTCCACTACGGAAAAACTCCACCTTGGGACAAAAAATGATGAGTTTAAACCTTAATTCATAAATACCTCAGACAGTTTAGCCATTCCTATTGGTCGAGAGCCCGTCACGTGGCCGGTATTAAACGGATGATAAAGACATGGCTAGCTGGTCTTAAACACTTTTCCAGTGTCACAATAAAATGTGGACTCCTAAAAATCCAGTGCCTCTTATCGTTTCATTGGTTGAACGTTCACAATCCTCACGTAGGCATGCGCAACACTACCAGGGAGTTAGAATTTTATAGCTCTAAATTCAAAACGCAACGCGCCAGGTGCGTTCTGCGCGACATCGCATAGAACATGATACGCGCGCGTCAATCTCCATAAAAGGGTTTTTTTCATCTTACTCGCCAGCTGAACACTCCATTATTTTGCAGGAGGGATGATTCAAAAAGCATAAAGTGAATTTGTTGAACAAAATCGGGATGTTTTGAACGAATTATATGATTTTTTTTACCGAAAAGGTATTTATGAATGGGAATAAATATGTACTCCGTCGGTATTTATCACTCTGTTTAATACCACTTAGAGTCTGGGTGCTGATAATTACCCTCGCCTTCGGCTCGGGTAATTATCAGCACCCAGACTCTAAGTGGTATTAAACAGAGTGATAAAAACCTCCGGAGCACACATTTATTCCCTTAATCAAGACCTTCCAAGGCACAGATCCCAATCTTCAAAAAAATAATTTGTGAAAGCTCGGACCTTTTTTTCTTTAAATTGCTTTAAGAGATTTTTAAGAAGAGATGATCCTATGGAAATTCCAAATTTTTAATTAAACAATGAAAAAGCAGTTTCACTGCTGATTTCACAAGACTATAATTGGGAGATGAAAAACTTTTGAACATTTACTATCTACAATTTGATAATAAATGTTATAAATATAAAAACAAAATACACTTTTCTTTTTTTAATACTCTACCCAAAAGAGATCATAACACTTTGGCACAATTATATAACATCAGGCAATTGAGACTGGCAACTTCGCAACATATTACAAAATGTTTATATTTCTCTACATGGACAATAACCGTGAATTTGTGTAAAGAAGGCTGTATTTTCTTTGAAATGTTTTTCACACAGAAAAAGGCATTTAAGATGCTCCTGAAAAAGTGCATGATATATTTTTTTTTAGAGTCTATTCATCTCAAAATGATGGGTAAAAAATGATAAATTACAGCCAAAAGTCTTAAGTGAATTGTCCGCTGCTTCAGAACCATAACATCCATGTCAATTGTTTTACTTCAAAGCACAGCTTGAAATAAGAATTTAAGATATGATATTAAGATTCACAGCATTGGTTCTTCTTTTTCACCAATGTATCCCAATATTCCTTTGCACGTAACAATTTTTATTGGCACTGCTACATGTCAGACATTCCCAGACACTTCCTCTGCAACAGTCTCAACAACTGGTTTGCTGATATTGTGCTGAATCAGTTTGGGTGCCGCTCTGAATGACGTTTTTGAGTCCAGCTGGCCAGTCTCCGCATCAACCGCTGGCGGAACAATGTCAGCATTATTGTATAAGACGTGCAAGTGTTGAAGTCCTCCTACCATGCTGTTTGTCCTGCTCAGTGCATCGGAGACCCTGGAGTTTCGTCGACCCTCCGGGCCGCGAGTTGACGACCGCTGACTCTTCTTTCCGCAGCGGAAGAGCCTTCGGAAAGCAGACTTAAAGTCCTGGTTGCGATGGGCATAGATCCACGGATTCAAGGCGCTGTTTGCGAAGATGAGAAAAACAGAGTAGTGGTGCAAAGGTATGGTCCTACTGCAGATGTCACAGAAGCGCTCTATCAGTAACATTAGAGTGAACGTGACCCACGTGAGGAAAAAGAACCCAAGAATGATTAGTAATGTCCTGGTGTATTTGGTCCCCTTGAACATGTGCAAGTTCTTGCTGAAAGTGTTGGGGAAGAGAGAGAGCTGGATGGCTGAGATGGCACGGGAATGGTGTCTAGCGACCAGCATGACCCGGCAATAGCATCCAATCATGACGAAGAACGCCGGCACAAATATCACCAACACTTGAAACAGCAGGAGGTACTTGGATAGGAGATAAAAACTACATGCTGGCTGGTCGTCCATTTGGTTCTCCACCAGAAACTGCCAACACAGTGGCATGAAAGCAATGATGAAAACGAACATCCAGATTACAAGGGAGAAACACAGGACACGCCTCGTCGTTACGTGCTGGTAGTACTTCAGTGGCTTCACCAGAGCGGCGTACCGGTCATAAGCAACGATCCCGAGACTCAGCAAGGAGACGCCGCATCCAAGAGTCACAAGGCAGTAGGGCAGGATGCAGAGGTAGACATTGGTCACCAGGTAACCCAGCAGCTCGATGACAAACACCAGGGGAGCAAAAACCGCCACCGAGACATCAGCCACAGCCAAGTTGACCAGTATGTAGTTGGACGGGATCTGCAGACGTTTGTACTTCACAACCGCTATGATGACCAGCACATTTCCAAATATCGTCAAGATCGTCAGTAGTGACACACTGACCATTGCTAAGATAGTCTGGGGTGTCCACTCTAGTTCAGCACTGCCCGAGTTGTTTTGGAGGGGTGTAGGTGGGCCAGTACCCTCATGTTTGCTGTCTCCCATCTTGAACTCGCGTGATTTGAGACCCATAAATCTGAAAGTTAAAAAAGAAGAGACTTTCTCTTAATCCAGCACTGGTAAGGTATACAGAAGAGAGATTGGCAACTTTGGTATCAGGCCCTAGTCCAAGGTGCAACCATTTGCAGGCACTTTTGGAATGAAACTTTCTGAAAACTTTTCGACAAAGTACAAATTTAAGGATTGGGAATGTGGTGACCAAATGAGACCTGCTCCCTCAAACCTGGACAAAGTTGAATAATTGTTTTGGGTTTGTTTGGCTTTGGCATTTTCAAATTCCTGAGTTTTTAACTTCAAAAGATATATGATCTTTATAGGTTCCGTAATCCTATCGCCCCTGGGGAGAAGGATTAAGTAATAAAAGCCTGACAACCCAATTTATGAGATATTAAAATAATTTTTGTAAAAATTTCTAATTTCTATGCACATTTTTGTTCATTCAAACCGACCAAAAAAAACACATTCCTACTTGATGAATTATATTCAAATGTTGGGAGGTTTTAAATTTACAGTCATTGATTCAGAAAATCCCAAAACCTCAAAATGGTCCGTTCTCCCCCTAAAATGACTTCACATGTCCTTTTTGCAAAAACAACATCTGCAACTTTGTCCAGGTTTTGGGGAGCAGGTCTCAAATACAGATAAAAGTATGAAAGTGATAGGGCTGAGGTTTCTTTTAGGCAGAGTCAAGAGAAGGGTTGAATCCAGGGGGGAGGACAGAGTCGCCAACGAAATATACTGGTAACATATTTCAATAGGGGGCGCTGTTCAAATTCGATGATTATTAACACTAGATTACAGAATGGTGTACCGTATTTTGAACAGGCAAACATTATACCAGTATTATAACTTTTTTGGGGTGTCACAGCAGGGGGGGGGGGGGGGTTTGACTTATTTTTTTGGAATTTGTATGGGGAAAAAAAAATTTTGACAGAGCTGGGGTTGGTGTTTTTTTGACCCCCAAAACCCCCCCTCTGGATCCGCGCCTGCAGGTAATGCTCAACTATGAGGTGAGGGGGCAGTGCAGGGTGGGGAAAGTAACCCCCCAAAAAGGAGCCTGTAACAGTGGGTGGGGAAGTATAACAGAGATTTCATTGTATTTTGGGAGGGGATACATGCAGAAGGGGCTCCATTATGGGTTGGGTGCAGCAGTCAGACCACATCTCTGCACTTAAGACCACTGACAATTCTGCAACCTTATGAATCTGGGTAAAATTTTGTTTCAACTTTAAAAGATCCCATTGAGTTTGGAGCTCACATAATTGTGCAAAAATGGTGCAAATCGCACAGCCACTGGTACAAATAACCTCAAAGACTAATCAATCGTTTTGAGGAGTTACATGTTCCATGATCCCTTCGGTTAAATGAATCTGTGATTTCAGACTGGATTGTCAGGGTCTGAATTTCAGGTCACCATCTGCTAGACTGCCGGGCTAGTAACTGAAACTTTTTTAAAAGAACTGAAGTATTTTTTTTACTAGACCATTACCAATAATCAACAAAATGTCACATTTGAACAGTTCAACAGAAAAGCACAAGAACATTCTCATTCATGGCTATAATGGCAAATGGATACGAACATCTGTTTGTAATGCTGTTCATTTTGCTTGCTAAAAATTGGACTTCAAATGGAGGGTTTGCTTGACGTCATTGATAATGATCCATGGTGTGAAAGCAGTGGCAAGTAGTCCATGGGGTATTCTGAGTATTGGTTGTCGTAAATAATACTGTATAAACATTCAGTTCAACGGCAGCACATTTTAAATGAGAACAATAATCAATGCTTTGTAGGTGACTTAAAAATTTACATTTGATCTTTGCACGATCTTAAAAAAACAATGGCTTAACCAATTTTTGAAAGTAACTAATTTACAAGGATGCAATTTTTGACCATATAGTAAATATTATAACAGTCGGATGCAAATATAACATGCAGAAGTAAATATTGAAAATAAGAATGCCATTTTGGACGGATACCAATTTGCATTCAAATCAATGGTATCAAAGATGCGATGCGGACAAAAAAACCCATCAGAATTGCAAACTGGTTGGGACAAAAACACCTGAAAATCCTGAGATTCCATCGTCATGGCAACACATGCGTGCCTAGCCTGTTCTACTTCAGTGCTGGGACCATGAAACTAGTTCTGTGTAAACTGCAAATTACGCGGCAACAGGATTGCAAGAGAGCAGACACGAACCACTGAACACAAAACCATTCTAGGGCCCCTCAAAATATGCCCTGTTCGCCAAATGATACATGTCATTGTGGTGCATGACAGAATGATAGCTGTCTCCCCACGATTGCGCAAATGGGAAAGTAGCTTGTCCCATAAAAAAACAAGTAAATTACTGGCCTAATTGGTACTCCGTGCTCGTTAATTGCATTGAACTTCCCCAAGGAGCACAATTCCCATCCACAGTCCATTACACAAAAGGCTCCTTCAGTAATGGAAGCAAGTTTTCTATTGTACGATAGAAAAAAAATGCACACCGCCGGTGAAGTCCAGGGCTGTTAAAAATTAACACTTTGCACAAAAGTACCGGCGGAACCACTCTCTCATTATGATAACTGATCTCCATGGAGATATTTTTGACAAAAATGTATATGGAGGATTTAGGCAGATGACTCAAGTCTCGAAAAAAGTTCTTTTTTAATTACTACGCAGTTCCTATACATGATGCAGCATATATACAGGATACATTACGCCTGCCCCTCATTACATATATTGAAGCATGGAGCAAATTACTCAATTTCAGAGTTCTTAAATAAAAGGAAGACACTAGTCAAGAGCCAATAAAAAGTTTTCTTTCTGTCAAACTATGACATGCACAGGATCAATAAGTGGAAATTGAATTAGGCTATGTTGATGAAGGCAATCAAGTTGCAGGCAACGCCTTGTCAAGACGTGGTCTCATAAAGGAAGCAGGCATCGCAGTGTGTTTTATTGCCAGGGAAACCCCTCAGAAGTCGGATACGACTCATTTGAATTGGATGCAGGATCTAAGGAACCCAAATAGAGCATACTTGTATGAAGGAGGTGTGAAATTGGATATAAGGGCTCCGGGCTGTGTTGGGCATTGTAAAATAAATTGCTGTTGAAGGTGGAGCTTTCAACACAACTCTTTTATTTTTTCTTGAGGAAAAGGTGGCATTTTTGCCTGTGGTGCTTCTCTCCTTTTTTTCCCGAGTATTATGAAAGGTTTCTTCAAGTGTTATTCAAAAGCAAAATAGGAACTACATGTTCATAGTTTAAGACTATTCACAATGGTCACAATCTACAATTCAGCCTCTGTACACGCACACTGGTCGAGAAAATGAGGGAGGCAGTATTATTTTGGTTTTGAATTTGGGGAGGGGGTGGGTAGGATTTTTTCTTCCTTTTTTATATTTTTGTTTAGATTGTTCTTGTTTCAAATCTGGCCACACAAAACAAAAGACATTTCCAGATATTTGGAGAGTTGGAATCAAATTATCACAAGCCAACCACAAGTCAACCACAAGTCAACCACAAGTCAATCACAAGTTGATCACAAGTCAACCACAAGTCAACCACAAGTCAATCACAAGTCAACCACAAGTCAACCACAAGTCAATCACAAGTCAACCACAAGTCAACCACAAGTCAATCACAAGTCAAGTCAATCACAAGTCAACCACAAGTCAATCACCTAGTCTTCATGCTATTCCCAAAGACACCACTCTATCAGCGTTCAACCCCCGTTACTTATCATTGTTCATCTCCTATTAATCGTGACTTTAAGTGCAACTGGACTTGTGATTGATTAAATCTGTCGGCGGCTCCAGTTTACACTAAACTATAGTGATCCTGTCCTTTGAAAACTCCACTCTTTTTTTTTACTTCGTACACTTTGTGAATATTGAGCTCACAGGACATTATGTGAGGAGGGGGGGGGGGGCTTGGAGAACCTACAGCTGCTTATACCTGTGTCCGGCCCCCTGCACTCCGGAAACCAGGACAAGCCCCCAGATTAACCACACAATTGGGTTATTTTTAGGCAGGCAGGCAGGCAGGAAAAGCGGAGTCCAGTGCCTGGTGGTATCATATCCACATAATGCACGATTAGTGGACGGGAGTTTTGGATATTAATGAGGAAATCGTTGAGGACTGTCATATAGGGTATCTCTGCTCCAAATCACAAAAGACTTGCACTTTATATTTAAAGGGAATATACATCATTTGCTTTTGCTGTAATTTTCAGAAATGGATGGAATTGGGGGGTTGGAAATATATAGCAAATATAGTTACACTGACTTTTTGGAGGTTTTGGGTTCGAAAATGCTATAAAAACCAAGAAAAACAATCATTTTCCTGTAGTCTGGTTCCCTGACTCCATATAAGAAGAAACAGAGCAGTTTACATACATTGGGGAATTGTAAGGTCAGGGAACCAGTCTAGCTGGCTCGTACCCGTTCATAGGTTTGTAATCGATTGCAAACAAGTGCGATGGTCAATTGGGGCCAGTATTTGAAAAAAAAGCCAGCTTTTTCCAATGCTGATCGGCTGATCAGCGTTGGAAATTGATACAAAAATACCACTTTTCTTGAAAATGACAGTTTACCAGGTGCCATGATTTTACAGGATGCTTTACACTGTTATTCACTTACAGTCCAGCAAGGTATTTCAAAATGATTTGGTAGTTTTATTTTTGGATGTTTGCAAATGTTGTATTTTCCCTTTAAGGAAGTGACACTGAAAATGGACATAAGATTTAAGATAATTTACTGTGGCTTGGTGTTTCAAAGAAGACATCATGAATGTCATTTAAAATCTTTTATCTATGTTTTCAGGTAATGTCACTCGTATCACAAAACAGATTTGTCATCAGAGCACTGTGCGCTTCTGAAAAAAAAGGAATAAACACAAGTTCAAATATTTTTGAACGTTGGGAAGGAAAGGCCGATGTCAAATTTACAACCAACAGATGCCAATTTGGATAATTCCATGGCGACCCACATTTTGTCACTTAATATTTTGTCCAAATCATCCTCTCTGCACAAACAAGATTGACTCATCAGCATATATTTACCATACTTACATGTATAAAACCAAGATCTTAAAAGACATAACCCTAGAAATGTGTTAAATTTTAGTGGGGTATGGGTTAGGTACAGTACCTTTCTGGCCATCAAAAATTGACACGCTTCACAACCAGAAAATTACACTTTAAAATAAGTTACTCCGATGAAAAACTTTACCTGGTGGTGAAATATTGAGGTAAAAATTCGATTCTAATAATTGCTGACTTTAATAAACTTGACAAATTGAGGTTATTTATGCTAAGACATTAATCCATTTTGTTCGCTGAAATGTTTTGAAATAATTTACAAAGGGATGTCCCCTGGGTAGTTTTAGTGTGGCCCAGTAGTTAGGCTACGTCATAAGAGGTAGGGGTTTGAATCCAGCTGCTGGTCAAATATTGTGTCCTTGGGCAAGGCACTTCACCCCCACTTGCCTCTCTCCACCCAGGAGTATAAATGGCTACCGGCATTAGCTGGGGAGTAACCTGCAATGGACTGGCATGGTGTCCCATCCAGGAGGAACAGAAATATTCTCAGTCATTTCATGCCAAGATCACCAGAGACAAACACCAGCCCGATGGGACATATTTTGGCTTGTGACAGACTATATATATTTTTTTAAAATTATTATTTCCAATGATAAGTACAGTTCCAAATTTTTAATTTTTTTTATAGAAAATTGACTATAAGTAATGCCAATTTTAAACAAGTTATTATAAATGAAAAATAAAAAAGGGGATTTTTCATAGTGGAGGAGTGGCAAGATTAATGTTTTTTTGAAAAGAGGCTCTACAAAATCTTAATAGAGTCATATTTCATTAGTCTGCTCATAGGAGACCACGGTTCAAACAGTGCATGGCTTACCCAGAGATATATCTTTGAAGAGCAATACAATACAGTCTCATAATTTATACATATGGAAGTCCTTTGAAAATGACTGACAAGCCATGAAAAATATGCACACAATACGAATATAGATGCCCTTGAATTCTTAATGAACAAAATAAAACAAATTACCATGCTAGTAATTGAAAGAAGCGTCCCTGTGAAATGGTAATCGTTCCGAACGTAGTTTTATAGAAAATTGACTATAAGTAATGCCAATTTTAAACAAGTTATTATAAATGAAAAATAAAAAAGGGGATTTTTCATAGTGGAGGAGTGGCAAGATTAATGTTTTTTTGAAAAGAGGCTCTACAAAATCTTAATAGAGTCATATTTCATTAGTCTGCTCATAGGAGACCACGGTTCAAACAGTGCATGGCTTACCCAGAGATATATCTTTGAAGAGCAATACAATACAGTCTCATAATTTATACATATGGAAGTCCTTTGAAAATGACTGACAAGCCATGAAAAATATGCACACAATACGAATATAGATGCCCTTGAATTCTTAATGAACAAAATAAAACAAATTACCATGCTAGTAATTGAAAGAAGCGTCCCTGTGAAATGGTAATCGTTCCGATGAACGTAGTCGCCAGGGAAACCATTGTTAGCATTGATGATCATGCATTAAAATCACACAATCACTTTTTATAAATTTATAACATCCTGTTGCTTCGCCCACAGTCGTCCCTGTAAATATAGTCACAAATTTGATTTATTACCCATTTAGGGGTTGAAGTTTTTATCATACAGAGCTCCTAAAAACAGAGGACAATGGGTTTAACAAAATTGCAAACATTTACTGTTCAGAATTTTGATACAATTTTGTTTTGGTTTTTGTAAAAAAAAAAAAAAAAAAGTGGCATAAAACCTGTGTCCCTCTCTGTGAATCACTGGAATCTGTAATTTTAAGATATTTATGCAAAAAGCTGGCCAGTACATGGGATGTAGTCAGAACTCTGGAAATAATTAAGTGACTTCCCCACTATCCCGGCCCTTTCAAATTAAATATATCCACCTCTTCCAAAAAAATCCAAAAATCTGTGAAAGGTAATACTGACTGCTGTTTTGCAATTATCCACTGCAACATTCCATGCACACTAGGTGGTAAGATAGGTCAGGTATGCATACTTGAAATTAAGAGGTTCTAGGTCCAACCATTACAAAAACAAACCAAGGATTTTGTGCCACTTTAGAACTCCAAACTAGACTGAGACCCGAACGAAAATTAATGACACCACTTGTCTGGAGCAATGGAACAAAAGCTCGTTAATGACAAATTCAATTGAGAAGAAATATCAAATGTCGTCAGTACACTGGAATTTAAGCCTAGAGGAGCCGATCTCGTACCAAAAACAAACCCGGAACTGGGAAAACCCGGCGCTCGTGGTGTAGATTTTGGAAATTTAATTTGAAATGAAGTAATAGGAAGACTTTCCAGGAATGTTCTGTATTTGATGATCTGTTTGCATGGTATTCATTTACACAGGTACAGTTGATTTTGGAATTCATTTGTACTTTTGTTGTGAAGGACCTGAAATGATGTCCGAGATTCCAGATTGATTTCAGATTAATTTTTTTAACAAGATCTTTCAGGTCTATGTACAACTATTGCATATGTAGAGAAATGTGATACCAGGATCTTTGTTATCAGAAAATCACATTATTAGAAAGAAGGATACAAATTTCATTTCAATATTCATACTGAGTTTGATTTTGAAACCACATATCTCAATCTACCACAAATCTAAATTTATCATATTTTGTTGTATTGAACACATTAAAAGCCTAAAGTTGAGCGTAATTTTTTTAACCAAAATCAACTTGGATTGTACTTTAATTTTAGTTGTTACAGGGATTATGCATAAGTATAAATCCACACAAAATCTGCTTGTTAGCAGACAGGAGTTTGAACAAACAAAAAAATTTGCTACATTTATTTTTAGAAATCACAGACGGCATGCAGATTAACATACAGACTTGCAAGAAAGATCAACTCACAGTATGGTTTTACTGTCTGCAAGCTCCACTCCTCAGCTTTCGAAGACTCGATCCAGACAACCTCAAGATTTGTCTCCAAAAAAGTGGGAATCCTTCCACAATCTTATAAGAAGAAACTTGTTCCTCTTTAGTCTTACGCCTAGACTCAAATCAAAGTGATATCGTTGGCACTTTCTAAAAAAGTGCTTTTCGCAAAACGAAATGTGGCAAACCACAATGTACTGGTTTTCCAGAGCACTTGCTATTGCAAATGCGATTGCTGCTTCCCATGCACAACCAAACAAAACAACTGTTAACTGCTCACGAGCAGAATAAATGCCTTGGTTGTCTATTTCCACTCTTAGCCGAGTCGCAGCTGAACACGAGGAAACCAGGCAATCTTGAAGTGCATCCACTCTGCAGGTTGTCGGCTTCAGTTGACAAATCATCCAGGTGGGTCTCTCATCTGAAAGACTCTCATCATCTCAAGCTCTTGGAAAAGAACGTCATCCCTCCCAAGGAATTACCAGACCCCTGGTCAAATAAAATCGAGGAGAGTTCGGTAGTAATGAGCAGTTACATCATGCTTCCTTATGGCAAATGGTTCAGAACTTGACAAGGATGACCATGATGCATCAAATCAACGGGATACTTCTGGGCCAGCGGATCATCTGTCTTCCAACGAGCTAATTAGTTACGTAACTCGTAATCCGGGCTTTACTCCAAAAACTTGTCACTCATTTTCTTATCTCATCCTCAATGAGTCGTAAGACTGACAGCCCCGTTCTCCAGATTGTGTTCCGTCACGGTAGCCCTTCGATGAGTTAACCAGAACAGAAGTGCTTCCTTTTTTTGTAGTTGACGTTAAGGCCAGGACGGTCAGTAATGTTCCTTGTCAATAGCATGATCAGCAAGTCTCCCTCCTAGTCACATACACTCAAGGCTGTTGCATCCTACTGACTCACGCAATGCACTACCTCCACACAGTCTGCGGGAAAAAAATGCTCTTACAGCTTTGGCCACACGGAAACTAAAACTTGTTCGTAAAGCACCTCTAGTGCATGCTTAGAACCATGTTTCATGTATTCATTTTATGACAAATGATGTTCCCCAATACCTACGTTCCCCAATACCTATGTTCCCCAAAATACTTAGGATTAGGGTTAGATGGTTGGGGAACATGGGTATGCACCCATGCAAACTGAAAAAGTTCACTTTTCTCTATGCCAGCCATGCCAGCCAGCTACATTGTTATTGGAGCATGTGCATGGGATGATTCAGGATGGCTCCACAGTTAAAGAAACTATTTCAATCAAGCTTTAAGCTCTATTTCCATCGATTAAGACCGTTTATTCTAAATGTTTGAAGTTTAATCATTGCTTATGTTTACAAACACAAGTGGGGAGTCAGGTTGATGTAGCGGTACTTTCCTCCCCTTCCACCGCTGTGTCCCGGGTTCGCATCCCGCCTGGGCCAATATGTGGGTTGGCTTTTCAGTCCCTACCTGGTTCTGTGGGTTTTTCCTAGAATATCATTCTGGGGTTTTTCTCCCACCTCTAAAACTGTAACTTCTTCTCAATGTCTTCTCCCTACAGGTTTCTTCAGGCTTGTGAGCTACAGTGCCTAGAGGCGCTTTTGAGGAATCCTTGGTTTCAGTACCAGAAATTATTAATAATAATAACAAAACAAAATAATAAAAAGCTCTCTGGGAATATTTGTCTAATTCTCAAAAATTCAGAGAAACATAATGTTTGGCTTGACTGGCTTGAAGAGATGATTGCCTCTGCTTGCCACAGTACAGCAACAGCATAATGCAAGCAACCAATGAGAGCGCAGCATCAATCATTGCTCCTCCCACCACTGCCTGCTAGTTTCTCCAGATGAGGAATACAAAGTAGGGCACAATTGTATCGTAATTTCGATGATGAAAACAAAATGGCACACACATGTGTCACAATATCTCATTAGCAGCAAAAAAGGTTCAATCTAAGGTTTGAGTTCCCCCAAATGATTTAAAAATCTGGATAGCCACTTGGCTGCTAGAAGTGAAGTCACCATCCGCCATATTACCACCCCAAGAACAATAGATTTGTAAAGAAAGATATCTTATTTAATTCACAGGGACGCTATTTACTTAACAAATTATTATTTTGGTATTTAAAGAACAAAGTTTAAATGGCAACAGCATATATTTTAATTAAAATTTATGTTTAATTAATTAAAGTTTCTGTTAGGGGCGACCCTATTTTAACTATTTTGAACGATGAGAGTGGTTGAGTCTGGTTCCCTCCACACATTCGAATGGAGGGATAGGGAACCAGTGCTAGGGTGACAGTTTTAGCCGATTTTCGGCTAACTTTGACAGATTTTTATGTTAAAAACAAGTTTGACAGAAAATTTGACAGAATGGATTTTTTGGCAGATATCTGGCAGAATTTTGCAAAAATTGATATTTGACCCCCAAAAACAGCATATTTGGGAAAAATACGGTAAATTCGTTTAAAAAAAAGCTTCAAACTTTTCAAACCCTTGCTTAATGTGATAGGGTGGCTGGTCTCTAGGTGCTGAGGTTCACTGGGAACCGGACTTGGGTGATGCAACTGCGTTTCGCCTGAAATTTATGCCATTTCATAACATCTTTTTTGTTTATAATGTACTTTGCACCTTTGGCAGTACCACAACATATGCATGTGATTTTATGTGGTAATAGTGTATTTCGAGTACTTCAGGCGAATTTGGCAGATTTTTGATGAATCTGACAGATTTTTGAATTGCATTTAGCAGAATTTAGCTATGACCTTTCGGTCACCTTGACCAGTGCGTAGCTTCACTTTTCTTTACTGCTCAGAATGACCAAGGAGTTATCCAGATATTTTCAAACAAGGAGATCAGTAATTCCCCTGGTTCTTTTCAGAACCTAGCCAACTCACAAAAGAGATTTGTCACGTGGTGCAAAGGCAAACTTACCCTAATATTACTACAACTTGATTTTAAATGTTCCAACTACTCATCTGTGTGAACAGAAATGAAGAATTTCCCCATCCTTTTTCCCTAAATCGGTGATCAAATCACCTTCTTTAAAAAACTGATTGACATCCCTCCCTCTAATAAACTTGGGACTAGAATGTGCCTGAACCGGCCATCAAAACATGCCGTGACGTCAATCAATACTACAGAATATTGCAAGAGAGAGAATGCATCTGCCAAGGATTTTTTTCCCACAAAAATCACAAAGCACAAAAAGCTTTAGGTGTAATCATCAATTTCACAGCAAGCACAAGTCTATTGGGATGTCTCCCAAATGTACAATCCAGGGTAATAATAATAACAATAATAATATAATAATAATAATAAAAAGCTCTCTGGGAATATTTGTCTAATTCTCAAAAATTCAGCGAAACATAATGTTTGGCTCAACTGGCTTGAAGAGATGATTTGCCTCTGCTTGCCACAGTACAGCAACAGCATAATGCAAGCAACCAATCAGAGCGCTGCATCAATCATTGCTCCTGCCACCACTGCCTGCTAGTTTCTCCAGATGAGGAAAGCAAAGTAGGGCACAATTGTATCGTTATTTCGATGATGAAAACAAAATGGCACACACATGTGTCACAATATCTCATTAGCAGCAAAAAAAGGTTCAATCTAAGGTTTGAGTTCCCCCAAATGATTTAAAAATCTGGATAGCCCATTAGCTGCTAGAAGTGAAGTCACCGTCTGCCATACTACCACTCCAAGAACAATAGATTTGTAAAGAAAGATATCTTTTTTAATTCACAGGGACACTATTTACTCAACAAATTATTATTTTGGGGTTAAAGAACCAAACTTAAAATGGCAGCAACATATATTTTAATTAAAATTTATGTTTAATTAATGAAAATTTCTGTTAGAATATAAGTTTTGTATACTTTTGAGATGACACTATTTTCATTATTTTGAACAATGGCAGTGGTTGATACTGGTTCCCTCCACACATTCGAATGGAGGATTGGGAACCAGTGCGTAGCTTGACAATTCTGTACTGCTCAGAATGGCCAATAAGCAGTGGCGCACCCAGGATTTGGTGGGGTTTTTTTGGGGGGGGGGGGGGGGCTCACAATTTTTTGAAGTTTTTTATTATTAATTTTTTTTTTGGTGGGCAGACTATTTTGACATTGGTGGCACCACTTACCCCTACTCCCCTATTATACTACTCGAAAATAGGCCACATACATAATATCACCAAGGTCAAATCGTGGGACCAAAAAAA